>NC_079218.1:34392529-34735029 GCF_029633865.1 Lampris incognitus
TCTCTCTCTCTCATGGTGTCTGTCTCTGACTATCACTACTTCTTTGTTTCTCTCATTCTTTCTCACTCTTCCTTTTGCTCTCTCTCTCTTTCACCCATCTCCACCCTGTTTCCCACTTTCTCTCTCTCTTTCACTCCTCTATTTCCAAGGCTCTCTTTTTCTTCTCTTCCCCTTTCTCGCATTGCTACCTGCCTTATCTACTCCCCCCCCCCCCTTTTCCCATCTGCCTCGCTCCACCTCCCTTAACACCCACCTCCCCGTGTACAGTATTGTGATTGTACTGTGATGCTACGTCCATCATGACTCACTCATTCAGGCAGAATCCTAAACCGCTTTTGTTACACAGATGTACTCGTGCTACTAATAAGAGGCCATTACCGGCACTCTGACTTGCCACACCCCTCTAACTTAATGGCCAGAGAACTCATTCATAAAAATATCGTTGCATGCTATATACTACCGTGTGCACATACAAACACACACACACACACACACATGCACACAGACACACGTACACACATACACAGCGCGCGGGTGCTCTGAAATACAGCCATTCTATTACTCATTGCCTTGCAAACTCATTCATAGATTCACAAGCTAAACACCATCATACCATGCACATGATTGCAAGTGGGGTACTCACGTGGGAAACACACAAAAACACACACACACACACACAAACAAACATTGCACACCCATGCATTGAGAAATGAATTTCCTAAAAACCTGTGTTTGGTCGTGTGTGTTGCTTACTAGTTAAAGCATGACAGCACCGGTTCCAGTAGCTGTCAGCCAAAATGAAAAGGAATAATGCAGCCGTGGTACTGGCAGTTTGGACAAAGGCATCCGCCATGTTATAGAGTTACTGTTGTTAGAGTTACTCTCCTCCCACCGTCCCCCCCCCCCCCTCTCTCTCTCTCTCTAGTTCTGTATATTTGTCTGTCTTAATACAGATACAATGATGATGATGATGACAGACAGACAGACAGACAAGTAGATTGACTGATTGATTGATTGATTGCTTGATTGATTGACAGATTTACAATAAGTCACCCAGTGAGATACTAACAGATTTGCAACAGATTTGCGAGGATATAAAACCATTGGGTACATCACTGATCCCATTCAAAACTCACCGACATTCAGTGTGGTGCAATTTCTGTGCAAGTAGCCCTGAGATGGTATGGACCATTACATTAGCAGGCAAGTCTTAAGGGTGTGATGGTAGAGGGGAACGAACAAAGCTACTGGTAGTGTGTATCTTTTTTTCTGGTAATGGGAACTTGTATTAGAAAGGTAACACCACGTTTTGAGGAGTGTCCAGCATTGATAGTTATGGTGACCATTTCTGGTCTGGTGGTGGCATTGGATGGCACTAACAAGTCCGACAGGATAACATGCCCAGTAACAAATGCCCGGTATCAAATCTCCTCTCCTCTTTCTCTGGTTCTCCCATCCACCACCAACCACACGTCTATCTCAACATGTCTCCTCCTCTCATTCTTTTCTCCGCCTACCTTCCTTGCTTCCCTTCTCCTCTCCATAACCCCTCTCCCCCTCTCCTCCACCTTTCCGTGGAGCAGAGTCTACCTCCATGTGGTTAGCTCATCACTCTCTCTCTCTCTCTCTCTCTCTCTCTCTCTCTCTCTCTCTCTCTCTCTCTCCTCTCTCTCCTCTCTCTCTCTCTCTCTCTCTCTCTCTCTCTCTCTCTCTCTCTCTCTCTCTCTCTCTCTCTCTCACTGGTTAGCTCATCTCATCTCTAGGCAGTCAGCTTTGTAGGCAGCTAATTATAGGCTATGCTGTGGAGTGCAGGGCCGGAAGTGACAGCATGCTGTGTGTGTGTGTGTGTGTGTGTGTGTGTGTGTGTGTGTGTGTGTGTGTGTGTAGTGTGTGTGTGTGTGTGTGTCGTGCGCACGCAGTGTCGATTCTCCTGTGTTCTATATATGTCATCTGCACTTAAAACGTACATGCATTTTGTCCTGTGATTGTTTGCCTTTATGGTTGTGTCTGCGTCCATCTACCTTCATATGTGTACCCCATAGGTGTTTATGTGTGTATGTACACATTTTGGTTTTTGTGTATACTTGTTTGCAAGTATGTATCTATATACATATGAATACAGTATCACTATATAGATTTGTTTGTGTGTGTGTGTGTGTGTGTGTGTGTGTTGACTGAGACATCAGCAGGATATCCAATCACAGCCCCCTCCCACACTGTACTGCAGATCTGACTCATACAAGGGTGGAGGCACAGACAACCAAAGTATGCGCACCAACACTTGCACACACACAAACACATTCATAAACACAGTATGAACATGCATAATACATACAGAGGACATGTAGACACACACATGTAGACTCACAGACACAAAAACCCACCAAAGACAGAAAAACACATGCATGCTTTCATACACACACTTTTATACACACACTTTTTATACACACCCTCAACACACCACCAAAGCACACACACGTGCTCATACATAGAAACACATGCATAAACACACACACACTGGCACACATGTACACGCACTACCTAACGCATGATAAAGACACAAACAGAAAATGAACACACATTATAATGTTTATAATCACACACACACACACACACACACACACACACACACACACACACACACACACACACACACACACACAGAGGTGCACATGCACTTCAGTACTTTTTGTCCAAAAATGGCATCATGAGGTGAGAGGGCTATAAAATCAATTAACTATCGATATTGACTGATATTGATCTGATGACATCACTAGTGTGGGTTTCAGTTACTGTGATAAAACCCCTTTCCTGCTCATAATGTAACTCCTCATACAATACATTAACTTCTCTGGCAGTTTTGGTGTGGGGGGGGGATGTTAATTCTGAACCGTTGCCTCCCCTGGTAAAATAGGGCTAAGTGTGTAAAAGAAAATGTGGTTTACGCACAAGGAGGGAGATACAAGCATACAGTCTTCCCAAACCCACTGCAGATGTAAAATTTAAAAAAAAAACAGAAAAAACAACTAACAAAGAAATGTGGGTGTGTGAATCCCGTTTATTCCTACATTTAGTGGTGTCCACGGAGCGTGGGTAAGGGTAAGGAGGATGAGACCAGGCGTGTGTGATGAACATCAAGTCCCGTGCCAGGGCAACGGTAGAATAAAACGGCAGAATACATGCAGAAATTTTCTCAATGAATGAAATGAGGTTACATTCATTCACAAATTACGTGTGCAGGTAAGCATGCGTGCAAAGGAAAAAAAACACGGACACCGATATGGACACACACGCGCACTCTCTCTCTCTCTCACACACACACACACACACACAAACACACACACGACACAGCAAATGCACAGAAGAAACCACTGCATACATAACAAAAGAGTGAGCTCAGCAGACAGTGTATCCTTTGAGATGTCACGGGAAGCCTCTCTCTCTCTCTCTTGCTCAATTTTTCTCCTCCCCTTCCAATAGTCTCTCTTTCATTTCTGCAATTCTCTCTCTCTCACTTCCTACTTCCTCTCCCTCAGTGTGCCTGTGCTCTTCCCCTCCCCCAACCACAGTAAAAGGAGAGGCCTGTTCATTCATGCATTCAGCCAGCCAGCTAAGAGAGAGAGCAAGCGAGAGAACGGGGGGGGGGGCAGAGGGAACGAGGGAGGCTGTGCCCGTGTGATGAATGGTTCACCTGTATTACATCACTGAAAAAGGGAGGGGGAGGAAGAGGGAAAGAAAGAGGTCGCCCAAAAAAGACGAGACCCCTCCACCCTTTTCTCCCCGTCTCCCTCTCCCCTCCTCCTCCTCCTCTCCCTCCCCTCCTGACAGTATGAGTCACAGACAGACTGCTTCCCTTGATGCAGTGCGGAAGCGTAGCGTGACGTAGCCTCCATCCCTCCCCTCCTTCCCTCCCTGCGTCTCCCCCTGTCCTCCCCATCCTTCTGTCGCTCCCTCCATTCATCCATCCTCCAGTCACAGCTGAATGAAGGCTCTCCAATTCATTAAAAAAAAAAAGAAAGAAAAAGAAAACACCCAAAGCACTGACGGGCTCAGAAGGCAGCAGGTAGGCTGGCAGGTAGTGCATAAATGTGGTGGAGTCACACAGCAAGGCTGGAATAAATGAGACCACAAGAAAACAATGCTAAGCATCATCGGCAGAGTAGAAATGGCAGACAGGAATGAAGAGGAGAGAACAGACCAGGATCATGTGGTCCACAACCGAATACAATGGGGACACATTCATGGGAATTTCTCAATGAAAATAAATGAAGCTAGATTCGTTCATAAATCACGTGTGCATGATCGGGCAGAAAAGCATCAAATGAAATATGCTTCGGTACGTTCTCTGACGTCACTGCGGGATGAAGCTGATTAACAAGGATTAGCCATCATTAGCACAACGCATCGGCACGTCATTATAATCAGTAGCAATATTTCCAATAACGGGATTTTATGCAGCTCTTCAAATTGCAAATACGAAAAGCTGAACGGAAAGGTAAATTTTCACTACAATAAATCCAAAATTTCACAAGAAATATTTCAACTCGCCCGAGGCAGAAAAGTAAGCACTCCAACGAAGATGCAATACTGGGTGATGGACACAATAGAGACAAACTGTGACGTATGGGATAGAGTCGAGCTTCAGCCAGTTTAAGTACTGCCCATTGCGTTTCCTTCTGTTTGTCCATGAACAGCGTGAATACAATCAGGCACAGCTAACGTACATTTACAATGACAACTCCTCGAGTGACAAGCTAAACTTAAAACCTCTGTTTCTGCCTCCTGGGAGTTAGCACGTGTTAGCTTTGGTGCTAGCGGTTGTTGCTGATGTCGCAGTCTTGTTGCACCCTGCACAGGGGGGCTGCCCCCCCCCCCACACGCACAGACACACACACACATATACACATACACACATAACGCTGCTGACGGAAACAACCACTGATTCACTGTCTTTCTTTCTCTTTTGTTTTTTGTTTTTTTTTACTTTTCAAAAAATCCACCTAAATCCGTTCATTGCTTGCGTGGAAACGTCGCTGGCAGCATCCGGTTGGCCTCCCTCTAAATTGTGCATTTTGAGATACTTGGAAATGCCTGCTGCTGTTAGACTGGGAGCAGTTTGTTGAAATAAGCAGCAGAGTGAAAGAGATGGCTCAGTTTTCACACTGTAGACACAATATGAAGTCAAGCAGGAAAGGGAGACAGAATGACGTTATGTCGGTGTGACAGAGACATCCAGAACCTGAAATATGGATGAAATGAAGTCGGCCAGTACTCAAAAAGCGCTCAAACGAAATATAAAGCATTTAGGGGGCAGGAGGCGACATGACTCAAAGTCCAGTAGATCGTGTCTTTAACATGCTCGGTATAAAATGAATGCAAAAAGTATTCTTCAAACTCGAGCTCTGGAGCGTGATGACATCATAAGTGCTGCTGAGGAGCCCTGGGGAGGGGAGAGCCGGGCAACATGGGGATGACGCGGCCGTGTTCGCCAGAGCAAACGGACTTGGATCCATTTTTTATGAATGAAACGGGTGACGTTCAAATTCGCCCTGTCGATAGGTCGGAGGGGAGAATCGCAACGTGCAGTATGATTCACCACAACAAAGTTCAAAGAGAAGACGGGGGGGAGAGGGGGGGATGATGTCACCGTGGGGGGGTGGGGCTAGTGGGGAGTCGTCTGTGAGTCAGAGGAAAGAGTGGAGGAGGGAGGGAGAGAGGGTATTAAAGCAGGCACACGTGGGGAGGTAGGGTAATGACTCATCACTGTTTATCCACCACACGCACACACGCCAAATGCAAGACAACACGCGAGCGTGCACATGCAAGCACGCCCAAAGACAAAATGTGCGTGAGATACACGCACACACGTGAACACTATGTATGTACACTCGTGGGGATTAGGAGCTTGATGGTTTACCAAAAAAATCACATACAGCATGCAATGTCCATCATCCTTGTTATTGTGCACATGCACACACATGCAGATACCTCAGATGAAGGACAGAGAGAAGGGGGGAGGTCAGGATGACTCACTGCGTCAATGATAGCAACCCCTCCCCCATCCCCCAGCAATTACACACACACACACACACACACACACACACACACACACACACAAGGACATATCATTTGGATGCAACCCACATCCTCCCCACATCCCCGGAAACCTCCCATCTGAAACTCAGCTCAGATTGACAACGGGAGGCCCCGGCTGGCTGCAGAAAGGGCTGATGGGAATTCTGCAGCGATACGCAGCTACCGGGGAAAGGAACCCGTCAAGTGTTTTACTAATCAAGGGACAAGAGGAGTAGCTCAATCGAGCACACTTGCCTTTATCTTTTGCCATCACACCTCCTCCTCCGGATAAATAAAAAAAAAGTTTTATTCATCCAGAAAAAAATGAAGTGCTTTTTATTCCAAGAGCTGATCTTCATCCACAGTTTTCATGCGTTCACGTCCGGTACCCCTGCAGGCTTCTACTGTTTACTAGTGGGAAGATTAAATGGACAGTCCTCCCCGAAATCAAAAATACACGTTTTCCCCTCTTACCTGTAGTGCGTTTCTCAGCCTGGGTCATGTTGGTGTGAGCTGCCGAGTTTTGAAGCCGATAGCTCCACGTCCGGTATCTGTATCGGCCATCGAGACGTCCGCCTTCTCTCCAATACGATGGAACTGGATGGCACGCGGACTGTGTTGCTCAAAACACCAAAAAATACATTTGGAAAACTCAACAGCAACGTGTCTTTCCAGAAACCATGACCCGGTTACTCAAGATAATCCACAGACCTTGTTGTGAGCAGGTTCATGTAGGTGTAGTTCGGTCTACAAAAAAATAGTTCCTACATGAACCTGCTCACAACAAGGTGTGTGGATTATCTTGAGTAACCGAGTCATGGTTTCTGGAAAGACACGTTACTGTTGAGTTTTTCACATGTATTTTTTGGTGTTTTTGAGCAACACAAGTCGAGTGCCATCCAGTTCCTTTGTATTGGAGAGAAGACGGACATCTGTACGGCCGATATCTCCAAAACTCGGCAGCTCACACCAAAATGATCCAGGGTGATAAATACACTACAGGTAAGGGGGAAAACTTGGTATTTTTGATTTTGGGGTGAACTGTCCCTTTAAGGTTAAATCCTCTTGCATAAGGGTGCTACAATGGTGATAGCTGGTGAGTTGAGGGCAAGTGTCACTCAGTAGTACTAGTAATACATTTGGTCATTTTTACAGTGAATATCCTACACATTTTCCCAGGGGGGAAATCAATGAGGTAAAGATAATAATATATGTATATCAAACAGATAATGACATGTCATTGTATGCTATTATTGTATGGTATGGTATACTAAGGCATGGTATAATATGGTATGGTAAAATATTGTATGATTTATGGTATGTATGATATAATATGGTATGGTATGGTATAATATTGTATGATATATGGTATGGTATGATATAGTATGGTATGGTATAACATTGTATGGCAAAGCATGGTATGGTATGGTACAATATGGCATGGTATGGTGTGGCATGGCATGGTAAAATCTTGTATGATTTATGGTATGGTATAATATTGTATGATATGTGGTATGGTTTGATATGGTATGGTATGGTATAATAGTGTATGATATATGATATGGTATGTTTGATATGGTATGATATATGGTATGGTTTGATATAGTATAATATATGGTATGGTTTGATATGGTATGGTATAATATTGTATGATATATGGTATGGTATAATATAGTATGGTACAGCATGGTATGGTACAATATGTTAAAGGTATGGTATAATAATATGGTATGGTATGATATGTGGTATAATATGGTATGGTATCGCATGGCATGACATGGTATGGTGAACTTTTGCCTCTGAAACATGAACTTAAGTCAATTTGTTAGTTACTACACAGAGTCACACAGGACAGCGCAAAGGAAATGGCACCAATCACCAATATTTTTGTGGAAAAACAAATCATTAAAAGGATGCACTTTCAAAAAGGTGTACTTTCACACTCTAAGTCAAAAAAGTGTGTTATATTTTTCTGTGTGTGTGTGTGTGTGTGTGTGTGTGTGTGTGTGGATGTGAATATGACAAACTCTTCAAAAAAAGTGACCATCTTTTGATCACTAAAACACTCACGCAGTACAAGCGCTTGGCCAGGACACACGCAAAGCACACATAATTCCCATCAATTACTATAGGAAAAGCTTCCTTCTCTGTAAATTGAGAGCGGTCGACAGGACACAGACAGACAGTTCTTGGCACAATAGTGTTTTTATGGATGACATCTGGTTACAAGTACATCTGCACCGGTTGACCCTGCTGCATGAGGACGAAGAGAACAACGCCACAGAGGGTTCAAACGGACAGAGAGAGATTCTGAGGGCTTTTTTTTTTTGTTGATAATTTTGAGGGCAATTTTCGCTTGACTAAATAGGATAGTGAAAACAGACAGGAAATACAGACTGGGGAGCAAGGGGGGTGGGGGGGGTATGACACGTAGCAAGACGTCCTGAGTCTGATTTGAGCCCACAAAGCCTATCTGGTTGAGCAACCAGGATGATGATAATGAATACACAGGGTGTGTGCTTTGCACGGATTTACAGCTGGGACACTGTGGGCTGTTAACCCTTTATCCACAAGTAGTGGTACAACATATCGAATCTGGTCTGAGAAATGTTTGTTGTATAGGTTGTAGGATTAGATGACGAAAAGGGGAGATAGTGGACAAGGGTGCACGGAAAAATATTTCTGATGTTGCGAGTAGGAATCTAGCCCGTATTTCTGTCTCTGCCTCTCGCTCACCCTCCCTGTCATTTTTTGCCGAGAACAATTTAAAGCAGAAATTCTACTGAATTTTTAAAAAAAAAAAAGTAAGACGAAGTACACTCATTTTAAAAACAAGTTCTACGATGCTGAAGCTTTCTGCGTGCATTTTTTTTATGGAGAGATGTTGGGCATATGAAAATCTGACTGAAAACTACTTTTTTTTTTTACTTTTCAGACACACTAGAAATAGCAGCAGGCAACACTCTTCAGAATACACTATTATCAAGGGTGCAGAACACCCAATTAAGTAAAAGGAAAGCTTTGGGACAGTTTACTTGCAGGGAAAAGTTGTGAAACATTATGGTGCGTGTTATCTGAGGGTGTTAGTTTAAATCTCAACCCATGTTGGAAGCTTAACATTCATTATTTAGCAAGCTTGCGTCAGATTTAGTGAGACACAGCCATTACAGTATGCACCAATTCAAAGTGCAGCAAATCTCACTGTTTTCAGACAGCAATTTCACAGTGGCACAAAACCCCCAGTTTAATTTATCTCCATGGGCCCAATCTGATCTTTCCTCAGTTACCTAAACAAGGAAAAGACCCATTTTATTTGATTTTCCTATGTTCAGATAGCTGATTTTTTTTTTGCAACTTAAAACTCAAGCTTCATAATGTCTGACATTGTATAAGGCCACACACTAGTCTAACTCAAGTACTGTAAGTGTAATTTAACTACACAATATTACATAACCATTTATCAAGCGTTTTCACTGCACAAACACGTGTTACTGAGCACCACTAGAGGTCACAATTAATCCTGATGGTTACTTGACATTGAAAATAAAACTGAACTCTTGTAGGTGGGGAGACTGTCTTGTGAGCAGGGAGAAGGACAATGCCTGTCTGATCACAGAGAAAAAAGAAAAAAACGAAAATGAGTTAATGCAAACAGTTTGCAAGGATATCCTGCTTCCTGAGGTTTCCAAAATGATCATGCATTTCCAACAACTCTTGTGGTAATGGGAGAAAAACGGCATACAAGAATGTTATTGCGCCTTGTTCTTTATCCACTGGAGATATTTTGCATGATTTTTTTTGATAATGCTTTCTCAGCTACTTGATATTATCTTGGTAACAACTAAGGTCAGATGATCCAGAGGGGATTCATCACTAATTGATGTACTGGTAACAGCAGTCACATGTTCTTGTTTGGTGGCCAACTACAGAGAATTTGGCGCTCCGCATTTTGTATACCTGACAAAACAAGAGTGAACCATGGGATGTGCACTTAAGTACTTGTCACCGTTTCAGGCTTCAGTGCAGTATTTCTCTTAGTTCAATTCAAAATAATTCTGCAAGACAGAGAACTTAAGATCCTTATAGGCCTTAATACTATAAAATAAATCTCATTTTGACCCATTAAAGGAAAACATCATTAAAAGGTAAACTTTATTTCAGTGCAATGCTTGATCATTACACCCAGGAGGGGAAGAAGAAAAAAAACGAAAAGCTCCACTAGCAATGAATTGATAACCCCGTTCTTTACACAGCAGAGTTTCAAAAAATAAATCTAGCAATAAAGGACTATTAAATTTGACCTGCAAACCAGTGGAGACAGGATTACTGATCATTGTTAGACCTACATTTCATTTACCTGCATCAGTCTGACAACAAAATCCCATTTCATCACTGTCAAAGTGTCTTTGAGCAAATCCCAGCCTGCACTAGGACCGCTGCCCTTAGCCATCACTGCTGCTTTAACCTTCTGACAACATACATATACACAATGTGTGCAACAAAAAAAACAACAACATTTAAGTCCAGAGAATAATGTGCCAGTGGTTCTCCACCTTTTCATCAAACACTCCCACACTGACAGCACCACCACAGTACCGCTATACGAGAAACCTGATCGTCACATAGGCTGAAGAAAAATAAAACAAGACTGTCCCCTGTTGGCTAAAAAGAAGAACAATGCATGACATCGCAACAAACAAACTATTGTAAATAAGGCATCATTTAGACATCACATATGTTCCATAAATGCAAAAAGCACTTGACAGTTCACCACTAACTACTTAAGGGTGTACAGAATTCTCATCCACTATTTTACAAGAAAAGATAACGGTTCTGTCCGAGTCATTGTCAGCAGAAAAAAACTTATATATATATATATGCTCTTCCTCCCTCCTTATTTGAATGATGCCAGACAAAATGTGTCTATGTGGGGGAGCAAAGGGCTGGCGGTGGAGACAATGATGATAATAGTGATGTGGTTGAGTCCCACACCCCTCAAATTTAGTAGATGAAGAGGACTCGGGTTCGGGGAAGGGTGGCGAAGGAGTCAGCCATCTTGCGGACTCTGACGTAGTGGATGAAACCTCGGAAAAAGATCAGAATCCCTGGGAAGGGAAAATTGGAAACAATGAGACCGTGGAGAATAGGGGCTGTAACTACTGCCTGTAGACAACGACATCTCAGGATCTGCCTTTTAATTCAGAATGACATCAGCCTTTTTGTTCTTTCAACACTAAAAAGGATCATCGCATCAGGCAAAACAAAGACAACAGAAAATCACTAAAGGATAGCATTAACTTATATGTTCTTTTTGACATTCGTGATGTTTACAGAACTTTATTACTTGATTTTATTGTGTTTTTCCACCTGTATATGCCCATTTAAATTATTTATCTTAATTAAATTCACTCAAATTAAAGAACAAATAGCCAATGATTTCTGGGCTCAGCAAGTCGGAGTTTTCAAGTGTCCTGGTTTGCAAGTCAACAATTTAACTGGTTTAGTTTAGAAAACTTTGTAGAATTTTTTTTTGAAAATGAGAAATGACGGGGAAAATGACAGTATGTTGACCTGAAACATCCTAGTCATGATAAAACTCATCACATCAAAATCACTTAATTAGACCAACAAAATAAATATCAGGAATCAGGAACACTTTATTTGCCATTTGACTTCATGCACTTGTGTACATGAAATGTAACGAAATGCCGTTTCCCCCAGCCCACAGCAGCACAACACAAAGACAAAAACACGTCCAAAAGCTACAAGAACACACATACCCAAACTAACACATAAAAAAAAAATCACTGTCCAAGGGAACGAACGCCAGCCAGGATGACTGTTGGCGTTCGTTCCCTTGGACAGTGATTTTTTTTGTATGTCTACGCATTTTTATGAAGAAATATTAGTGTGCGCCCAAGTTCAGTGTTAAGACAAACTATATCCACACTCATCTGGCGAAATATGAAAACGCTGTTTTCATGTTGAAAACAGGTTGAAAGGTTTCCATTCACACTAGCATTGTAAGACCATTTTTGAAAAGTTTACTTTGCACACTGAAATGCCAAAACAATTGAAAAACGCTTAGTCTCCTCTATTAAGCACACACAGTACGCTGATCACATGACAATAATACATCAGCATTTTCGAAAAGCTAGGTGTTTTTTTGTTTTTGTTTTTTCGTTCACCATCCATGCCTAGGCTGAGAAGGCATTTTTTTTTAGTATGGTGCTATGATTAGTTTGCAACATTGTGACTATTATTATTATGATGATGAGTATTATTACTCTTATTGTTAGATTTGCTGACATATATTTGCATCCTTATGTTTAATGATACATCATCCAGCTCAGTACAGTGAGGTAATTTCCTTACCTAACACCAGGATCACCCACCACAGCCAATACTGTCCATCGAAGTAACCAGGGAAGTATGTGGAGAACTGGAGAATAGACAGAGGTAGAAGGTCAATGTGTAGGAAAAATAAATGGGATGTTTATTTCACCTAATTTCTGTGATGTTTTCTACGATGCAATACCAAAATGAAAAAGAAAAAAAAAACAGGAATAAGACAAACTCCACGGAAAACGAGGACGTGTTTTTTTCCATTTTGTCATGAGCTGATGAAGCGTTATTAGTCTCCCACTACAAAGTCTAAATTAAAACTCATTGGTGGTACATGTGTGGGCTTTTATATGTATATATAATAACCATATGTGTCATTGTGTGGGTTTTAAACTTGTACCCATTCAATTGTGTGTGTGTGACTTGAGTGAGTGAGTGAGAGAGAGAGAGAGAGAGAGAGAGAGAGAGAGAGAGAGAGAGAGAGAGAGAGAGAGAGAGAGAGAGAGAGAGAGAGAGAGAGAGAGAGAGAGAGAGAGAGAGGCAAAAGAGAAAGAAAAATGAAAGAGAGAATCATTTATTGAGTCTGGTTTGGGTGTTTTCTGTTTTGTGACTTTGTACATTTATCTATGTGTGGGTGGTTTTGTTTAGTTTGTGTATACCTGTTGCTTGTGCATCAATTTTTACATAATTGTTGTTTTATTGGTTTTTTTGTTTGTTTTTTTTGGGGGGGGGGTCTACATCCATGCTTGTTTACCATACCCTCACAATAAGGATCCATTTGATGATGGAGAGGCCGAAGCCAGAGACAGCCCCATGGCGTCCGGCTGTAGAGGTGGTCAGACAGAGGGACAGGAAGAACCCAATCCAGTTGAATAGGAATGCCACTGAGGAAGGAGGGGTGAGAGAGGAAGAGAGAGCAATTATACTGAGTACTTAGTTTTTCTCTACTTTTGAATGTTTGGTTTGTCGTCCTTTGTTTTACTGATGCTGAGCCATCTATTGAGTTACATTCCTTATACATGTAACTCAAGTTAAGAACCTAAACACTATTTTGTGACTAAATGCTTCTGGATTCTTCCATTTTCCCCGATTGTCCAGGAGAAGAAAAAACATTTAGAAACACATTCTGAGGAACAGAAGAGAAGAGAAGAGAAGAGAAGAGAAGAGAAGAGAAGAGAAGAGAAGAGAAGAGAAGAGAAGAGAAGAGAAGAGAAGAGAAGAGAAGAGAAGAGAAGAGAGACAAATGAGACTGTAGGGAACGTACTGAAGAAAGTGAGCATGAAAATGCCGTCGTTGCCAATCCTCAGCTGGTCTGTATCTTCAAAGTCATCTCTGGTCACAAAGTCGTCGTCCTTGGACAAGGTGAAAAAGTGACAGAACTTAGAAAGACAGAAAGTGAGAAAGAGAAACACTTGGTAATCAATTTGCACCAGGGGGGCCTGTTAGCTGTTGAGTTTTCCTCAGTTTAAAATTGGAACTGGAAAACTATAAATATGAAACTAGGCCAGGTGATACATTGTCTTAGGAGAGATATGACTTAAAAATAAAGGAATGATTTCATAAAAGCTAACTATAACTTAATAAAAAGTAATTTGATTCTAAACCTAAATCAGGGCTGGGGTTAATTCAGTTTTACATTAAACAATTGATATAAAAAAGTAAACTGTATTAATTGAAACGAAAATGACTTTAACTCATACCTGGCTTCATGAAAAATCCAGCCCTGGCTAGCCTACATTCAGCCCTTCATTGAAAACCAGGCGACACAGAACAAACAACAAAGGCAGCCAACAGACCAAAGGAAACATCACACTGCACAACAGCAAGCCCACTTAGGACTAACCACATTTAGGTTGCTACTGTATGAGCCAAAAGGCTGATTTCACCTGGGCACTGGCAGGCACTATTGATAGATAGACACACGAGCTAGTGAAGCAGGGTTCTGATCACATGAACACTGGGATTACATCTGTGCTCAGACACAAGTGAACATGCACAAAGCGTAAGTTTCCTTTTCACACGCTCGCCAATCACACCTGTCGATTACCTCCAGTGAACAGCGAATTACATCACCAAAAGTCTCCGGGTGTTCCCTGTGCTGTGGTTGAAGCTGAGCACGAGGCAAAGCGAGGCAAGCAGTGTGTGACAGAAAAAAACATAACACTGGCAATCAAACAGGGTGGCTGACATGCAGGTGGTGCAATGAAACACAATGGCCAGCAGAAGTCAGAGATGAGCAGTCTTGGTTTCCTTCTTAACATTTCGCTCCCTCCTTGACTTCAAAGGCGGTATTCAGGGTGTGCCTACTGTCTGATATGCATGACTCATTGCTTCAAAACAGACTGCCTGAGAAGGATAGAGAGAGATAGATAAAAGAACAGCGGAAGAGAGAGAGGACAGCAGAAAATCGAGGTCTTGTGTCTTTGAATAAAAAGGGTTTATTTTAATTCCTGTCCATTACACGATAACAAAAGTAGGTTAGATTGTTACTCTCCTTTCCAGACACCAAAGCCTTTACTACAGGCTTAACAAGCTGTGTGAAATAAAGTGTGGTTGGGCTAAGAAAGAATTTCTTTGATGATAAATCACATTAGACTATAACGGCAGAGAAAACCGTTCAAATATAATAGTCTTTCCCTTCATAATGAAAGCAGTTCAGTGGACACAAAAATACTGACTGATCAATTGTTGTTGATCACTGCTGCTACACTGACTTGTCTTTATGGAAACAGGGGGGACTGTGCCCTTTAAAGATCGATTGCTTACATTGCATTGCTCCAGTTGAGGGCTTCGTCAAATTTAAAAATGTGATTACTGTTCCTTCTTCCACTGCAGCCCATTTTTTCACAAGAAACACCATCTATATAAATGAGTTCCATTCTGACCCGCGAGATGAAGTAATCTTTGTTTTTTATTTTGCATTTCATAGCAGGCTGGGACCCACAGAACAACCCCCTTAATGACCAATTATCATGTTGCCAGAGCAGCAGTAACATTAAAAAAGATAGATGCAATTTTTTTCCTCTCTCTCTCATATGTTGTTACTAGTGTTCGAACACCCGCTGTACTTTGGGCAAGCTGATGCACATGGGCGTGCAAAGCCTGCATGCATAGTACATGCACACAAAAGCATTTGTGTGTGTGTGCGTGTGTGTGTGTGTGTGTGTGTGTGTGTGTGTGTGTGTGTGTGTGTGGGCATGAGAGAGAGCAAGAGAGAGACAGACAGAGAGAGAGAGGCAAATATCTACCTAGGATAAGAAAAAAAACCCAGAAAAACACTCACTCGCTCCGTGACAAGTGGAACATTAGCCTCGGCCTTGGTTCTTTCTGCTTCGTCATAGGAAGGCAGCGTTGTTGCTACATTGTATGATGGAGGCTTGGGGAAAGCCCCATCTTCCTTGTAGTCAAAATAAGCTGAGGAAGAAGCAGCAAATAGACTCAAACACAAAGACAATCAGACAAAATAAAATACCACATCAAGATGCCTGGTGTAAGTCCCTAAGACCTAGGCCTCAGTCACGGAAAAATCTGACCATTATTTTAATTGTGGCGTTAATGTCATCTCGCCCAAAATAAAGCTACAAATATAAAGGTCATGTCTTTATAGCCTCACACAGGTATCTAAATATTAAGTCTTCTGGAATTGGAAAGGTAATAGGGACTGGATATAGACCATGATTTCAACAAACCAACACAGCTGCAAAGCTTCTGGGCAAATCACTCACACATCTGGGTCAAGAGTTCCAACATTTACAAAATTATCATAAAATTTCTCCCAGTTCTGCCTTCCTTAGTTACTGCTGCTTTGTCTGAAAAACTTTCAAGATCGGTTCTGCTACTATTTTGGGTTCGTTTAAGCTTCAATTTCATACAGTAAACAGACTGAGCTAACTGCAGCTAACCCATCTTTGACCACATGTAAGTGTGCCTGGTGACAATTTTTTATTTTTACTGAGCACTTGCTGGTGGATCACTGTGCCAATAATTCTGATGAGACACTGACTCAGTGTTTGAGTTTCTTAACTGTATTTGATTTAGTAAACTATCTTCATATGGTCAATATCACTTGCAAGGTATTTTAAATGAAATACTCTTGATGTTCTTTCAAGGAATAGCCCTCTTGGAAAGGCCCTCTCTTAGGAGTGTTTTTTTCCCCCCATAAACAAGCCACAGGGGTTGGATCATCCAAATTCAGAAGTTAGCGAACAGGCAGGCTGTTTGAATCCAGGCTGAATCCAGGCTAAGAAGATCACTATTATATTCAGTTGGCTACCACACTGTCCAGAAGAAATTTTCAAAACACCAGACCAAATTTACCAGCATTTGGCTGGCAGCTGGTGTGATTCTTATACCCTGTATACCCCTTATAACACCTATCTTGGGTAATCTTATTTTGGACTGTTAATCTGTTTTCAATCAATATCAAAACTGTTTTCATCAAAATATACTACCTTCTTCTTTCAGCTTGTTCCCTGTTTCTTAGGGGTCACCACAGCGGATTTTATAGTTTCCATTGGTACCCTGAGGGCACAGCACCAATGGCGGCTGTTGTTAACCCAGGCCTCGACCAATCCAGTATGGTCTTGTCAATCTGCATACTGATTTGGCAAAATTTTATGTCATATGCCCTTCCTGACACAACCACTAACCCTATGGAAGGGGGCACAGGTAAAGCACTGGATGACATGCCAGTATTCATGGACTTGCGCCCATGCCTGTCACCTAGTCAAAATATACTATTTTCATAAAATTAATTTTAAACTTGTTTATCCATCCATCCGTTATCAAAACCGCTTATCCTACTCTCAGGGTCACGGGGATGCAGGAGCCTATCCCAGCAGTTATTGGGCGGCAGGCGGGGAGAGACCCCGGACAGGCCGCCAGTTCATCACACACACACACACACACACACACCCACACACACACATTCATACCTAGGGACAATTTAGTAATGCCGATTCACCTGCCCTACATGTCTTTGGACTGTGGTAGGAAACCGGAGCTCCCGGAAGAAACCCACTTGTTTAGTGCTCTCTAAATTCAAGTGTCATTAATTGATATAAAAAAAACACTTTTGCTTTGAACTTGCTTAGGATATGTTAAAAATCTCTGTGACAGACCCCAATGACATCATTTTTATAAGGAGAAGGTCAAACTCTTCAAACGAAATCTGGTAATACTGGCTTAGAATGGTTTGGTCCTTTTCAATGGCACTTCATCCATTAAATGGCACTTCAGCCATTGAAAAGGACTGCCGTAGAAGAGTAGCTTCTGGAGGAGAAGCTACTCTCTACTACAGCTTTACTTACTAAGAGTCAATGAGCACAGGTCAAGGAAAACTTCAACAGAATTTTTTTTTAAAAAAAGGGCTTTTTTTTCCAAAGTCCAAATTTTGCATTTCTAATCTTTGGCTAACTGATTACAATAGAAGCTTCGATTAATTTCTTTTTAATATGGAAACAAAATACACAGGTACCTTTTACACTGAGACTTAAAGGGGTCCCAAAGGTTTGGTAAGTAAATAAAAACACCCGTTAACACATACACCCAACCTAATTTTTCTTTGCAACTTACTCTTAGTGGCAAGTTTCTGAAAACGAGATGCAATGGTTGCGTAGGTGGTTATTACTTGAAAAAAAATTGAGAAATCTTCCAGAGCATCAGTTCCCACAGATAGGCCAGAAAGGCAAGTAACAAAAACAACTTTCCAAACCATCAGAGTGTGGTGACATATAACCAGTGCTTCTTCCGTTGCACTTAATAATAATAATAATAATAATAATAATAAATTAAACTTATATAGCGCTTTTCTGATACTCAAAGTTGCTTTACAATAAACGGGGTGAAACAAGACGACAGATAAACATATCACAGACATACAGGGTTGGATGGGAAGGGGGGCTACGAGAGGGAGAAGCGGCAGCCACACACGACACCAGCAGTACTCTCCGACTTGGACAGATACAAAAGGGAAAGAAAAACAAACATCATAAATCACATAAATAACAGATGAAGTCTGAAGAGGTGAGTCCTGACCAATAATCTGAATGAGGGCAGACTGCAGCAGTGTCCGATGCGCTTGGGGAGGGAGTTTGGGAGGGAGTTGAGGGAGGGAGCAGGTCGAGCACTCGGTCTCCAGCCTGCCCCAGACCAGGGGTGGACAAGAGCACGGGGGGGCACGAGAAGGCAATGGAGAAAAGGTGTGCCTTGAGACAGGATTGGAAGAGTGGGAGGGATTCTGAGTCTCTAATGATTTGGGGGAGTGAGTTCCAGAGCCTGGGAGCTGCCCTGGAGAAGGCTCAGTCACCAAATCCACGGAAGTTGGACCTGGGGGTAGAGAGAAGGGAGGCTGAGGTAGATCTGAGGGACCGAGAGGGTTGGTAGGGGGAGAGGAGGTCAGTGAGGTATGTGGGAGCCAGTTTGTGAAGGGCTTTATAAGTAAGAACCAGGATTTTGTAATTGATCTCGTGGGAGATGGGTAGCCACTTGAAGTTTTCTACCCTGCTGACCTATGGTGTAATGACCAGCCTAGACAGCAACCATCACAATCACCAAAGAGCTGGTAGGAAACAATGGACCGAGTACAAAACTTACCTGCATTATCTGTGGTAATGCTGCTATAGGGGGGAGGAGCATCTGCTGCTACCTGTGAAACCTCCTCTGGCTCCTCCTCATGCAGTAGCTGTCAAGGAGGAGAATTTGGATCCATTACAATATGTATGATATTTTAGGTAAGTGTGTACCAACATCACTTTATCACTGCCGATAACAATTCTGAGAACAAATCTTTAAGTATCGGCTGATACCAAGTCCCAATCTGATACATTACTTTTGCTTAACAGTGCACACCATTTGTTTGGGGTCAATCGGAAAGATAAATGAGGTCAATACATTTTTTTCAACATTAAAGAAGTACAGGTTTATGACATGTTACTCATAGCTTTTGGTATCAGGTTTTAGTCTTGGGTAAAATCCCAGATATCCCATTTTAGCATGGAGTCGGTCCAATACCAGATACTAGTATTGGCATCATTGCATCCCTAATATTAGATATTTGGACAATGCTTTAATCCTGAATGAGTTAAAATGAATGAAACAGTGGAATAAGCATCTTAAACTATGGGGTGCAAAAGTCAGGGCCCAGCACCCTTGCAAAACCATAGGGCAGACATTTACAAGACATATTTTAAAATGGACGTCGTTGAGAAGGAACAGAGGAAGTGAATCTTTTTTTTTCTGAGAGAAAAAAACAGTCTAAATCACAATGGTAAGAAAGAGGAAAGGAAACGGCCCAGATGAGACAGATTTCTAAGAGAGAGTGAATATAAACTTTTGAAATTCACTAAGACAGCATGTTTCCACCCAGAAATAGCTTTCATGCTTACAGTCGGGGAGACTCAGTACCAGGAAATGTCGACACACCAAATAGTAGCTCTGTCTTTCATTCTCAGAAAGACTCCAAACTTGGCCACCTGTAGCTCCTGATTCAGCAAATCAACGTTTTGACCAAACAGGTTGAGAATTCGCATTGCTCTCCTGGAAACTTAAATGTAACCCCAATCGTCTGGTGCACAGAACCGAACAAAGGGTTTTTACTTAAGTGACAATTGGTGCACTCCCCTCTGGACAAGAATTGGTATGAGGCCAAATAACTGTTGATGCAATTCAAGAAGGAGCTATTATTCACTCTATGTTGGTGTGTGTGGAGTGTAAATGCATGGTTCAAAATCAATTGAGGCGAGGGGAGGAAGTGAGGCGAAGGGAGGAAGGCCTCTATAGTAGACCCACAGACTACAGCCAGACAGAGATGAGGGAAGCTGTCATCTTGAAGGAGGTGAAATGAGACAGCGTTTCGTTTAATCCCCTTTTGTTAACCTTACTTCACAGCGTGTTGACGTGAGATGGCTTCTAACTCCCAACGTCGTCGTTTTTCTAAATCAACAACACTAACGAGCTAATTAACCAACGCTAATAATACATCAGAAAATACAACGATTGGCTAATCGATTTACCACACATCCAGGAAGTTGGCGAACACTAACTGGAAGATTACAGTTTATAACGAAGCCCTTCGAAATCCGCTTGACGATAACACGCTCCATACACACACGTTTAACTATATTGTAACAATCAATATATATATATATATATAGAGAGAGAGAGCGAGAGAGAGAGAGAGAGAGAGAGAGAGAGAGAGAGAGAGAGAGAGAGAGAGAGAGAGAGAGAGAGAGAGAGAGAGAGAGTTTTAGCTCGTGTAATCCCGCACACAACAATGTGAACCATGATGTTCGTTAGTTAGCTTATACGTAACACTCAATGTAAAGGGGCTACCGTGGGGCGCTGAATCTTTAATTAACGTGGGGCCTACCTGCTGATATCTGGAGCTCGGTTCGGCCATCCCAATATGAGCAGCGAACAAAAAAACTCGGCAACGACACTCTAATTAACTGTCAATAAACCCTAAAAAAGGAAATTAACAAAGAAATGAGCACAATCCTTCGGACGGTGGAGACCTGCCGCTTGAATCCGTCCCTCACGCTCGCTAACTGATGACGTCATTAGCCACAACAAACTCTTCACTGGCCCCTACTGGATGAACGGGGCAAAATATGACAACGACAAAAAAAAGCTGCAACAGGTCAGTCAGCCTACTAGAGGGGAAAAACGGATCATAAACTGGTCAAGATGGCAAATATCTTAAAACAATCTTCACGGTGACCAGACTAGGGTAGGTTTTTGTTTCGGTTTTTATGGTTCAGTTAGTCAGCCAATTTGATTTTGCATGTAAACCAACTAAACCAGCTTAGATTTGTAAGATACCAGTATACGACCATCAAAGTCCAGCAAACACCATTAACTGACGTGAGCTGGATTTTTATTGTAGCAAGAGCAGTGGAATCATACCTCTGTCAAGGCCGTACAGTTCTCCTACAATAACACCCTAGACTCGTGGTGAAACCGATTATTTGGCTTTGAAAAAATGTACCTGAAACCTGTATTCAAGACAGAAACCTGTATCTGCTGGTGTAGATCAATTTTATGTAATTGAAGATTAGTATAGTTATTCAACTTTCTGCACCAAAATCTCAACCTTGAAATAGATGTATTCTCTTAATATATGGGGTGTAAATGAGAGCAGGGTAAATAAATGATTGTCAGGAATGCAAGTTAGATGTATTGAATTTAAACATGAGACTGACCAGAAAACTGCAATCCTTCTGTTTCAGTGTACGTTTCCCCTGGTTAGAAAAAGTGTCACTGACAAGTGATACTTTTTTCTATGAAAATAACAGCAGAATATATGATACTGTCTGAGTGGGTTTCACTGTCCTTTGGGTTATGGAATTTGCTCAGCCAACAAAACCATGACAACCATGACAACCACAACAACCATGACAACCCCATCTTCACAGCAAGTTGTGAAAATGAGCAAAACTTCATTCATAAGGTTTTAATACAACAAAGGCAAAAATGGAGCTCATTAACTACCTTGAGATGTTTGCCTATGAAAAAAATACATTTCTGCTCCCAATAGAATAGAACTTTTTTCTTTTGAATGAAACATATATTTCTTATTTCTTCATTACAACATCACGGCAGGCTACAATGTGAGATAAAGTAAAGATGAATCAATGACGAAACAAAAACAAACAAACTGAAACATACTTGGGCCTTGTAAGTTTTATTGTATCTTTATCCAAAATAGAAAGACATCCACAGTTTACAACTTGGAAACTTTTAAAATCTGAAAAGTTGTGTGTTTTCAGAGCAGTTGTGTTAAAATAATGATTTTCCCCCCTCCCAGTCCTGTTATATAGGATTCTGATACTTAATAAGCACAGGGTAGGTGGTGCCAATGTGCTTCTGGTTGTAGTGGTGGCAGACAATCTCCACCTCGTAGAAACTAAACTGGACTTTGACGCGCTCATTGGGTGAGGTGAGGAAACAGAGAGTGTAGAGGGCAAACTCAAACTCCGGACTAACACCAATGAAGATGCTTCCCTTGGGCTTTATACCATTCTTCCAGCTGAACTGTAGTGCCAGGATGTGCTTGTTCTCATCGGGCTATGGAGAGAGATAAGAGATAAGAGGTAATAGGCAAGAATGAGATAAGAAAAAAGAAAAACACAAAACGGCACTTGCTGCGGTGAGAGGAAAGAGAGAAAACAGACAGTAGATGACAACTCAGAAGAAACCAGCATCTACTGGGAGAGTGAGGAAGGAGGAGAACCATTTAAAAGAGCAGAAAGGGATTGACATGGTTCAAAACAAGGATGAGAAGAATGCACATATTCTCATCAGTGTTGTGGAGAGGATAAAGCTTGGGAGACAAAGAGGTGGAGGCATGACATGAGAGCAACACTCAAACTGCAAACCAAGCTCATCGTCAGTCTGATGATGAGAAAGGAGGAGGGGGAGGGAGAGGGAGAGGAATGATTGACGGGTTAAAAAGTAACCAAATCCCAAACCATTTTAGTGAGTTTGCTGACATCTACAGGTTAAAAACCATCCAAAGTTTAAAAGCAGGTCAGCCTGGTCTTGGTACTCTGTAATGTAAGCATAGCAGGATAAACACAGCTGCACTTTATAACATTGATAATGGGTCTGTTTGATATAAGTGTGCCAAAGAACCAACACTGACAGTACAATTGACAATTGTTAGTGCTGGCTCTGTCTGTCTGTCTGTATGTCTGTCTGTCTGTCAATGCTGATAGATGTTCTGGCACACCTAAATCAAACACTCATTATCAGTGTTATAAACTGCAGCTGTGTTTATCCTACTATGTTTACATGGAACACATTATTTGTACACCATTAGGTTAAGATAAGGGTTAAAGTTAGAGTAAGGTTGGGATTAAGGTTAAAGCCACTGTCGGAGTGGGGATTAAGGTTAAAAAGGATCGGAAAAAATTGAGGTGGCATCATTCGGGTGAAATGGAGTACAAATAGAGAGTCCAATGCACATACCAGAGAGTACCAAGACCAGCTTGGCATGTTTTTAACCTTTAGATGTTTTTTAACCTGTAGATGTCAGCAAGCATACTAAAATGTTCTGGGGTTTAGTTAGTCTTTAAATATTAAACTGGACTTTCACATATCCATCTTGTCCCGAGTGCGATACTGACTCTTATTAGCCTCGGTCACATGTCTTATACATCTTTCATCTCCACTCTTTCCCTGTCACACTGCATGAGCTTTTTGTAGTACTCTTTGATTTTGGTAGAAACTAGGGCTGGGCAATAATTCAATGTCATCGTTTATTGTCTTTCAGTGACATTGTATTGGGACGAATTTCAGTATTGTCAGATGGTAATACACGGTTTTACTGGCTAAATCAACAATAACAAGAATGTATAACCTATTGTTTGAAAATGAGCTTTGATTTGATATTAAAGTTTACATTACCAAACAGTTCAATGTGATTGACCCCACTTGGATTCTTAAATATGGTATTTGAGCAGATTTACTCAGATATCATGATACATATTGTAACCAGTTATTTTCTTGCCCGGTGTGGGATTCGATACGGGGTGTACTGCACCACAAGGCGACATCGCTAACCGCTCGGCTAAAGGGTCAGACCCGTTAGCTAGGGACTAACGTGTCTTATTAGTAGTTTACAATATCAACATTGAGTGAGGTTCCCTATGAGTATCGTGATAATATTGTTTTCCATTTCGCCCAGCGCTAGTAGAAGCACAAACCTATAACAATCAAACATGCAGTGACAGATTGACAGCACTTGTGCAACTTGGTCATACAGGAAGGCACATTTTACTACTCGGGGTTGGGGGGGAAATCTGGAGGGAGAGGTTTGAGATCAACAGTACAGATCAATTTGTTGGCAACAAACAGTACCTCGGGTTGGGGGTGGTGGGGAGTGAAACAGGGAAGAGAGGTTTTCTATGCAAATGGATGTGTGACAGGGAATCAAAAAAATGTGCTTATTTTTCTTGGGCTTGCTAAAAAGAAGACAGGAAAGGGGCAAACCACTGAAAACTGATATGTAGCTGATAAATAGTGCATCAAATGGAGAAGCACATAGAGAGAGTCACAAGATCCAGCAGACAAAGAGAGAGAAAAAAAGCATCTAATCCGACAAACAGGCTAAAACAGGCAATATGTGTCAAAACCTAGCCAGAAAAGGAGGTTAAACGTGTTTTTGGATATCTGAGGCCGCATCTATACATAATGTGAACCAAACATCTCAAATAAACCAATAGATGAAACCAATGTATGAAAATTGTGTCCATGTAAATAATGGATATGGACGTGATATGGATACAATGGCCAAACAACACTGCTAGTGCTCACATATTGCTTTGCCCCGGCTTGGTACATCTTGCAAGGACACGGTAATGCACGGCACACAGCGTACCTGGGGAGAATTTGCATTGACGCTGTAACCCTTGTAATCAATGTGTCCCAGCTTCTCCTGTAGATAGAGCTGGATCCAGTTGTGAAAGCCGATGACAGTTCGACCTCCTCTCGTCTCTCCTACAAACACGTGTTCAAACCCGGAGGAGTCAGGCCTAGTGGGGGACATGAAGGGAAATATCAGACGTCCAGCACATTTCAGGCTAAAATGAGATGACACCTTAAATCGGACTGAGTTCTGATGTTTTCAAACATGACAAAGATTTGATTTTTTTGAGAGCAGTTTGAAAAAAAAAAAGCTATATGGAAAGACATCTTTTTAATTCTGATTTGGGCTACTTTCATGTGTGGTCCATATTCAGATATATATCTGATATGTAGTGATGTAACCCAATTACAGCATAGATCACTGTCAATATCATCCTTTGCAAGTGTATCTCAGCACCTGGCCAGCAGTATAAATGGGCAGACAGGTAGCATATTAAAGGGAAAAAAAACAATCAAAAGGGCTCTAGTTTCCGGGTGGTGCATTGCCAGTGGTAGCGCTAACACAGACATAGTGACTATTTCGTTGGGCTCAAGGTGGTTTTTCTCTCTCACCTGGGCATGTGTGCTAATTTCTGGGCTCGCCATGACATTGCTTGCACTGAAATGGCTGTGAGGGTGCAGCAGAGGGTGTGTCACTCAAAATCAGGTGACACAGTGCTAGCTTGGTGTCATCTGTCCATTATCCAAACTGCCTATCCTGCTCTCAGGGTGGCAGGGATGCTGGAGCCTATCCCAGCAGTCATTAGGCGGCAGGAGGGAAGACACCCTGGACAGGCTGCCAGGCCATCACAGGGCCCCCCCCCCCCACACACTTACACACACACACACACACACACACACACACACACACACACACACACACACACACACACACACACACACACACACACACACACACACACACACACACACACACACACACACACATTCACACCTAGGGATAATTTAGTACGGTTGATTCACCTGACCTACATGTCTTTGGACTGTGGGAGGAAACCGGAGCACCCAGAGGAAACCCACGCAGACACGGGGAGAACATGCAAACTCCACACAGAGGATGACCCAGGGCAACACCCAAAGTTGGACTACCCCAGGGCTTGAATCCAGGATCTTCTTGCTGTGAAGCAACTGCATTGAGCACTGCGACATCATGCCGAGATGTGTGTGTGTGTGTGTGTGTGTGTGTATGTTTTTGTGTGTATATAGCGTTTTTTTTCCAAAACCATCAATGGTGTTGATTGCTCGTCTAATGAGGAGCGGAATATCAACACAGATACAGGAAAAAAGATTTTAATGCATAGCAGTACATCTTCAGTCGTTTCTCTGGGGTCGCGTCGCGGTGGCAGCAAGCTAAGTAGGGCACTCCAGACATTCCTCTCCCGAGCAACACCTTCCAGCTCCTCCTGGGGGATCTAAAGGCGTTCCCAAGTCAGATTGGACATGTAGTCCCTCCAACGAGTTCTGGGTCTACCCCAGGGTCTCCTCCCAGTTGGCCATGCCCAGAAAACCTCCAAAGGAAGGCGCCCAGGAGGCATCTTAATCAGATGCCCGAACCACCTCAACTGGCTTCTTTCGACACAAAGGAGCAGCGGCTCTACTCCAAGCTCCCTCCGGATGTCTGAGCTCCTCACCCTATCTCTAAGGCTGAGCCCAGACACCCTACAGAGGAAACTCATTTCAGCTGCTTGTATTCACAATCTCACCCTTTCGGTCATTACCCAAAGCTCATGACCATAGGTGAGGGTTGGAAGGAAGATTGACTGGTAAATTTAGAGCTTTGCCTTCCAGCTCAGCTCCCTCTTCACCACAACAATGACGAGACGGCCTACAGGGATGAGATTCAGCACTTCACATCATGGCGTACCACCAACAATTTTGTCCTCAATGTGCAGAAGAAAAAGGAGCTGACTGTGGACTTCAGGAGGTCTAGAGGCTGCAGCTACTCCCCCATACACATTAATGGGGTGGAAGTGGAGCGTGTTTCCAGCTTTAAATTCCTTGGAGTCCACATCAGTGAGGACCTTTCCTGGACATTAAACATCCAGGCCCTTGTGAAAAAGGCCCAACAATGCCTGCATTCCCTGAGGAGGCTGAGGAGCGCTCGTCTATCCCCCAAAATTCTCACCAACTTCTACTACTGCACCATAGAGAGCATCCTGACCATCTGCATCTCAGTGTGGTACGGCAACTGCACCTCAGTAGACCAGAAAGCTCTGCAGCGGGTCGTCAAGAGGGCCCAGCATATCACCGGTACCCAGCTCCCAGCCATAAAAGACATTTATCACAAACGCTGCCTTCGAAGGGGTCTGAGCATCAGCAGAGATCCCACCCACCCCAACCATGGACTGTTCTCCCCCCTGCGCTCTGGGAGGCGCTACAGGAGCCTCAGAGCCCGCACTACCAGGCTCAAAAACAGCTTCTTTCCACAAGCTGTTGCCCACCTGAACCTGGCTACCCACCGAATGTCTGTAGATATTTTTAAATATTTTGTACTCCAGCTCTTTTTTAACTTATTTTTAGCTTTTTGGTCTTCATATGTGTATATCTTATACTGTGTTTGCTGTGTTTGTCTGTGTCTGTCTTGCACTGTTTGGTGAAGCCACAGCCCTCATTTCATTTTTAACATGTGCCTGCACATTGTTTTTAATGACAATAAACTGAACTGAATTGAATTGAATTGAACAGTCCGGTACAACGTCCACATTCCTGCCGATGCTGCACCAATCCACCTGTCAATGTCCCGCTCCATCCTACCCTCACTCGTGAACAAGACCCCGAGATACTTGAACATAGATATATACAAAAATATGTCCATTCATCCATCCATTATCTGTACTGCTTATCCTGTACTCAGGGTCACAGGGATGCTGGAGCCTATCCCAGCAGTCATTGGGCAGCAGGCAGGGAGACACCCCGGACAGGCAGCCAGACCATCGCACAGGGCCGACATACACACAAACACCCATACACATTTATACCTAGGGACAATTTAGCATGGCCACTTCACCTGCATGTCTTTGGGCTGCGGGTGGAAACCAGAGCCTCCGGAGAAAACCTATGCAGACATGAGGAGAACATGCAAACTCCACACAGAGGACGACCTGGGATGACCCCCAAGGATGGACGTTTGACTACCCCGGGGTTTGAACCCAGGACCTTCTTGCTGTGAGGCGATCGCACTAACCACTGTGCCACCATGCCGCACATATATATGTGTGTGTGTGTGTGTGTGTGTGTGTGTGTGTGTGTGTGTGTGTGTGTGTGTGTGTGTGTGTGTGTGTGTGTGTGTGTGTGTGTGTGTGTGTGTGTGTGTGTGTGTGTGTGTGTGTGTGTGTGTGTTGTGCATCACGCACTCATCTGCTGCCAATGTGGTAAAAACCAATAACCATACTGGTAGCTGATGAGTGCGTGACACGAAACAAGCTTGTTTTGCTATGTATTAAAAAATGTTTGCCTACATCTATTTTATCTATCATCTATTTTAATATTTCGCTCCTCATTTGATGAGTACTTTTATCAACACCATTGATGGTTTCCAGAAGAAGAAAAAAAACGCTATATATATATATATAATCCAGTTAGTCAAGTAAGCTGTAAATTCTCTATGAGACAGTACAAGCCTGAATCATCAGCTGATTGACAGCTGATGATTGCTTATGGCATGAAACAGGCTTGTACTGTCTCATAACGAATTTACTTGACTCACTGCTGGATTTATATATATATATTTTTTATATTATCGTTTTTTTCCAAAACCATCAATGGTGTTGTTATAAGTGGTCAACTAATGAGGAGTGGAATATCAATACAGGTACAGGGGGAAAAAAGTTTTAATACATTGCAGTACAGGGCTGTTTCATGTGTCACGCATGAAACAGCCCTGTACTGCAATGTATTAAAACTTTTTTCCCCTGTACCTATATTGATATATATATATACACTACCGTTCAAAAGTTTGGGATCACCCAAACAATTTCGTGTTTTCCATGAAAAGTCAGACTTATTCACCACCATATGTTGTGAAATGAATAGAAAATAGAGTCAAGACATTGACAAGGTTAGAAATAATGATTTGTATTTGAAATAAGATTTTTTTTACATCAAACTTTGCTTTCGTCAAAGAATCCTCCATTTGCAGCAATTACAGCATTGCAGACCTTTGGCATTCTAGCTGTTAATTTGTTGAGGTAATCTGGAGAAATTGCACCCCACGCTTCCAGAAGCAGCTCCCACAAGTTGGATTGGTTGGATGGGCACTTCTTTGAGCAGATTGAGTTTCTGGAGCATCACATTTGTGGGGTCAATTAAACGCTCAAAATGGCCAGAAAAAGAGAACTTTCATCTGAAACTCGACAGTCTATTCTTGTTCTTAGAAATGAAAGCTATTCCATGCGAGAAATTGCTAAGAAATTGAAGATTTCCTACACCGGTGTGTACTACTCCCTTCAGAGGACAGCACAAACAGGCTCTAACAGGTACTATTTAATGAAGATGCCAGTTGGGGACCTGTGAGGCGTCTGTTTCTCAAACTAGAGACTCTAATGTACTTATCTTCTTGCTCAGTTGTGCAACGCGGCCTCCCACTTCTTTTTCTACTCTGGTTAGAGCCTGTTTGTGCTGTCCTCTGAAGGGAGTAGTACACACCGGTGTAGGAAATCTTCAATTTCTTAGCAATTTCTCGCATGGAATAGCCTTCATTTCTAAGAACAAGAATAGACTGTCGAGTTTCAGATGAAAGTTCTCTTTTTCTGGCCATTTTGAGCGTTTAATTGACCCCACAAATGTGATGCTCCAGAAACTCAATCTGCTCAAAGAAGTGCCCATCCAACCAATCCAACTTGTGGGAGCTGCTTCTGGAAGCGTGGGGTGCAATTTCTCCAGATTACCTCAACAAATTAACAGCTAGAATGCCAAAGGTCTGCAATGCTGTAATTGCTGCAAATGGAGGATTCTTTGACGAAAGCAAAGTTTGATGTAAAAAAAATCTTATTTCAAATACAAATCATTATTTCTAACCTTGTCAATGTCTTGACTCTATTTTCTATTCATTTCACAACATATGGTGGTGAATAAGTGTGACTTTTCATGGAAAACACAAAATTGTTTGGGTGATCCCAAACTTTTGAACGGTAGTGTATATATATATATATATATATATATATATATATATATATATATATATATATATATATATATATATATATATATATATATATATATATATATATATATATATATATATATATATATATATCAATATAGGTACAGGGGAAAAAAGGGAAAAAAAACCCATCCCTACCATTGATATATATATATAAATGGTAGGGATGGTGCTCAACAAATAGGGAGCAAAATATGCTCCTTACTTGTTGAGCATGGACAGCTGATGATTGCTTATAGCATGAAACAGGCTTGTACTGTCTTATAAAAAATTTACTTGACTAACTGGATTTTATATAAAATGTGAACAAAACTTCCTCATCCTCCATGCACACATGGTCTTCCCCCTCACCATACTAAGTTCTCCCTAGGTATGAATGGGTGTGTGTGTGTGTTTTTGTGTGTGTGTGGGTGGGTGGGTGGGGGACCCTGTGATGGACTGGCGGCCTGTCCAGGGTGTCCCCCTGCCTGCCGCCCAATGACTGCTGAAATAGGCTCCAGCATCCCCGTGACCCTGAGAGCAGGATAAGCGGTTTGGATAATGGATGGATGGATATTACGCTTGCGTCTCCACCTGGTCAGACCACGTTTTCCTGCAGAAGCAGGCGTTGTGTGGTAGTTTCAGGGCTTTCAGCGAAGGTGCACTAAGCGTAGACTTATCCAAAATTACACACACACACCACTTTTTGTGTATGTTTTGTTGGCCTATTTAGTGAATAATTTAACTAATGACTACTGTCCTAAACATTTTTAATGACAAAACAAAATATCTGCACGTGTAGTCAATGTGGATCATTACGCATTGCAAACAACATAGTGACAGGGATTTCAATATTTCAATTAACCTCATTCACCCTGAAAGAACTAACTGACTGCCTAGGCTAATTGAGCCATGATCACAACTATTTAAGTTCTCCTGCTGTGTTCACAGAATGCACAGGAAAGAGAGGAAGACGCTGGTGAGAACGAAGACACGTTAAATGGTAGCCTGAAAAATAATGTTTGAGTGCTGTTTCGTATCACATTGGAATTGGTGTTAATGTCTGTTGTATGCACACTTGGCAACTCTGCACCTCCCGAACAAGAGCATTAGTTTCCTCCTGGGAGAAGCTTTTCTGCCTTAGCCGTTCTGGACTTCCGCCATCCATTATGAAATTGGCAGTTTACCATGACAGAGAGCACGCTGCTTTTAAAGGGGATGAGAGGAGCTGATTTGATTGGCCATAGTTGTAGACAGTCCCCACCACTCCTATTGCTAATTTATTCCTTCTAATCCAACCCTTTCACAACTGCACCTCCATTGCGCCCAATTACCGCCAGCACAGCATGTTCCGGAACTAGCAAGAGAGTATTGGCCACACCTTAGATCGACTTGCGCTGTGAACTAGCATTGGGCCTTCAACTGTATCATGACCTGGAAACTAGAGCCCAAAGTGTCTTAGTAAGGTGTTGGAACATGTCGGCCCAAAGTCTGCCACAGGTGTTCAACTGGGTTGAGATCTGGTGACTGTGAAGGCCATAGCATTGATTTACATACTTTTTATGCTCACCAAACCCTTCAGTGACCCCTCATGCCCTGTGGATGGGGGCATTGTCATCCTGGAGGGTTTTTTTTTTTAGAGAGTTGCTCCTTATCCGATATGAGGGTCTAAGGACAGGATGTTGTGTTGCTGTAAAGCCCCTTGAGGCAAATTTGTAATTTGTGATATCGGGCTATACAAATAATATTTACTTGACTTGACTAAACCACTCCGATAGGGATAGAGATGTCTCATCATATGATAAAGGTGATCAGTCAGAATAACTTTGTATTGATTTGCAGTGACTCTTCCCTCTAAGGGGACAAGTGGACCCAAACCATGCCAGGACAATACCCCCACAGCATAACAGAGCCCCCAGTTCCCCTCACGGTAGGGGTCAAGCATTCAGCTTTTTCTTTCATTTGTCCCCTATCTGTATGACATGTTCCAATGAAAAAGCACATTGCCTGTGTTTGTTCAAGTTCACAATGTGCTATATAAATATAAAGTTTATACTTTTAAGAAGTTTGAATTTAGACTTCTTGACACAACAAACTTAAACCAGACCATTTGTATTAATATAACAAACCCCATTGGATAGTCTGTAGCTAAGTGGCATGCAAGGTCCCGCCCACCTGCTGGATCCTCTTCTGGCGTAGAGTTCAAACCAGATCCTGTACAGCTGCCCCTTAAAGTCTGTTTCATTTTTTGGAGAGAGGTGCTTCTCTACCAGGTACTTATGGACTATCTGGAATCAAACAGAACATCCAGTTAAGTATTCCTCCTATCCTTATTCTTAAGTTATATTACAATATTCAAGGCTTGTATTATAAAGAGAAACTTAAATGAATTTGGATCACCCTCCCCCGCCCAATGTGTCATCCCGAATCCACAACTGGATCAGCTGTTATGTTGTGTACAGTTATCCATTTTATCTTTTCCAAGATGGGCTCAAAGGCCACCAGTGGACCCTTGCACGTATGCAAAAGATGGCATACATAATTTAGAAAAGAGATGCTACTTTTAAGATGAGGATACGCAAGTAAGTGTGACCCCCTCTATTAAAAGTAGTGTTTTATTTTAACACTACATCAAAAAGGTGTGACGTTCCAGTCAGGCGCCTTCATCAGACCAGTTCAGACTTCATCAGAGTGAGGAAGGTCTTAGACTGGTCCTCATTTCGACATGGCATGTTACTTGTATCCTAATTGAATCTGGAGTGACTTATCTACACTGCATTTACACCTATTGTCAAAAATACACCTTATATGCAGTCAGAGAAATCCCAGTGGCTCTTCTCCAGCACCTTATCATGCAATATCAAACTTCCTCCTCCTGAATGTAGCTTATTTATTATCCATCTGGGAGAAGTACAGAGATGACACATATGGCTTGGGGGGAAAAGGCGCCATTTACACATAACGAACCAACAGCCACAATGTGTCTCAGACCACCTTTCATCTCTCCACAATGTGTTTTGAGTGTATTTACACCACTTTTCTGTGGATGGAAACACAATGGGATCGCCTTCCATTCGCCCGTTTCAGCACCAGGTTTAAATGAGGTGTTGAGCAGCGAGGAGAGATTCGGCTCCTCGAGAATCCCCACAGATACCTTCATGGTAGGCGTCTGAATGACAGAGTCCAGGAACTTGTGGTTCTCTGCTTCCTCCTCGGGGGTTACGATCTCTGGCTCGCCTGTGTCACTCTCATAGTTATCCAAGAGAGAGATGAATGCTACAGCAACATGGGAGACAGAGGGACTCTTAAACAGATGTGAGAAAACTATTTCACAAATGTATCTGATCAACAAATCTATATAAATAACAAATCTACAACTTAAAAACATTTACATAGTATTAATGTTAGAATATACCATGATATAATATTATACAATTATATATTGGCCTTGGGTTGGGTATCCAGAGAGTACAATGTGAAAGAATATGGATTATTTTTTTTACATACTTTATTAATCCCCGTGGGGAAATTCTTTGTCAGCATTTAACCCATCCTAGCTGTGTAGCTAGGAGCAGTGGGCAGCCACCGTGCAGCACCCGGGGACCAACTCCAGTTCTTCTTGCCATGCCTCGGTCAGGGGCACAGACAGAAGTATAAACCCTAACATGCATGTCTTTTTGATGGTGGGGGAAACCAGAGGACCTGGAGAAAACCCACCACAGACACGGGGAGAACATGCAAACTCCACACAGAGGACAACCTGGGGTTCGAACACAGGACCTTCTTGCTGTGAGGCAACAGTGCTAACCACTGCGCTGCCAACATTATCTTATCCATTATCTCATCATAATCAGTTCAGCACAGCATACCAGCCTCAATATTGTCAGTGAAATATAGAAATGTGTTAAAGAGCTATTATCTGAATCATAATGTCTTCAGAAGATTTTGTAGTATGTCAACACTGTCCGCAACATCCCAAGAAGGTTTTGAAATTGGTGTAAATCATCCATTAATGAATAAATAAATTAAGAAATAAAGTTTGTGTGCCATGTGAAACTTCATTACTGTCAGCAGCCTTCAGATATCCATTTCACTTAAGAGAGGTGAAACAGGCCAAGTACTGAGTTCTTCCTGTCTTGCAGGTGTGTCCCGCTCCATGTGAAAATATTCCCTTCAATGATCATTCAAACACAGGTATGGCAGATCAGACGCCAGCTCGCTCCCTTTCATTTTACACCGACTGACTGGCTGTGGAGGAAACTCTCCTCAATGAACGAGGAGGCGGGCTATGCTGCATAGAAGCTGTTTTGCACGTAAAGCCAGCATAGAAACAAACTTGCTAAATATAAACAGTTAGGTAAAATGTAAAGTAGAGCGCTGAGCCTCAGGGGGATCGAGAAAGCAGACGTCAAGTAAATAATCTTCCTCCATTAAAACATGCCCGTCACAGTGAACTCTTGATGCCATCTGTGGTTACATAACTTAAATCTCTGTGAAGTTTGACGCATGGGAACGAAAGGAAGGAAGGAAGGAAGGCAGGAAGGCAGGCAGGAAGGAAGGAAGGACAGAAGAAAGAAAGAAAGAAAGAAAGGAAGAAAGAAAGAAAGAAAGAAAGAAAGAAAGAAAGAAAGAAAGAAAGAAAGAAAGAAAGAAAGAAAGAAAGAAAGAAAGAAAGAAAGAAAGAAAGAAAAAGAAAGAAAGGAAGGAAGGAAAAAAATAAGATGGGCCTATACACTCGGTGTGATTGTAGATTTGGGGAGCTGGGATGAAAGAGGAGACGTAGTAAATCAGAGCATCTCTCTGTGGTGAAACATCTCACACAGTGAACTCTGGCTGCTCTGTGATTACGCAACACACTACTGTTCGTCATAAGGGGATTATAAGCAGATGAAAAAGGGGCTCCGGTCTGCTGGGACATAATGAGAATGATAGCTATCAAACAGAAAAGAGTGTTGATCAGTGTGCGACGTGAGAAGGGATTAACAGGACAGCCCAATACTTCAACAGTACAGTTGTTTATGCCGCATGTTAGCTGCCTTGCATTGCACAACTACGTGATAATCCTCTGTGTTGTGGTGTGTCAAAGCCTCAGGGGAGGATTACTTCCTTCCAAGTCAAGCCGTCCTTCTCAGACGGAGCCCTGCACAGCACTCCTCAAGCATGTATCTGAATGAAAAACATGAATGGACTTTCACGTTGCCATCATGTGTTTACCTAGAAATGTCTCCTTTTTGAAAATGTTCTCATTGACATATGTAAACAGGGGATATCCAGCACCGTCGTTGTCATCATTCAGGGCCATCACATCTCCGGCTTTTCCCTGCATCACATCAAGGAGGGCACAGGGTTACTCTAACTTTAGATATCATCTTTACAAGCATTGATTGTACACGTGCAGAATAAAGTAATTAGGTTACCTGAAACAATTTATTAGATAAGTATCTGTTGATATGTTTCCCGTTAAATTAATGTCTGATTGAATTTTTAAGCTTGCAGATAACTATCCATCACTGATGGGGATGGCAGAAGATGTGGTGGCAATAGCAGCTTGTCAGTAACTACAGGGCCACTGGTTAGAAACCCAAGACTGGCTGTGTAATCCTGTTTTAGCCTGGGCTGACAGCTGGGGACAGCAAAATGACATGATTTCACTGTAACAAATGGATCAATAAAGTTTAATTTCTCTAATCTATTTTCCAGTAACACTGTTAGCGTTTAATCCAAATAACCTTTCACAGTAAGAATGTGTACCTTATACTGATTTTCAAGAGGCCATAACCAAATCAGGTAGAAGTTGTATTTCCAGACAACAAAAAAAAGAAATTCTTCAGCAAGCAGTATAATCAAACATAATTTTACAGAATTTACAGAAATTGTGGATGTAAAATTATCCACAATTTCTATTTAAGAGAATCAAGAGAAGCTTAAAACGAGCAGCATAGAAACAAGCTCAATTAACCAAAACTATAAACAACCAATATGAGAACTGAGATGGTCAGTGCCATAAAAACATCCCTGTTGATCGTAGCATGATCAAGTAAGTCATAATTTTTAAGTAAGTACCATGAAAAGAAATAGAAAATAAGTTTAGTAAAAGGGTGGCATGTTTTTTGGAACAATCAGAGTGAGTATGGTACAGGAGATGTGTGATTGGTTTATGGAACTTAATAACAAAGAAGAATTTTCATCCTGCAATGTAAGACTTGGCATAACCCTGCTGTTGTCACTGGACATGGAGGGTCGGTCATCACAACCCATATACCATAACAAAGCTCCAATCCCAACATATATAGTACCGCAGTCATTCGATCACTTTCTACTCTCCTCAGCTCCCTAAATAGTAAAGAGGAACCAAATTGGAGTGACATTGTATTGCACTTCAGTCTAGCAGTCAATGCCATTTGGCTTGTAACAAAGTTAAGAAATGTGCTACTGGGACAGTGTGCACCTGGTCGTGGTGTTTCTTTGAGATGGCGATCAGACAACAGTGCGAAAATGTTGCTTGTGAGGGATAGGTTGTGTCTTGTAAGTCTACAATGATTGTTCATTTTTTGGAAGTGAAAATATGTCAGTACAGACCCAGGATGGTCAAACTGATTGCCGTCATGATAAATTCAACAACAACAAAAAACCTGTAATGCATCACGTGGTGACATTGCTTTTTCTTTCTTCCAGGGTAAAACATACATTACAAACAACGCACCTGACTTGGGCAACATTCATTTAGCATGTTACACCCATAAGATATGAAGCGAATAGAAAAGCAGCGTAACTCTGGGTAGACTTGGGAGAAGCTGGAGTGAAGTGTTCTACTACAACACTGCCACCCTGAGCTGAACCCACACCACCGTCACTGTCCTCTCCATCTACACCCATTTGTAATCCTTTTCTAAATGGGAGTGGGCAAAGACAGGCTAAAAGTGAGTGTTCACCTACTATTCAAACAGATAACTCGGTGGCTTCTAGATGTTATATTAAACTACATCAAGGCACATATGGTCTAATTTATCCATTCAAGTGCGATACAATTTAAAATTCTTATTTTTTTTTAGACAGTGACATTAATACATGTCCTATGGAAAACCAAATTGTTAACAGTCTGATTGAGATGTGCTAGGAGTACAGGCCAAGCATATAAAATAACCTATACAACAGCCAAAAGAAAAGCTAATACAGCAGGGTGTTAGACATTCCAATTAATAAAATTATATAAACCATTCTTCTCTATATCTGTTGGACTGCGTGTGTTGCATGTGTTTGCCTGTGCTGTATGTGTACCTGAAGAGAGATCCTGTAGTCTACACCAGGTTTGAGTCTGTTGATATCATTGTCCCAGAGCTCCTGCACCATAGTCGACAGCTCTCTGTCACTCTCAATCATGATATGCTTGCTTGAATGCCTCCTTGGTCCCTCGGTGGTAGAATTACTTATGGCTTGATCTCTGCACTTTTTTGACAGAAGACAACCAGAGAAAAAAAGGCTTCTGAGGCTCTTATCAAAGATATAGTCTGAACTCAAATTGTGATTCAAAGCAGTAATCGGCACTATCAAAGGCGGTGAGAGCTCAGAGGCAGACAGGTGGTCAGTTACATGTTGTTTTTAATATTGGAGTTTCATAATTCATGAACTGATAAATAGCCGCATGGTTTATGGGTGAACGAAAGACAATTTTGTTTCTTATTTTGTTAACTGACTTATTATCATTGTACCCCACGTTTTGCCCATGGTCCCCACAGATTGATGCAGTAAGGGCATTTGAACAGATAAACTATTTACAAATATACCAGTCAGTGAATTCTAGAGGTTTACTACCCAAAATATGACTGCGCCCTAATGTCTAATTTTCTTAACCCCTTTGTGATTTCCCAAAGGAGAATTGGCTGGACTCACTAGCTGTAGTGTCAGAGAAAGAGAGTTGCTGTAACTCCTAAAAGTCTTTGGCAAAACTGTGCAATGCCCTTAAGACTGGCAAAAAAAAACTCCCACCATATTTCAGTGCATTGTGGATCGGGTCTTTAAAGCCTCATCAAGGGTTGTCTCAGTTTATTGTTATGGCATTGTAGTTCACAGCCTAGATTGGGGAACCCAGCCTACTCAGAGTGTAGAGGACGTTTGGTTCTCTACGAGAGCCAGGTTTAACAGCTAACAATAAAAAGTGTGAGGTGGTCTTCAGTAAGACCAACTACTTAGGAAATGAAATAGTACAAGGATAGGTCAAACCCCAGGAGATAAAGCTGCCAACTTTGGTAACCTGGCCGGAGGGAGATTTTGTGCACACGCGTGCACTTTCATTCATTGCATTCATTCTTCTCTCTGTCATGCACTTAACGTTAGACAGCTTATGTAAGCTAGCTGGCTGTTTACAGAGCCTTTATTCACCACAGAGATAAGCATACCCTACAACATCATGCACCAATGAGAAAGTAATTTAAGATGCATTTCCATGGAAACACCCATATAGAAGTCCCCGTTTTCGAATACTCAGTTGTCTTCTAGAGTCAAAGTCATTCACTTGGTTTAACCATTGCTATACCAGAGAGACTTTGATACTATTACGATACCAGAAAGACTTTTACGTTCGCCTGTTCATCTCTGTTGCTGTCACAGAGTTTTAGAGTGAGATTTGTCTTGTTATCATGAGAGCGTGAGACAGAGCCTGATAGCATGAGATTCATGTCAGTTGTGAGAGAGTTGGAAACCCGGGCCAAACATCACTGGAAAATGTCCCTGCTAGCTTGCCATTGTTTAAGGTTTATACCTGACTTTACTAGGGTAACAGCTTCCCTCACAGATCTGATGACCAAATGGTACTTCTGAATGGTGACAGTTGATGAGGCCTAAGGAAATTTAAAGAGCACATTGTGTCCTGATTTCTGTCTACCTCTTCTGCTTTCAAATGGAGTTTGAGGTCTGTGAACACATCACCTCAGAGATGGGTCAGATTTATAACTGTAGGGAGCATAGAGTCCAATACGTATTTAGGAAAATGTAGGAAAATACTGAAGAGGGAGAGTGACCATGCCATGATCGAGGAAACTCTCAAATATTATCTACTTGAAAAATACATTCTTATGACAGTTCATGTGGCAAGGAATGAGGACAAAGTGTCTTGATGTATGCTCAATAATCCAGGTAGGAAATCGAGGCAAAGGGCAGGGTAAAGGTAAACAAGTAGTTTTGAAGCCTGCTGCTATTTAATCTCTATGTTGGGGAAAGCACTGTCCTAATGAAATCTTTCTGGTCCCTCAGACAAGCTTGTCAACTATGCCAGGTGAAGAATCACGAGGGGCTGGGTAGTGGACTGCCAATCTGTCCCCATCTAGTGGCCAAAGGAGAGTTTCCTGGACAAAATGGCTGCCAGGGACCAAACTACAGTTCCCAGTATGCTGGAACAGCGAGAGGATAAGTGTAAGCGCTGTAGCCACCTGATTTAAGCAAGAAAGGCCAGACTAGGAAAAATCTAAAAAAGACACCAGAACAAATGTCTTTATGCATGGTCAATAAAATTCAACAAAAACTGTAATTAATCACGTGGTAGCATCGCAGAACAAAGGATTTACGGCCAGCTCAAGCTCATCTCGGGATGGGAGATTTTTCCCAAATCTACAGTTAAGGAAAATAACTTTAATGGGGACCTGGCATCCCTTTGCCTGGTTGTCTGATCCATCAATGTAGATTTAAGTTGCTTCTTTTCAGAAAATCGCTGATTTGGGATGTTCTGTACTATGAGGCTGATTCATATGACAAAAAATAAAACCAAATTTTCAGTTAAATCGCTATTGTCTGCATTTTCCTGCTTTCTATCCTTTCACACCGCACTTACCCCTACGTATCCTTTCACGGATTAACAGTTATCATACTAGACTCAATATGGAGCCCCATGATGAGAATGGGTCATCATATCAGTTATTTATTAGTTTTCAATAACCAGCCTCAAAGGAGAAGTTTGGCTTCAGACTGTTTTATAACCTCGGGTATTTCATATATCAAGTTTATTTTAGTGATCCATGTAATTCTAAGTCATGAGAAAGAAAGGCATTATGAAAAAAAAATTACACTATCCAAATACTGTTGGAGGCCACTGGTCGACATACTAATGAATGACAAACAAAATGAATCACAAAACACTTACAAATATGGGCATTATTATTTGATGTCAGTGTAATTTGACAGATTTAAGCGGGTGCATGGTAGTCTACAATGTTGTTTCATGGAACGTAATAGCTTCCCAAACAGGGCCTTTCCAGCTCAACACAAGTGCACTCACTCATTCACTGAACAGACCACTAGCACCCTGCTGCATACCACACAAAGATGGCTGACAACAAAGTCCTATCTGCCTCCACAGTGATCCCTTGGAGCCTGAGGGATCCAGCGACATCCAAGTCAAGGACAAGTGCCTCTCAGTCACGACAAAAAAGAAAAGAAAAAAAAAGACATCCCATCTTTTCACCCCAAAAACCAACTGACCTCTTGTATCTGCCTTGTCCTGCTTTCTGGTTCTGTGGGAGGGAAGAAAAAAAACGATGATAGATTTGAAGGGTGAGTGAAATTGCTCAGTCCTGGTTCAGTGCTGGCGGTGTTGCCCTGTTGGTGAGAGAAGGTTTCTCTATGGGCAGAGTAACAGACCAACAGTCAGTCATAAAGCCAGTCAGAGAAGATGCAGAAAGACAGCGGGGGCGAGGTAGAAGGGATAGCAGCACAGGACAGGAGAGGGGTTGTGGGTGTTTTAAAGGGTTGTCCCCTGTCAGCAACTCTGGCCAAAGGGATTACACCGTGTTGTAGTGCTTTTCAATCTCATACTGAAACGTGGGCTCTTTGTTTCTTTGGTACAGCATTGTTTCCCTCTCTCTCTCTCTCCCTCTCCCTCTCTCTTTCCCTCCTACCTAACCCACAGTGCAACCTCTGGATTACAGGGTAATTATAGGTCATGTTACAGGAAATAGAAATTGCTAGTTAGAGGCTGGTCTGGTGAGAAAAATATAACACTGAATTTCTCTATAAAAGGACCGTCTCTGGGCAACCCAAAGATGCCTTAGCATTTCGTGGTAAATCTTAATGGTTAAATAAGATAAGTACAGTTAATTCTAAATTAACATGCTTAATATTAAACACTGTTCTTCAGATGATCTAAAACCTTAAGACTGGATGTTTACTCAAATTTAAATCATATTTTAATCTTACCTAGTCTCTAGAAAAAAGGGGTACCTATTAATTGCAATATAAAATATGACCACAACTCTCTCATTTCCACTCACAGGAATTAGAATCCAACAAGGTTTTGTGTTGTCTGCCATTCTCGGTCTCTCTTCTGACGCGTTTGACTAACCAGTGTGTGTGTGCGTGCGTGTGTGTGTGCGTGCGTGCGTGCGCGCGCGCGCGTGCACACACACACACTAGGTGACAGTACTAGTGGAACGACTGTTGAGAAGCCCTGGGCAGTTTCCCTCTGCTCATTTTATCCGATTTCTTCCATCTACACTGACTAACATGGTACAGAAAATGAAACCCTCAACCTGCCCTTTAGTCTTTCTGTCTCTGTCGACAGGTTCTGTTCCTGAAATTTTTAAAACTACTATTGTTCAACCACTTTTAAAAAAGCCATCTCTTGATTCGTCTGATCTTAATTTTAGGCCTATTTCTAAATTCCCATTTTAGCTAAGGTTTTTTGAAAAGGTTGTAGCAGATCAACTGCTAACTTTTATTCATGAAAACAATATCTTTGAGAAATTAAAAAAAAACATAGTACTGAAACTGCTCTTAAGGTCATCAATGATTTATTACTGTTAGCTGACACTGGCCATAAATCCATTCTTGTTTTCCTGGATCTAAGCATAGCCTTTGATACCATTGACCATGATATCCTCTTGGACTGTCTCGAAACTTGGGTGGGTATCACGGCACTGCTCTTCATTGCTTCAAGTCCTACCTAAAAGACAGGTATTTATGTGTTGGTATTGCTGATTCCAGGTAAGCTGAAGCAGGTGTTCATCATGAGGTACCCCAAGTCTCCATGCTGGGTCCAATCCTCTTTTCCATTTATACGCTCCCTCTAGGCCACCTTATACAGAGACATAATATCAGTTTCCATTCTAGTGCTGACGATACTCAGATTTATCTTAGCTGTGAAAAACACTATCAGAACACTGTCAACCTGCTAATCTGCCTTCATGACATCCACAACTAGATGTCACAAAATTTCCTGCAGCGAAATGCTGATAAGACAGAGATATTGATCATAGGTCAAAATAGTGCAAATACCTAATTCGTTCATTGTCACATTTAATAACGCAGCATTGCAGAAATCTTGGTATCATTTTTGATCAAAACTTCAGCTTAGAAAAATATGTTAATTCATTGGTTCAATCTTGCTTTCATCACCTCTGAAACATTCTTTCTACCAATCTGGAAACTGTTACCCACGCCTTCATAACCAGTTGATTTGACTACTGTAATTCCTTGCTCTGACATCAGTAAAAAAAAATTGCTCTCCCACCTCCAGCACCTCATAAACCTGTGCCGCCAGGATTTTAACTCGGACCAAGAGACGTGATCACATTTCATCGATCCTAGCTTTCCAACACTGGTTACCTGTTGCTTTTAGATTTTTTTTTTAAAGATATTATTGATTATTACAAATCCCACAGAGGCCTCGCCCCAAGTTATTAATCAGCTCTTTTACTGTCCTATGTCCATTCCCACTCCCTGAGATCCTTGGATGCGTTTTTCCATGTTGTTCCTGATTGAGACACAAAGGTAAGCAAGCAAGCAAGTAAAATTTTATTTATATAGCACTTTTAAAAACACACAGTTACAAAGTGCTTTACACTCCATACACAAAAATATGAATAAATACATAAAATATATTGAATGAATAAAAACATGGCATCGGGAGTAACAGACCAACCTAAAAATTAAACAAAACAAAAGTCAGGAGTGGGAATTTATAAAAAGGCTTGCCTGAAAAGATGGGTTTTTAAAAGCCGCTTAAAACAGTCCAAAGATTCAGCAAATCTAATGGATTGGGGGAGATTATTCCAGAGGCTTGGGGCTAAAACTGCAAAGGCGCAGTCACCTTTTGTTTTGCAGTTGGAGTGAGGAATGGATAAAAGATAAAAGTGGAATGAAGAATGAGAAGATCAGAAATACAACTAGGGGCAAGATCATGCAGTGCTTTAAATGTAATCAATAAGATCTTGTAGATTATTCTGAATTTTATGGGAAGCCAATGGAGGGATGCAAGAATAGGGGTAATATCAGACCTATGGCTAGTTCTAGTTAGTAATCTAGCAGCTGCATTTTGAACCAACTGTAGACGATTTAAAGTGGGCTTGGTTGAGGCCAGAGTAGAGGGAGTTACAGTAATCTAGACGGGAGACAATGAAAGTCTGAATTAATTTTTCGATATCATTAAAAGACAAAATATTTCTGATTTTTGCAATATTCTGTAGCTGAAGAAAACAGGATTGGACAAGCTTAGCAACATGGTGATCGCAAGACATTTTCTGGTCAAAGATGATAGCAATATTTTTAGCAGTAGGTTTGATGTTTGGATGAAGTGGACCAATAAACTGATCAACTGCAGTGGCAAAGTTCTGAGGACCAATTAAGAAAACTTCAGTTTTGTCGGGGTTTAGATGGAGGAAATTTAGGGACATCCAGTCTTTGGTGGCAGCTAAGCAATCGTGGAGGAAGGACAGTTGATTCAGGCTACTTGGTTTGGCAGACAAATAGATCTGAGTATCATCGGCATAACAGTGGTATGACATGTCTTGAGAGTGACTAAACAAACGACCCAGAGGAAGCATGTATAAAGAGAAGAGGATTGGCCCAACGACAGACCCCTGAGGGACTCCACACTGTAGGGGAGCTGATGAGGATACAATATTGTTAACACAAACATTAAAATATCTATTTGTCAGTTAAGAGCGAAACCAATTTAACACTGTACCAGAAATACCAACCCAGTTCCCCAGCCTATCAAGTAAGATGGCATGATCAATGGTATCAAAGGCAGTAGTTAAATCTAGGAGAATAAGAATAGTGTATTCACCTTTAACAACGTGCATAAGAATGTCATTGGATACTCTTAGTAATGCAGTCTCCATACTATGCTTGTAACGAAAGCCAGATTGAACTTTATCAAATGTGTTATGACCCTCAGTCAGCTGCAGGATTTGGTCTGCAACAATTTTTTAAGGATTCCGCTTCCGCACTTCCGATGACCTCATGGTCTCACCGTCCCACTTCTGACACCAATGTAGCGAATTCGGGGGGCAACTCGGCCGGACCATCACAGCCGGGATGCAAACTCGGATTTCCCACACCGCAAGCGAATACGTTAACCAGTGGACTAAAGGGCCCTACCCCTTAGCCAAGGGCTAACATGTCTACTTATCCGTGCACATTACAATATTTAATAACTTAACACCGAACTTAGAAAGGACTTACCGGAACAGACCTTTACTGGCACTGTGACGCAGTGGTTAGCGCGGTCACCTCACACCAAGAAGGTCATGGGTTTGACCCCCGGGGTAGTCCAACCTTGGAGGGGTCATCCTGGGTCATCCTCTGTGTGGAGTTTGCATGTTCTCCCCGTGTCTGTGTGGGTTTCCTCCGGGGCCTTCGGTTTTCTCCCCACAGTCCAAAGACATGTTGGTCAGGGGAATCGCCATTACTAAATTGTCCCTAGAGGTGTGTGTGTGTGTGTGTGTGTGTGTGTGTGTGTGTGTGTGTGTGTGTGTGTGTGTGTGTGTGTGTGTGTGTACGTGTTTAGCTATCCTTGTGCAGATCAAATGTCCACACAAGGATAGCAAAACCTGACAGCACATACCTTGTGTGGACCTTTCAGAGGTCCGCACAAGGGAAAGGGTCTATTTTAGGGTTAGGAGTTGGTTTTAGGGTTAAGGTTAGAATTAGGGTTAGGTTAAGGTTAGGGTAAGGCATGTAGTTTGCGTGGGTAAGGTTAGGATTAAGGGCTAGGAAATGAATGTAGTCAATGAGGGGTCCGCACAAGGATAGTGAAACATGACTGTGTGTGTGTACGTGTGTGTGTGTGTTAGGCTTGTGATGGCCTGGCAGCCTGTCCCGGGTTTCTCCCCGCCTACCGCCCAATGACTGCTGGAATAGGCTCCAGCATACCCGCGACCCTGAGAGCAGGATAAGCGGTTCAGATAATGGAACTTTACCTGGGAATAAAAATGTGCTTTATTTGAGAATACAATGACATATTAAATTGTGTATTTTAAGTATTTCAAATACACAAATACAAGCTCTTAAAAGTATTTTGTTATAAATTGCTTATTTTTTCCGTCCAGCAAATTACAAAATACTCAAAAGTAATCAAATATGTATTTTAAATACATTTAATTGAAATACTGCCCATCTCTGCCAGCAGCATTGTCACTCTCCATAAAAACACACAAGGACTTGAGTTTTAGCTATCGGTGTTGTGGTATCTTTTGATAAAAGTATTCTATGAACTTGCTTTGCCAAACTGCTTGTTAACAACGTTGCTTCTCCAAACTTGTGGCTATCCTCCCTATAATTTACATTAAGCTGCTAGGGTGAAAACAAAAAACACTACACAAGCTATCATTCTGTCCTGGAAAACTTTACATAGCCAATACAATAAATTACAATGGTGTTCATGACTTTGGTATTAATGAATTAGATGTGATCTTGAACACACAAAAGATAGAAGTGATTTTTGCATAAAAATCTTCAGGATTGTACCTTCAACAATAATACGGGTTAAGACTAGGGCCAGCACTGGGCATAGGCCCATCTCAGGGAGCTTTGTATTCATTTGAGTTTGGTGTCGGTGGTTATATACACTAGTGGCATTAGTAGAAAACATTTTGACCAGTTTATTTGAGTATTTATGGAGAGATCTGCTCGGTACGTTATTTGTATATGAACAGTTAGGCTATTAATGCCTCGGAAACCACCGTTGCTCAACCATGTGTGTCTAAAAAAATCAAAATCAAATCAATTTTATTTGTATAGCCCAATATCACAAATGACAAATTTGTCTCAACGGGATTAACAGCAACACAACATCCTGTCCTTAGACCCTCTCATCAGATAAGGAACAACTCCCTAAAAAAAAAACCTTTAACGGGGAGAAAAAAATAGGAAGAAACCTCACAGAGAGCAACAGAGGAGGGATCTCTCTCCCAAGATGGACAACATGCAATGGATGTTGTGTTTACGCAATTTACACAATACAACATTGAAAGAGGATAACACAATTATAATGGACTTATAAAATTTATGAAGAATATGAGGCACCTCCACCAGAACAACTTCCTGGACCCCAACCAGTCTGGGTCCAAGGTGGGTCATCAACAGAGACGGCCCTGCTTGCAGTGACAGAATCGCTGTATGCTGCGAGAGCAAACTCTCCTCTGTCCTGATACTCCTGGACCTGTCAGCTGCGTTCGACACAGTGAGCCACCAGATCCTCCTCTCTACCCTCAAGGGGCTGGGTGTCACAGGCTCTGCACTCTCAAGGTTTGCATCCTACCTGACGGGTCGCTTCTGCCAGGTGATATGGAGGGGATCTGTGTCGCAACCTCACAGACTGAGTAGAGGTGTTCCACAAGGTTCAATTCTGGGTCCTCTTTTTTTCTCCCTGTACATGACATCCCTGGGTTCTGTTATTCGCTCGCATGACTTTTCTTACCATTGTTATGCTGATGACACCCAGCTGATCGTGTCCTTTCCTCCCTCTGACACACAAGTAACGACATGCATTGCTGCGTGCTTGACTGACATCTCGGAGTGGATGGCGACACACCACCTGAAGCTCAATCTGGACAAGACAGAGCTGATGTTCCTCCCAGGGAAAGGTTGCCCGCATCGAGACCTGGCCATCACCACTGACAACACCGTGGTGACGCCAACTTGGACTGCGAGAAATCTGGGTGTGATCCCGGACGACCAACTGTCGTTTGCTGAAAACGTTGCATTGGTTACTTGCTCCTGCAGATTTCTCCTCTATAACATCAGGAGGATTCACCCATTCCTCACTGACGAGATGGCACAGGTGCTCATCCAGGCTTTGGTCATCTCCCAGCTGGACTACGACAACTCCCTCCTTGCTGGCGCCCCGGCATCCGCCATCAGACCTCTGGAGCTTGTTCAGAAAGCTGCAGCTCATCTGGTGTTCAACCGCCCTAAGTTCTCACACACAACTCCCTTCTCATGTCCCTACACTGGCTCCTAGCAGTTGCTCACATCCAGTTTAAAACTCTGGTGCTAGCCTAAAAGGAACAGCTCCATCCTATCTCCAGGCCATGGTTAAGCCTTACACTCCCGTCCGACCACTTTGCTCTGCTGCCTCGAGACGCCTGGTTGCCCCACGTTTTCTGTCCTGGCCTCACAGTGGTGGAATGAACTCCCCACTGATGTCAGAACAGCGGAGTCGCTGCCCATCTTTTGGCGCAGGTTGAAAACTCACCTCTTCAAGAACTATTACCCTGTTACTTGCTCTTAGCACTTATTGTATTCACTCATTTAAAAAAAAAATCTCTTTCTTGCGCTTTTACTTTAGCGCTGGTTTTGCTCTTAGATGCTTGTTTGGAGAGAAGATGCACTTCTGACCTCTGATGATAAATAGTTCTGCTGATTTCCCACATTAAATGCACTTATTGTAAGTCACTTTGGATAAAAGCGTCGGCTAAATGACTGTAATGTAATGAAATGTAATATAATGATGCGCAGGATGCCAAGCAGTGTCCGGACGCCATCCGAACAGTCCAGGACTCAAGCCACGCGACCAGCATCACCATGTCAAAAAATTATATGGATTTATAAAAAGAAAATGTGATGAGAGGAATAGCAGGCAGCATTCAAGTGGCGACCACCATCACCACAGAGACCTGGGAGGAGAACCGACTGCACGTGCACACAAGGGAGACTCACATGACACCGTTCAAACAGAAAAAGAGAAAGGAGAAGACATCATTCAGAGAGAGAGAAAAGACATGTGAGAGAAGAGAACAGTTTGCAATAGTCATTAGTCATAATCAATTAAGTCATCAATTAGTCATAATCTATACACTATAACCTCATCGGCAAAAGTGGTTGGTAAATTCATTGAGACAGAAAATCGACCTGCCATGCAGTACAGGTTGTGAAGCACTCAACTTAAACTAATTGTAAGCTAAGGCAAAAAGATGAGTTTTACGTTTGGATTTAAAGGACTCAACAGACTCTGATTGTCTGATGGCAGCAGGCAGGTTACTGCACAAGAACGGGGCCCGATAGGAAAAATCTAATGGCCTACTGATCGAGTGCTATAACAGTAGAGCTATAATATTTAGCCTTTGTGTGTGTGTTTGTTTGAATCGTGTTGAAATCTTAAAGGGGCAGCAGAGTGGTATGGGCCAAGCCCTGGAGAAGACACATGTAAGAAATACCTGAGAAGCCCATTTGGTGAAACTTTCTCTAAATAAAAATTACAATTAAATACTCTAAGAAGCAAGAGGGAAGTATTTCATATTCAAACTTTATTTTGAACCTTTTCAATTAAAAAAAAATGAACTGGTGCCAAAATGGATTTGACCATAACATTTTCACAAAGACCAGAAACACAATGTTATGTGATAACGTTATTTTGAGTGACAGCATATTGTTGGTAACATGTTTAAGTGTGTCAAAGAAATATTTTGCTGAATCTCAAATTCTAAACAGTGTCTCATTAGCAACTGTAGGTTAAAATTTATTTTGGGTTCACAGAACGTTGATTGAATCAGTTCATCTGGACACATTTACTGACAGACACGTTTCATCACTCACCTAAGTGACCTCTTCAGTCTCAACTGACTGCAGGTATCCCCACCCTTATCAACAATACAGTGGCATAACTACCAAAAACAACGATCAGTTTCATATGCAAATTACCATGACCATTAAGTAGAATTACAATGGCAAAGTGTACTATTCACCGAAGATTGGGGGATGGTTTGTCAAAGCCAGGAATACGCCCAAACACTAAGAGTTCAGAATTCCTGGAAACTAATGACAACTTGTTTGTCACAGACTCTACTTTATGAGAAACTTTTAAAGTTGTGATTAAGGGCCATATAATTTCTTTTGAATCTTCGCTGAAAAAAGGAAAGGCAAAAACGCCTCTTAGCAATTGAAACTGAACCATCACAATTTGAGCTTATCTATACAGCTTCCTCCTGCCCTTGCCTTTACAAAATATTCTTAAATTGAAATATGAATATAATACCATCCTATCTGGTCAGGTGTGTGACCAACTGTTTAAGTTCAGACAGAAACATTTTGAGTTGGGGGATAAGCACCATAAATTATTGGCCTGACAGCTAAGAGGTTTACAAGCTAGTAGAACCATACATAAAACCAGATCAAAATCTGGGGAAATGGTTATTGATCCTAAAAGTATAAATGATTGCTTTATTCAATTCAATTTATTGTCATTAAAAACAATGTGCAGGCACATGTTAAAAATGAAATAAGGGAATATTTAAGGAATATCATATCAAAAGCAAGAGGGGACATTTCTGATTGGCTGGGCATCAGAATCTCCCTAAGTTGAGTGATGACGCTTGTGAGGCTTTAAATTCTGTTATCATCACTCAAGAGATTTTGTATGCTATAAAATTACTCCCCAATGGTAAGGCCGCTGGCCCAGATGGTTTTGACAATTAACTGTATAAAAAAATATTCTGGGAAGATGGCTCCCCTTCTTTTGAGGATGTTCACCCATTCATTTGAAATTTGGAAATTCCCCTGCACACTGTCCATCCACCCATTATCCGAACTGCTTATCCTGCTCTCAGGGTCACGGGAATGCTGGAGCCTAACCCAGCAGTCATTGGGTGACAGGCAGGGAGACACCCTGGACAGGCTGCCAGGCCATCACACAGGGCTGACACACACACACACACACACACACACACACACACACACACACACACACACACACACACACACACACACACACACAAACACACATACCTAGGGGCAATTTAGTATGGCTGATTCACCTGACCTACATGTCTTTTGACTGTGGGAGGAAACCGGAGCACCCGGAGGAAACCCACGCAGACACAGGGAGAACATGCAAACTCCACACAGAGGATGACCCAGGACGACCCCCAAGGTTGGACTACCCGGGGGCTCGAACCCAGAATCTTCTTGCTGTGAGGTGACCACGCTCACCATTGCGCCACCATGCCACCCCCTGCACACTATATGAACCAATAGCTAATATTTCCTTATTGCTAAAAGAGGGTAGGGATGAGACCGAGCCTTCATCTTTTCGTTCTACTCTATAGAAAGGGTTATAAGGTGGCTCTCCTTTGCCTAGATGCAGAGAAGGCATTTGATCAGGTGGAATTGACCTATATGGTGAAAATATTGGGAGGAAATTTGGTTTGGTAGCCAATTTGTCTCTTGGATTACAACATTGTATGCTTACCCATCTTCCTCCATCCTCACAACCCAAGAAAGATCAGTGCCGTTCGTATTACATCGCGGGACCCACCAGGGCTGTCCCATCAGCCTGTTGCTCTTTGTGGTCACTATTGAGCCCCTCACCATTAGTATTACGAATCACCCTTCTATTGAGCCCATTCGAATGGGAAATGTGGATCATCACATTTCCCTATATGCAGATGATGTTGTCCTCTTCCTATCACAACCTGAAAAGTTTGTTCCCGTTTTGCTACATCTTCTAAGGTGATTTGGTGAAGTTTCAGGATATATAATTAATTGGCAGAAGAGTGAATCCATGTCACTGGGGGCTGATCATAACACTGAATTTCTGCATAATCTCCCTTTCAAAATTATGTATGAACTGAAGTATCTTGGAATAGTTCTGCGAAAAGACCCTAAACTAATTTTTAAGATTAACTTTCTTGAGAAAGTGGAAAAACTGAGGGGGGACATTGAAAAATGGAGGACCCTTCCTCTCTCTATGGTGGGCCATATAAATGCCATCAAAATGGTCTCTCTGCCAAGATTCTTGTATCTCTTTCAAAATCTATCCTTTTTTTTTTTTTTTGGACAAGGTCCCTTTTCAAATCATTAGACTAAATAGTTATGCTCTTTTTCTGGGGCTTTAAAACTCACAGAACATCAAAAACTCATTTACATAAACCAAGAGAGATGGGTGGACTACTGTACTTCCTGCATGATTGCTGGGCAGCGAATGCAAGGGCCCTGTCTATTGGCAGGAAGGTTACAGAATGAAGTATCCACCGAGACTCCCTCTTGGTTTGCCATTAAAAAGAGGGATGTCAAAAACAACTCTCTTCCAGTACTACTTTACTCAGTACACAGATCCCCTGCAAATACAAAACATGGATAACTTAATCATTTTAAATTGCTTGAAAATATGGCAGCAAATTAAGAAGGGCTGCAGATTACCAGACACTTCTATTCATACCTCAGTATATCACAATCATGCAATCCCTCCATCCCTCTCAGATGCATCTTTCAACAATTTGAGGCTAAAAGGTATTGTCACTTTGAAAGATTTGTATATTAACAAGCAATTTACCTCATTTACTCAGTTAAAAAAACAAGTGCTCTCTTCCCATAACACAATTCCTCCGATACTTAGATTATCTCGTAGCCCCCCTTCCCATCCACTCCTGTATGTTTGTGCTGTTTATCTGTTGTCTTGTTTCACCCCATTTATTGTAAAGCAACTTTGAGTATTAGAAAAGTGCTATATAAGATTGATTTATTATTATTATTATTATTAATTATGTTTGTCAGTGTGTGCCAAACTTTTGAGTCCCTCCCTGATGGGAGAATGGTTTATAAGCTTTTGTTGGGCCCACCTGAGTCCAAAAAAATTGGTCTCATGGTCTCAGACTTTGTAAATATATATTCTGAACAAGTGAATTATGCCACACTCTCACTGAAAAATTTGCCTGGGAGGAGGAACTAGGTATACAGATTGGGGATGATGTTTGGGAGGAGGGCCTTAACTGGACCCAATCTTGTTCTATTAATGCTAGTCAGCAATTTATCCAATTCAAGGTGATGCACAGGCTTCATTATGCAAAAACTAAATTCCGCAATCGTTCCTACCATTTCCTCTCTATGTGATCGATGTAAATCTGCAGAAGGCTCTCTGACCCACCTTTCCTGGACATACCCCAACTGTATCATTTTTGGTGTGACATATTCAAGGGGTTCTCGACATGTACGGGTGTGTGTTTGAACCTGATCCAGAGATTGCACTAATTGGGTTTTCTTCCCCTACTAAACCAAAGTGTCTCCGTGCAAAGCACTATTATGTATAGACAGGTAATCGCAAATAAAGTAATTTTAAGGCTCTGGAAGTCAAAATACTGTGCCTCAGTTTAAGACCTGGTTAACTGAGCTCACTGGTTTATTACATATTGAGAAAGTTCGATATGGCATGAGGCCTATCTTAATACATTTTCTGATATATGGCAGCCATTTCTGGATCACCTTGCTCAGTACGACACTGAACCTGACCAGCAACAAAATATAGTGTGCTGTCCACCTCTCATTGAGTGCGTGTGCTAAAACGTGTTGTGCTAGTGATGCAGGAGTGTAATTATTTTCCTTAAATACACCATTTCTTTTTTGTCTTTTGTTCCTTTTTATATATATATATATATATATATATATATATATATATATATATGGGTTTCTGTTTTCTGTACTGTACAGTACTATGGAAAAGAAAAGGAAAATGTTTAACAAAAGTAATTATTTTATTTTTGGCTAAAAAGTGTATCTTGCTGTGGTGGTCTGCACCGCAGGTTCCTACAGTCAGAATGTGGATATCAGATATCGGCCCTTCTCCCTCTGGAGAAGCTGACTCATGATATCAACCATGAATCGGACAAATTCTAGAGACTCTGGAGGCCTTTGCACTCCTTCCTGCAGGGACTCTGACCCACTTGTCTGTCCCTGGAGAGCGGTGGCTGATTGCTCTACCTGTTTTGTAGTATTTGCTTGCTTCCCGTCGTGTTCTTGTAACGCCTATTCATATTTATTGTCATGGATATTTTTCATTTATTTATTTACTTTATTTCTTTTTCCATTCAATATAAATTTTAAATATTGCTGCGTCTGTTGTTGATTTTGGGGTGGGGTTTTTCTGTTTTGTGCATTTTTCTGTTGCTGTTTGTGAGGTTTGTGTTTATTAAATTTGAAAATCAATTTAAAAAATTTTTTCAAATACTTCATTGTACCAGAGGCAATGCGACACAGCAACAAAACCTTGTGGGTTTTTTCATTGCATATTAAAATAACAAAAACAACAACAAAAACTAGATTTACAATGGCAATGTGTACTATTCACAGAGGATTTGGGAATGGTTTGTCAAAGCCAGGAAGATGCCCAACCAGTGCACTGGCCAATCAAAGACAGAAGGACAACAGCTGTCTAAGTTTAACCCAGTGGTGATTCTGTACGTGGCGGGAGTGTCGGAACAGTTGAGACGCATATTTTCCAAACATCGCGTCTCAGTTGCTTTCAAACACCAAACCACGCTGCACCAGAAATCGGTCCACCCCAAGGATTGGGTCCCCCCGGCAGAAACCGCAATATCGTGTACGCTGTTGAGTGCTGGGAAGTTTGCACAATCTAGGCTAAGAGGGACAAACCCATATTATGGAACGTGCTTTGATTCAAACTTTCATGGTGGTGTGCTGTGTAGGAAAATGCTTACTTGATTTGCCTATGCAATTTGACAGGTGTATTAATGCTGTGTCTGGCAAGTAAAGTTAAATATCTTATTCAACACATATTTATTAATCTCAAGAGTTTACTGACCAAAAACTAGCAGAAATAGTTGTTTTTTCACCATGATAGGTCTCATTAACACAAGATTTTACTTGGAAAAAAACCAGAGCAAACGTAGTAGTGCCAGCAGATGTTTCCCAAATGATCCAAACATGTATCGAATTCAAAACGCATTATAGGTAATGGAAAACAACTACCTATAAAAATTTCTGACAACCACCTTAGATAATAAAGTCCAATCAACAATGTGGAACTTAAGAGTTGGAATGTCTTGATGCATGCTCAATAATCCAAGTAAGAAAATCAAAGAAGGTTAAATCAGTTCATCTGGATACATTTATTGACAGATACGTTTCATCACTCACCTAAGTGACCTCTTCAGTCTAAACTGACTGCAGGTACCCCCACCCTTATAAACAATTCTGTACAATACAGTTACATAATCACGATGTGCAGAACAGTAGCAACTAGAGGTATAAAGTTGATCACCCACAGCATGAAGACATGAGAAAGAGTAATAGAAGCTAGGTTAAGAGGAGAGGTGAAGATTAGCGAGCAGCAGTATGGTTTCATGCCACGAAAGAGCACCAGATGCGATGTTTGCTTTGAGAATGTTGATCAAGAAGTATAGAGAAGGCCAGAAGGAGTTGCATTGTGTCTTTGTAGATTTAGAGAAAGCATACGACAGGGTGCCGAGAGAGGTGTGGTATTGTATGAGGAAGTCGGGAGTTGCAGAGAAGTGTGTAGGAGTGGTGCAGGACATGTATGAGGGAAGTGTGACAATGGTAAGGTGTGCAGTTGGAATGACAGATGGGTTCAAGGTAGAGGTGGGATTACATCAAGGATCGGCTCTGAGCCCTTTCTTGTTTGCAATGGTGATGGACAGACTGATGGACGAGATCAGGCAGGAGTCTCCATGGACGATGTTAATTGCGGATGATATTGTGATCTGTAGCAAGAGTAGGGTGCAGGTGGAGGAGCCTGGAGAGGTGGAGGTGTGCACTGGAGAGAACAGGAATGAAAGTCGGCAGGAGCAAGATGGAATACCTATGCGTGAATAAGAGGGAGGACACTGGAATGGTGAGGATGCAAGGAGTAGAGGTGATGAAGGCATATGAGTTTAAATACTTGGGGTCAACTGTCCAAAGTAACAGGGAGTGCAGGAGACAGGCGAAGAAGAGAGTGCAGGCAGGATGGAGTAGGTGGAGAAGAGTGTCAGGAGTGATTTGCAACAGAAGGGTACCAGCAAGAGTTAGAGGGAAGGTTTACAAGATGGTTGTGAGACCAGTTATGTTATATGGTTTGGAGACAGTGGCACTGACGAAAAGACAGGAGGCGGAGCTGGAGGTGGCAGAGTTGAAGATGCTAAGATTTTCACTGGGCGTGACGAAGAAGGACAGGATTAGGAACGATTATATTAGAGGGACCGCTAAAGTTGGACGGTTTGGAGACAAAGCAAGAGAGGTAAGATTTAGATGACTTGGACATGTGTGGAGAGATGCTGGGTATATTGGGAGAAGGATGCTGAATATGGAGCTGCCAGGGAAGAGGAAAAGAGGAAGGCCAAATAGGAGGTTTATGGATGTGGTGAGGGAAGACATGCGGGTGGCTGGTGTGAGAGGAAGATGCAGAAGACTGGAAGAAATGGAAATGGATGATCCGCTGTGGCGACGCCTAACGGGAGCAGCCAAAAGTAGTAGCGGACAGTTGCATAATCACCGAAACCAACAACCAGTTTCATGTGCTAATATGGGCGTGACCATTAACTAGAGTTTCGATGGCCACGTATACTGTTCACAGAGGATGTGGGAATGTTTGCAATCACAGCATTGTAAGATGGTGACAGATGTACCCTTAGACCCCCCCCCCCCCCGGTTCAGGGATGGTTGTTCCCTCTTAACATAGATGGCCTCTTTGACTCCCCATTCAAACCAGCGTTCCTCCCTATCAAGGATGTGCACATCCTCATACTTGAAAGAGTGGCCCCAAAACGTGCTCCACCAGAAGTTGCTCCATCCGAAGGATCGGGTCCGTTGGCACAACAGAACAATATAGCGTACGCCATTAAGTGCCAGGAGGATTGCTATGACTTGTACATTGGGGAAACTAAACAGACGCTGGCCAAAAAGAGGGTGCAACACAGGAGAGTTAACACGTCAGGCCAGGACTCTGCAAGTCTACACCCATCTACACGCCAGTGGCCACTCTTTCAAGGATGGGGATATGCACATCCTTGATAGGGAGGAACGCTGGTTTGAATGGGGAGTCAAAGAGGCCATCTATGTTAAGAAGGAACGACCATCCCTGAACTGAGGGGGGGAGGGGGGCATAGCAGTATACAGTGGCTTGCAAAAGTATTCATACCCCTTGAACTTTTCCACATTTTGTCACATTTCGACCACAAACATAAATATATTTTATTGGAATTTTATGTGAAAGACCAACACAAAGTGGTACACAATTGTGAAGTACAAAGACAATTATACATGATTTAAAAAAAAATTTACAAATAAAAAACTGAAAAGTGCGGTGTGCAAAAGCATTCAGCCCCCCTGAGTCAATACTTTGTGGAACCGCCTTTTGCTGCAATTACAGCTGCAAGTCTTTTGGGGTATGTCTCTACCAGCTTTGCACATCTAGAGACTGAACTTTTTGCCCATTCTTCTTTGCAAAACAGCTCAAGCTAAGTCAGATTAGATGGAGAGCGTTTGTGAATGGCAGTTTTCAGGTCTTGCCACATATTATCAATTGGATTTAGGTCTGGACTTTGACTGGGCCATTCTAACACATGAATATGTTTTGTTTTAAACCATTCCATTGTAGCGCTGCTTTATGTTTAGGGTCATTGTCCTGCTGGAAGGTGAACCTCCGCCCCAGTCTCAAGTCTTTTGCGGTCTCCAACAGGTTTTCTTCCAAGATTGCCCTGTATTTGGCTCAATCCATCTTCCCATCAACTCTGACCATCTTCCCTGTCCCTGCTGAAGAGAAGCACCCCCAGAGCACGATGCTGCCACCACGTTTGACAGTGGGGATGGTGTGTTCAGAGTGATGTGCAGTGCTAGTTTTCCGCCACACATAGCGTTTTGCATTTAGGCCAAAAAGTTCAATTTTGGTCTCATCTGACCAGAGCACCTTCTTCCACGTTTGCTGTGTCCCCCACATGGCTTCTGGCAAACTGCAAACGGGACTCCTTATGATTTTCTTTTAACAATGGCTTTCTTCTTGCCACTCTTCCATAAAGGCCAAATTTGTGCAGTGCATGACGAATAGTTGTCCTGTGGACAGATTCCCCCACCTGAGTTGTGGATCTCTGCAGTTCGTCCAGAGTCACCATGGGCCTCTTGGCTGCATCTCTGATCAGTGCTCTTCTTGTTCGGCCTGTAAGTTTAGGTGGACGGCCGTGTCTTGGTAGGTTTGCAGTTGTGCCATACTCTTTCCATTTCCGGATGATGGATTGAACAGTGCTCCGTGAGATGTTCAAAGCTTGGGAAATCTTCTTATAGCGTAACCCTGCTTTAAACTTCTCCACAACTTTATCTCTGACCTGTCTGGTGTGTTCCTTGGACTTCATGATGCTGTTTGCTCCCCAATATTCTCTTAACAAACCTCCGAGGCCGTCACAGAACAGCTGTATTTGTCCTGAGATTAGATTACACACAGGTTGACTCTATTTAGTCATTTGGTCAACATTTGATCATTCAGCAATCATCAGGCAACTTCTGAAGGCAATTGGTTGCACTCAGAGAAAAGGGGGCTGAATACTTTTGCACAACGCACTTTTCATTTTTTTATTTGTAAAAATTTTTTTAAATCATGTATAATTTTCTTTGTACTTCACAATTGTGTGCCACTTTGTGTTGGTCTTTCACATAAAATTCCAATAAAATATATTTATGTTTGTGGTTGTAACGTGACAAAATGTGGAAAAGTTCAAGGGGCATGAATACTTTTGCAAGCCACTGTATCTGTCACCATCTTACAATGCTGTGATTGCAAACATTCCCAAATCCTCTGAATAGTACACATGGCCATCGAAACTCTAGTTAATGTCACACCCATATTTGCACATGAAACTGGTCATTGGTTTCGGTCGTTATGCAACTGTGTTGCGCTGTATTGTTTATAAGGGTGGGGATACCTGCATTCACTTTAGAGTGAAGATGTCAGAGTTGAGTGACAAAACATATCTGTCAATAAACTTAGCCAGATGAACTCATTCAACCTTCTTTGATTTACAGTTGGAATATCAAACAGCAACAGCCACATCTAATGTTTCAACAGCTTTTTTTCTGCAGCCAACAGACTTCATTCCTATCCATATGCAAAATATCATATATTCCTCCATCAAATTAAATATACCTGTGAGCCTGATTTTACTGAAACTTGATTCAACCGATGGTGTGAGCTCTAATATGAGCACAATGAATTAAAAGAAATAAAGTGAGGTTAAGATAAATAAAGTGCGTTCAAATGGAGCACACAGCAGGGAGGGGCTGCACTTGTATCAGTCCTCTTCATCGCTCCAGAAGGCATATTCTTCCTCCATATCTACTCCATGGAACAATCTGTAGCAGACAAGAAACAGATGGACAATGACATATTCAGATGTGAAGTTGAGGGAAAGGTTAATAAAGAATTTTTACAGCCACGTGTATGCTTGCTTTTTCTTCACTTAGGCCGTTAACTGAAATGGTTTCTTTATAGATCAATCACTAATATGACTACTAAGGACAGAATGGCTGATCCCACCCATCCATCCATCATTAGCTATGGCTGCTTAATCCAATTCAGGGTCATAGCAGTTTGGGGTCTATCCCAACAGGCATTGAGCACAAGACAGAGAGATGCCCTGCACAAATCACCAGTCCATCACAGGGCTCATGACCACACACCATTCACACATTTGGGCAATCTATAGACTCCATTTCACCCTACAAGCATGTATTTCAAATGTGGGAGGAAACCCACGGAAACATGCCCAATCTCCTAAATGATTCAAGTTTAATATACCTGGGTATTTACAGAGCCACTTGTGTCATCATACCCATTAAAGCTGAAAACAAGTTTTTCTCCATTAATAAGTCATTTTTTTATCTATTTTAAATGCGATGACAATGTGGGGATTCTGTTGGACAAGCAGTCAATATTACAGTAGGAGTGTTCCGATATAGTTTGATGTAGGAGGCAGCATGAAATACACCTAAGGCAAACCCATTTTCTCAGACTACAAACATGGTGTAGCAGCCATTGTTGCCCGAGTGCTGTCAGCTCAGCAGCAGACAGTTCCCACCCTTGTAAAAACTGAGCTCATTGGACCAAAGCTAACACAGGCAGTCCTATATATTACAAAATTAATCAAAGTATATCACAACACCATTCCAAATTAATATCAACTGTCTGTCGAACAGCAGCATCACCATATTGGCCTCACATTTCAATCTTTTATCCTGCTGGAGTTATGTCCACCATCTATGTGTTTGAAAAATCATACAGACAGAAAGAAAGAAAGAAAGACAGAAAGAAAAGAAAACCCAAATAGGTCACTGACTGGTTGTAGCAAGGTGAATTTGGGTCATTGAAGTGACTGTAGGGGTTGACTCTGCTAAGCTGTCCCAGACACAGCCAGCAAAAGTACTGCCGACAGGAAGTACAAGTCATCTTGTTACAGCCATCCACTTTCTAGAGAGAGACAGAAAAGAGAGAGACATGGGCTAATGAAACAGATTGGTGAATTGATGAAGAAACACTATCTTAGAAAACAACTTAATCAAACACAAAGGACTTATTTGTGGGCAGTTTTGTCAATTTTCTGGATATGACAGTCAAACAGAAAATATATGGTAGCGACAGAAAAGAAAACACGCAGCAAATGAAACAATGGCTAAAATATCTGGCTCAAAGAATGACTAAAATTTGCCTTGCAAATATTATAGGAAGACAATTTTAACTTGAACAGAGCTGGCCGACCTTAACAATGGCTACTGTGCAAAGATTTTTTTATTTGGACAGTAAGAAATAAGTTAGAAGTTAAACAAGTAATAGCCTATCAACATTGAAGAATACTGTGCCACACAGGCACAAGGTAAAGCAGCAGATATTGCCGAAGTTGCAGTAAACATCACAATCCTCTATGCTTAAGTTGCAAAAACACCACAGTCTTATGATCTATTTCTATGATGACGAGCATGCCCAGTTTCCCAGTTACAGCACTGAAAATCCCAGAATAATGCACTTTGATGCAGTGATATAAACTTAACTATAACGAGAAAATAGTCTATTTATGTAGCGATAGCTATAGCTTTGAGTAATGTTTGTGCCAGTGCAACTGGAACTTATTTTAGCTATCATGCTGCGAACATAACATTATTCCCCCGTATGAGTTGGTGTTTTTACATGTTATAGGTAGCCAATGGTCATAATAACCCAAGCCAATATTGAGTCTCGTAAAGCTAACTTAAATGAGATAGTGAGTGTCAATAATTCATTTGTAGATGATTTTTTTTTTAACCTTTTTTTTTTTTTGCCATTTTCTGCCTTTTGTGATTAGATAGTGATAGTCGAGAGAGACAGGAAAGGCAGGGGGAGAGAGAGGGGATGACATGCAGCAAGGTGCCTGAGCCGGATTCGAACTCAGCCCCTGCGGTAAGGACTCGGCCTTATGTGGTACGCACTCCACCAGGTGAGCCGCCAGGGCGCCGCCATTTGTTGATGATTTTAGATAGTGTTGAAAAGTTCTCTTTGAATTAAACATGTGTTTACAAGTATTTCAACAAAGTTTTGCGTTGGAGTTTGTGTTATTCTAAAATTTGACACCCAAGATTTTCCTTTTTACTGCAAAAGTATATCGGTTCAGTTATTGGCCTCCTTGATTACTAATAATCAGTATCAGTATTGGCCCTAAAAAAAAAACATTATCGTTCGACCTCTAGTTTAAAACATGTTTTTACATACTGCCGACAGCAGGGCAGCCTACCTGAATATTGGTACCGCAGCGAGGGCAACATTTGCAGTTCTCTTTGAGCCAGTCTGTGCTGAAAGACTCCTCCACTGCTCTCTGGATGACCCTCTTTCCATAACGCTGTTCCATGAACTTTTTGCCTTCAGTGCTAGCTGACAGATACTCGTCTTTTAGGCCACGTAATTCATCTGTGGCAGAAAATACACAAAACAAGAAATGAGCACTGGTTTTATCACCACTAGAATATTTGATATTCTATTACTCCCAAAAGTTTCAATTCTCTTTTTAGATTTTATCCTCCACATTAGGAGACACAGTGCAGGTTTGGCTACAGAAGGTTGCTAGTGGCATTGGTAAGGTTTTGATATATTGCCCAAAGAAACTCCAGCAAGTGGCTACTTGCTGTAATAGTGTATGAACTTGGGCCTCACAGGTAACAGACTCACTTCTTCATCTTGCCCATAGTTTAAAATTGTAAGACTTTTATTAATTATTATGAAGCTTTGTTTTAACTATGGCAAGAGGTTTTTCAAGTCAAGGTGAATAGGTTTTTCTTAATTCCTAAAAAAAAAAGACATTTGAGAGGTTACTCTTTACCTGACAGCATCATTAAACTATGTCTACACACAATACCCCATAATGACAAAGTGAAAAAGGTTTTGTAGAAATTTTTGCAAATTTATTAGAAATAAAAAACTGAAATATTGCATGTACATTAGTATTCACACCCTTTGCTATGACACTCAAAATTGAGCTCAGGTTCATCCTGTTTCCACTGATCATCCTTGAGATGTTTCCACATCTTGATTGGAGTCCACCTGTAGTAAATTCAATTGATTGGACATGATTTGGAAAGGCACACACCTGTCTATATAAGGTCCCACTGTTGACAGTGCATGTCAGAGCAGAAACCAAGCCATGAAGTCAAAGGAATTGTCTGTGGACCGCCGAGACAGGATTGTATCGAGGCACAGATCTGGGGAAGGGTACAAAAAAATTTCTACAGCTTTGAAGGTCCCAAAGAGCACAGTGGTCTCCATCATTCGTAAATGGAAGAGATTTGGATCCACCAGGACTCTTCCTAGAGCTGGCCGCCCAGCCAAACTGAGCAATCGGGGGAGAAGGGCCTTGGTCAGGGAGGTGACCAAGAACCCGATGGTCACTCTGACAGAGCTCCAGCATTCCTCTGTGGAGATGGGAGAACCTTCCAGAAGGACAACCATCTCTGCAGCACTCCAGCAATCAGGCCTTTATGGTAGAGTGGCCAGACGGAAGCCTCTGCTTCGTAAAAAGCGCATGACAGCCCGCTTGGAGTTTGCCAGAAAACACCTAAAGGACTCTCAGACCATGAGAAACAAGATTCTCTGGTCTGATGAAACCAAGATTGAACTCTTTGGCCTGAATGCCAAACCTCACGTCTGGAGGAAACCAGGCACCTCTCATCACCTTGCTAATACCATCCCTACAGTGAAGCATGGTGGTGGCAGCATCATGCTGTGGGGATGTTCTTCAGCGGCAGGAACTGGGAGCTAGTCAGGATCGAGGGAAAGATGAATGGAGCAAAGTACAGAGAGATCCTTGATGAAAACCTGCTCCACAGCGCTCAGTACCTCAGACTGGGGCGAAGGTTTACCTTTCAACACAACAACAACCCTAAGCACACAGCCAAGACAACGAAGGAGTGGCCTCGGGACAAGTCTGTGAATGTCCTTGAGTGGCCCAGCCAGAGCCCAGACTTGAACATCTCTGGAAAGACCTGAAAATAGCTGTGCAGTGACGCTCCCCATCTAACCTTACAGAGCTTGAGAGGATCTGCAGAGAAGAATGGGAGAAATACCCCAAATATAGGTGTGCCAAGCTTGTAGCTTCATACCCAAGAAGACTTGAGGCTGTAATCGCTGCCAAGGGTGCCTCAACCAAGTACTGAGTAAAGGGTGTGAATATTTATGTACATGCAATATTTCAGTTTTTTATTTTTTAAAAATTTGCAAAAATTTCTACAAAACCTTTTTTGCTTGGTTATTATGGGGTATTGTATGTAGATTAATGAGAAAAAAAAGGAATTTAATCCATTTTGGAATAAGGCTGTAACATAACAAAATGTGGGGAAAGTGAAGGGGTGTGAATACTTTCCGGATGCACTGTATCTATCTGGTTGAGCCAGCAGGATCTTCTTCTTTCAGCTTTATGATTTTATTTTATGATGTTAAGATGATTCAATATAAACAATTTGCTGACCCAAATCATTAACGTTCTCTTTCTCCAGTGGTATTACCAGCAGTGATTTTGCAGTGAGAGAGGCCGTGATAGCCCAGCTTGCAGAGGGTGCAGAAGGCATACTGGCAAGTGGGGCAAATGCCCATGGTGGTGTCTGGTTCTACCATCACAGCACTGGCACAGGCCTGACGAGGGCAGTACACCACGTCTGCCATCAAGTCCAGGCTGGATTGAAGAAGCAAGCGATCATAACGAGCAAAAAGCTCCTCATCCACCAGCTGCTTCACCTGGGGGATATTAGCAGGAAGAGAGACAGGTTAACAGACAGGCAGAAAGAGGTGTGAAAATAGAGACAGACAAGACGGACAGATGGAGAAACAGAGACTGACAGGTGTCATTGGCTTATTACATGTTACTTGGACTGGCCAATTCAATCAGCCACAATGGCTGAAGAGTTTAGAAAAAAACCCAAAACAAATCCCATTCTGTCTAAACAAATGGTTGTTGACATTTTAACTGACATTTGGCTTCCATTGTATATCAGATGCAGACACACACACACAACACACACACACACTAACATTCTCATGCATAGCCACAGATTTATGCTGAAACGCTGCTAGTTTGCCATACCAGCATGTGGCTCGGGACTCCACTTACACGTACTGTAGCACTCACTGTGTGGGGCCTGAGGGGCAGCACTGGTTTACGAAACCAAATTACAAAGGACTAGCTGAAAAAAAATGGAAATGGAAACCAGGAAAATAAACAAAATAATAAAACTGAGCAGGAAAAACCTGCTCATATCTCCATTTTTGTTCCATGTTGTGTTGTTTTGTCTTGTCTTTTCTTTTATGTTGGGCCTGTTCGTTTATGTCGGATCCTTTGTCCCCACTCCCGGTTCGGTTTTGAGTTGATGTCATGCTACCAACTATCCCTTGCTGCTTAGCTAAGCAGCACTGGTAAGACACTTAGAGACTAAGGGTTTCACAGAATAGTCGACTAGTCAACTATAAAAACCACTATTCAACACTGTACATAGTTGTAAACTAATCATTCATCTGTGGTTTTGGCACTGTGCACAGTAATAAAGCAGTAGCAATGCATCTACAGCAGATATGCAGCTGGGGGCGCTGTGGATAGTTATTGTTGACAAGTCATAGTTGTCATGCCTGACTTTTTAACACTGTGCAGTGCGGGGCGCTAAAGCAGCAGACATGCAGCAAGAGCCAGAGCCAGAAAGAAACATGGCTGTTGCTTGACAATTGAAAACATGAACAGAACATGTAGTGTCCTCCTAAAAGCCTTTGATTTTTACTTTAATCAATTTTAAATACACACATTTGTGTTTAATAGCTACGCGAACCACTTACGCAAGTTAAATTGTGCTCAGCAAGACTCATTCACCTCTTGTAACGTTTCTTATAATGTGAGAACCAAACCGCAGCTGGCTGTGCAGCTGTATTTTATACCGTTATCCTCAATCAGAAAGTGACCCATATTCAATCACCTGTAAAGTTATAATGTCAAATTCCTCATTTGACGCTAGCTGCTCTGCTAATGTTTTTCCCCACATTAAACGTAACTTCAAAAAATGTTAATGCTTCTTGGAGTTTAATTTGCATAATATAGGGAAAATGTAGGATAGTATAAACTATACTGAACATACAATTTAAAATAATTTAAGGCTTTTAGGTTTTTCAACAGCTGCTGTCACCATGACAACCACGGACACAACTGAAAGTCACTAGTTAACACAGTCACCAGTTAAACTGAAACACCTTCAAGAAAGCAGTCACGTTGTTACTGCAGTCAAATAGTATGCAGCTCAGACAGGCTTACTGGGAGTTTTGTCCCATCAGATTGTGGCTCATTCATTAACAGTCTCTCAGAGCCAATTGAGGACTCTGCTATTTCATCTACCCCCAGGTTGGTCTCACCTATATTAGTTTACCCTTTACTGGTTGTATTTGAGACCTTTTTGAGGAGAATTGATAGTTGTTATTGGGTGAAAAAAAATATATCCCCCACGATTAATTGACTACTCAACTACTTTTTGGGAGTAGTTGATTACTAAAATGCAGCAGTCATTAATGCCCTAGTAGAGCCACAGTTGACACGCAGCTGACACTTCGGAGGTGTGCATGGCTGCATCTCTGCAAGCCTCTGCGAGCCATAGGAATGCTTCACATGTACTTTAAAGCATGTCCCATCCTTTACTCACACACTCACCTGTAAAGGTGTAGCTATGGAAGTGCATTTGGGTGCAGGGCAGTTAAGACACCGTACATTGCCATCTCGTATCTGGATCTCAAAGTATTCAGTCATGCAGGCCTTGCAGTAGACATGTTGGCACTCCTTGAAGGAGAGGCAGGATACACCCAGCTTCTCTGTGAAGCAGATGCCACAGCAGAACACTTTGGCGTCAAACACCTTCTGCCGCTGAGCTTCGTCGAAGTCCAGGAGCTGAGGTAGGAGGTCGGAGCCCGGGTCCATTGCCAGCACCGCCCGTGGGTCCAGCTAGAATCAATCAATCAGTCAAACTTTTTTGTAATTTTATTCAGATGACACATTTTTATGCAAACAAATGCACTTTTCATGAGAACAGTCTAATATGTTGTGGAACAAAAAATTTTGGTTAGAGATGTCCCGATAACACTTTTTCACTTCCGATACCAAGACCACAGCTTTGGCTACCTGCTGATACCGATATGAATCCGATATTTTGTTTTACTCTTGTACTGCTACTACTACTGCTACTAGTTTCAGCTGCTCCCATTAGGGGTCGCTACAGCGGATCATCTGTTTCCATCTCTTCCTGTCCGCTATGTCTTCTTCTGTCACGCCAGCCACTTGCATGTACAAATAACGCCCAAGCGAGAGAAACTGCCCTTTTTACTGATTCCATTGATGTCTGCAGTTGGAGCGTTTTGCTTTTCTTTGTAGCTGTTACATGCAGAATTCCTGGTGTTGTTCCATGTGGTGTTTATCTAAATGCTTAATTAAGTTTGTGGTATTAAACTGACCAACAGCACTGCCACCCCTCGAAACATCTGCATTGCAAATTTTGCATTCATCTGTTGCTTTTTTTTTTCCTCTTTAAGGTTGAAATACTTCCAAACCACTGACATGACTATTCCACAGGTAGTTAATGCTCATACACATGCGACTAATCGGCTACTACTGTTGTTATCATTTTGCACACTGCGCTGTTAAACCGGAGGTGCACAGCACGGGAAGTGCTAATATGAAGAAGAAAGCCAGAAAGAAGAGGAAGAAGAAGAAGGAAGAAGAAGGCAAGGATGAAGAAGTTATGATATACAAGCAATTAGGTGATGGTCTAAGCTAGATTTCCCCATGGTTTGTATTGGATAGGTATCGGATCATATTTTTTCTCCCCTCCGATATCTGATCCAGCATTATGGGCTGGCATCGACCCAATACCAATGCCATGGATCGGATCGGGACATCCCTAATTTTTGTCATAATTTTTCCGTCAACGTTTTTATCAAATCATATGTACAAGATGAAATACAGGGGGAGAAAGGGGTCACTGAGTGAAAGTGATGCTTTTGTGACCACTTGAAAACTTCAAATGATTAACATTCACTCAGGGCCAGAGGGTGACCGTTCCAACGCCTATGCCCATAAGAGCTAAAAGCAGCATCACCATGAGCTCAGGAGCTGATGACGACAAAGGAGACGACATCTGTGGCTCAGACTTCATCCTAGGTTTCCTTTTCCATTCCCTGTTTCCATTTTTAGATGGGCTCCAGGAATGCTCCATAACTGGGGAAAGAAAAAAAACAAAAAACAAAAAAAAAAACGAATGGATATGATTAGCTTGTTGACCCAATTGAAATTAAACTGTTAAAAGAAAAAATTTTTGGACTATTGCTTTCAGTGAAAATAGACCAACTTGCCACATCTTCAGCCCCTCATTACTACTACATTGCTATATTAATGTTATTAATTAATTATATTACTAAATTAATACTGCGCACAAAAATTGCAATCCAACAACAATATGGACACAACACAGACAACAAGGACACATATGAGCACCAGCAGAGTTCCACGATAACATTTTGCAATGGTGGCACTGGAGCTACTAAGTTTTTCAGTTAGTGGCACTAGGACAACTTTATCACTGACTGGTAATTCCCTTTTCTACTATTGTCTCTTGTTGCCTGCTTCACCCACCATGTGCTACAAAGACATCCCTGTCATTCATGGTTATCAAAAAAAATCACATCTGTCTCAGACAACTTCACCTTTACTTTTGGCTTATGGAATTGCCAATCGGCTGTAAATGAAACAGCATTGAGCCAAGCACTTGCTAATGTGTCAGACATTCAGACATTCAAGTACTAGCCCTTACCAAAACCTGGATACGTCCAGAAAACACAGCCACGCTGGCCGCACTTTCTGTTGACTCTGCTTTCTCACACACCCCGTTCTGCTGAGCGTGGAGGCAGTACGGGTGTCCTCATTTCCAAAGACTGAAAATTCACTAAGCTTTATCCGCTAAGCAACAACCCCTCCTTTGAATACCATGCAATGATGGTTACTGCTCCTATTAAGCTATTTGTGGTTGTCATATATCACCCACCAGGTTGTCAACTGGGGAACTTTGTAGTCGAACTAGACATGGTACTCTCAGCCATTGTTAGTCATGTTAGTCTCAGCCATTCCGGAAGATAACACATCACTGATTGTCATGGGAGACATGAATATCCTTACTGAAAAAACCCAAGCAACTGACTTCCTGTCTCTTCTGTCCTGCTTTGACCTCAGAGAGGTCCCCACCCCTACCACACACAAAGCGAGCAATATTCTTCATCTGATTTTGACTCGGAACTGCTCCACAGCAAATCTGACTGTCAACCCCCTACATCTGTGAGACCACTTCTTTGTTCAATTTACGGCCTCCTTACTGGAACATCCTCACGTTCCTCCACAAAGGGTCTCCTTCCGCCAAAACTTCCAGTTCCTTACACTGACCCAGCTCCCCAATGAGGTCTTGGCTTCCATGCCTCCTCATAATGAATTCTCTTCACTCCCTGTCAATGAGGCTACAGACACACTCTGTTCCTCACTAGCCTCCTCTCTTAATAATCTCTGCCCTCTATCATCCAAATCTGGTGGAGGTGGAAGTTTGCATTGGAGAGAAGAGGAATGAAAGTCAGTAGGAGCAAGACGGCATATATATAAATGAACAAGGAGAAGAACAGCAGATTGGTGAGGATGCAACGAGTAGAGGTGACAAAGGCGTATAAGTTCAAATATATGGAGTCAACTGTTCAAAGTATCGGGGAGTGCAGAAGAGAGGTGTGCTGAGGGTCAGGGTGGAGGAGTTGTGGTCACCTAACCTAACAGACTGAGGTCTGTTGGTCAAGAAGTCCAGGGTCCAGTTACAGAGGGAGGGGTTGAGGCCAAGGGAGGGGAGTTTGGTGGTTAGTTTGGCAGGGATGAGAGTGTTGAAGACAGAACTATAATCTATAAACAGCATACGGATGTATGTGTTGTTAAGTTCAAGGTGGGTCAGAGCAAAGTGCAGGGCAGTGGCAACGGCATCCTCAGTAGACCTTTTGGGACTGTAGGCGAACTGATGTGGGTCGAATGTGTGTGTGTGTGTGGGGGGGGGGTAATGTTTTTGATGTGAGCCAGAACCAGTCTCTCAAAGCACTTCATGGCAATGGGGGTGAGTGCTATGGGTCGGTAGTCATTCAGACATGTAGATGTTGGTTTCTTGGGGACAGGAATGATAGAGGTGGTCTTAAAGCATGTCGGGACTATGGATTGCGACAGTGAGTGGTTAAATATAGTTGTGAAGACTTCAGCCAGCTGGTCGGCACATTCCCGGAGGACCCGACCCGGTATGCCGTCCGGTCCGGCAGCCTTCCGTGTGTTCACACTGCACAGTGATTCTCTTGACCTCTGCGATCGATAGAGTGAGCACCTCGTTTTCTGGGTGGCTGAGGATTTTTGTGGCCGGGTCAGTATTGTTCTTGTCGAAGCGGGCATAAAAATGATTTAGCTTGTCTGGCAGGGAGGCATAATGGACAGTGGGACCGCGATTGGAGCTTTTGTAGTCTGTGATAGACTGAATGCCTTGCCACATTCGCCGGGCATCCGAGTTATTGTGGAAGTAGTCCTTATTCGTAGGGAATATTTATGTTTGGCTGTTCGGTATCTTGCAAAGCTATGCTACCAAAGTAGCTTCCCCAACACTGCATGTTTGAAGGACCCATGAAATGGCACTAAAAGCCCCGCAAACCTCTGCAATTTGACGCATATCTGAATGAAATGGAACAGTCAGGTGGGATTTTGTGAGGCAAAGGAATTTGGTTTGACTAACACCCAACAATGGCCGGGCATTCTTAGAAGAATATGGATATCAATATGCTATTGGCTAGCTTCAATTTGGTAAAAGAAGATCGCTCATCTTCCCCCAATCTCACAGGGTACTAATTGGACAATTTTTTAAGTGTGCACATGCATGTGCACTGTGTCATAACGAAAACATGATTGTATTTTTCAGGAAAAAGAAAAAAACATCATTCTTGTAAACATAAAAATAAAATACTTTTGTGAATCTCCTAACATTGGTTCATACAGATGTAAATTAAGTGCAGAAAAAAAGACATTACCAGGATGAAAATATGTTTTTCATTTCATTGTACCTTTAAACTGTGTACCTGCAGTTGCTAAATTTGAATTCAGTCTGTGCTGTTTATATTATAAACACAGTTAAAACACAGCCAGGTAACTACTTTGAGCCATTAACGCTCACTACTTTCACTTCCTTGTGTCATTATGTTGAGCATCGTAGTTGATTTGCAGTATGTCTATTATTTAAACCCACTTGAGTGACCTGACAAAAAAACATTCCACAAAATATCTAACAAATATTTTAAAGTGAAGGATATGAAAACTTGATTCTACTGGCTGGCCTGGTTAACACTGGTATCGAATGTGTGGCATGTTGGAGAATGGTATTGTAGTGACCTACTTGCAGGTTAGATATTCACCATGCGGGCAGAGACGGTCCCTTTAAGACAATGGGTGGGGGTTAGCAAGGGGTATTGTGGGTAGACACGAGGCTGAGGTTTTTAAATAATGAACTGTGGACTTAGAGTTTGTTGGAGGAAATAAACGACCCACGGCTGTGTGGTCAAAAGGAGAAGTGAGCTCGTCTCCTTTCTTTCATCCTCCACAGTATCATTACAAAAAAATTCAGAATCTATACCTTTGACTACGTCACCCATATACCTGCGCTACTCTGCCTCATTCCTGACAGCCAGTGTGACTCACACAGAATGAAAAGAACAGTGACAAAACAAGTATCTCAATGCCAGATCAGCATTAAAAAAAAAAAAAAGTATTTCCACACAACTTAATGTACCTGTGGATGTCGCCTCGCCATTCCTGCGATCCCCACGTGACTTGGTGACCCCAGCCCTGAATACTTCCAGAGGGGATCGGATTCCCAACAAGTCCAGGGCTTCCTCCTTGAGAAATTGGACCCAGGTGAAAAGAACCACACAACCCTTGTTCTCTTCCCACATGTCATCCAGACATTGGCACAGAGAACTCATCTGTAGGAGGGGGACAGAAAATTACAAATTAAATAAATAATTGAGATGGTTCACATTCCTAGTGTCATCTCTCTTGGTTTACTAGTTGTCAAGAGGCTAAAATGGGTCTTTTTTTTCTTTGATTTCTTAAACTACAACATTGTGTTGATGTATTTTTATGTTGATCATCTTCTTCACACTATATGTATGACCACCACACATAAGCCACTTCATTTTGAAATATTCAAATGACTCCCCCTTACTCTCCACCATATTCTAACACAATTTTGACAGTTTAGTTAAAGGGTCTGACCAGAAAGCCCTCAATATCAATACCACAAAAACAGAGGAAGTAATCTTTGGTCTACTTCTTGATTTACACCCACCACCAAAATCCATCCATCCATCCATCCATCCATTATCCAAACCGCTTATCCTGCTCTCAGGGTCGCGGGCATGCTAGAGCCTATCCCAGCAGTCATTGGGCAGCAGGCAGGGAGACACCCTGGACAGGCCGCCAGGCCATCACAGGGCCGACACACACCAAAATCTACAATACTAAAATTAGGCAAGCGACATCATTCAAATATCTAGGTATATACACATTGATTTGACTCCGTCATGTAACACACATATTGAATTCATCCGCTATAAGGTAAAACAACTTTCTTGCAGATATTCCAGGTAATTCTTGTTGCCGCTGTGTGGATGTCATACTATTTTCGTAATTTTAGACTGGACAGCCTGGCCTTCAATTAAACAAACAGGGTACTGTAACGTGGATCATTTGACAGCAGGTTAGCTCTGTTATTCCCACTTGTTTCTTCATCTCCAGGCTACAAGCAACAACATGGCTAATTGGACCAAAATTTTGTATTTCTTCTTTATTGAAGTTTACTGAGGCAAGGAGACGTTTCAGCCAAAGGTGAGTAATGTCTGCTTGTCTGTCTGTCTGTCGGTTGAAGAGTTGGTGGTGGTCGACAGGAAAATGTTGACATATTGACCAAACCTTGTATGTTGTCAAAAATAAATAAATAAATTGGCCGAGTTACAGCTAAACTGTTTCTGCATGGTACATTGGTATAGTATTTGATTATGCTCACTAGCATGAGTCTTACCTGCCCTGTGGTCAACCATTTTGAGCTGAGAGTGAAGATTGGAGAAGAAGTGGATGGGTAGTCAGCAGGCAGCTCAAAGTTAAGCACCAGGGGCGGCAGGAAGCAGACATTATATTCTGTCTGCTTCTCTCCTGCCAAAACAAAGAATCCAAAACAAAAGAACAGAACAGAGACTGAATTAAATGACAGACATAGGCTAACAGTGACTCATAATTTAAATAATAATGATCTTCTGATTGTAGAGAGTATCTATAAAGTATTTTAAGAAAGCAGTATTTGACAACTTTACATTTGTCTGATTTAAAAGGCTGGGAAATTCTGATTGGTATTTTTGTCTTCTCTCCCACTCACTTTGGCAGATAACACCCATTGTTCTGACATACATCTAGGGATTGAACTTGGATGGAAAAAAAAAAATCAAGAATATTGTTTACAATGGCTCAAGAATATGCAGTGGCACTAGAAAGTTTGTGAACCCTTTGGAATTTTCTGTATTTCTGCATAAATTTGAATGTGATCAGACCTTCATCAAAGTACTAAAACTAGACAAAGGGAACCCAATTAAACAAATGACACAAAAAACATTGTACTTTTTCATGTATTTATTTATTGAGCAAAATGATCTAAGAGTAAATGTCTGTTGGAGAAAAGTATGTGAGCCTCTAGGATTATCAGGTCATCTAAAGTGGTAATTGGAGACAGGTGTTTCAATCAATGAGATGAGTTTAGCAGGCCCCATCCTATTGAAAGAAAATAAATCTGGATCTCCACTAACAAAGTCTGGTCTTCAACACACAGGTCTGTGGAAGTTCGCCATGCTTTGATCAAAAGAAATTTATGAGGACCTGAGAAAAAAAGGTTGTTGATGCTCACCAGGCCGGAGAAGGTCACAAAACTATTTCTAAGGAGTTTGGGCTCCAATAATCCACTGTCAAGGCAGCAAGTTACAAATGGAAGACATTCAACACCACTGTTACTCTTCCCAGGGGTGGTCGTCCCAACAAAAATCACTCCAAGAGCAAGGTGTATAATACTCCTGGAGGTCACAATGAACCCCAGGGTAACATCTAAAGATCCATAGGCCTCTCTTACATTTGCTAAGGTCAGTGTTCACGAGTCCAACATCAGGCAAACACTGAACAAGAACGGTGTGCATGGCAAGAGAGCAAGGAGGAAGCCACTGCTCTCCAATATGAACATTGCTGCCCATCTAAAGTTTGCTAAAGACCAGGTGGATGAACCAGAAGGCTATTGGAAGAATGTTCTGTGGGCAGATGACTCCAAAATAGAAATGTTCGGTTTAAACAAGAAGCATTATGTTTGGTGAAATCCAAACACTGTATTCAAATATAGTAACATCAGCCCAACTGTCAAGCAGTGGTGGCAAGATCATGGTTTGGGGCTTCTTTGCTGCCTCTGGACCAGGACAGCTTGCTATCATTGACAGGATTCTGAATTCTTGATTGTACCAGCAAATTCTACAGGACAACGTCAAGGTGTCACTTTGAACTGAAGCTCAACAAAGTGGTTCATGCAGGCAAGACAACGACCCTAAACACAAGTCAGTCTACCAGTGAATGGTTAAAGTAGAAGAAATGTAATTTTGGAATGGCCGAGTCAAAGTCCAGACCTTAATCCAATAGAAATGTTGTGGGAGGACCTGAAGAGAGCAGTTCATGCAAAGAAGCCCACCAATGTCACCGAGTTGAAGCAGTTTTGTAAGGAGGAATGGGCCAAAAATCATCCAAGCCAATGTGCAGGACTGATCCAACAGTTATAAGAAAGGTTTGGTTGAAGTTATTGCTGGGGGGTGGGGGGTGGGGGGGGACACCAGTTACCGACGTCAAAGATTAACAAACTTTTTCCAACCAAGATATTTATTGTTGGATACTTTTGCTCAATATATAAATGAAAAAGTGTACTTTCTTTGCTTAATAGGGTTCTCTAAATCTAGTTCTATGACTTAGATTAAAATCAAATGCACAAATAAGTTACAAATTATTGCTGTTGTGGTTGTAACAGACATAGAATGTAGTTGTGTGGTGGATGGTAGGTGAATATATATATACACTTAGCACAAAAAGTAAGGAAATTTGTGTTTGGTAGATTATTTCTTTGTTGTAACAATGCTTCTTGGCAATACATCTTATACCATTGGAAAGCCTGTTTATTTCCCTTTTAAATGGTGCCACATTTGTAAGGAACATACGTTTGTGGGATGAGCAGCAGAGCTAAGTATGTGGGTTGCACCCATGAAAAAAATGCCAAATCTTCTCTGCCAATGCCAAACAGCTTATTTTGCTGTTGCTATTGACTCTTGTTTTGAGCTTTTGGTACCCCAGTTGCTGACAATCAGGTGCCTGATATAAGATTTATTGCCAAGAAGCACAAATTTCCTTACTTTTTGTGCTAATTCTTTTTAATATATACAGATTTTTTTTCCAAAACCGTCAATGGGGTTATAAGTGCTCAACTAATGAGGAGCGGAATATCAACACAGATACAGGAAAAAAAAGTTTTAATGCATTGCAGTACAAGCCTGTTTCGTGCGTCGTGCACCCATTAGCAGCTGATGTGTGCACGACACACAAAACAGGCCTGTACTGCAATGCATTAAAACTTTTTTTCCTGTATCTGTGTTGATTTAATGTATACTTTTGGTATATAAGATATAGTGAGTATATAGTATTGCATATGGCCATGATGAGTTGTGGTATTGGTATAGTGTATGGGCAATAGTATATAAGCAATATGGTATAATATATGGGCATAGGTTGGTTAGTCCACCATAACAAAACTGTACAGTAGTGACACACCTGTTGTACATACATGCTTGTCTACAATGTCCTGCTTGTTGGTCCCATTTATTCCTTTTTTTCCCTTTTTTTGTGAGCAATGTGTCAAAGTGCTAGAAGCTGCTGTAAACAAGAGTCAAATTCCTTGTGTGCATAGGCACACTTGACCACTAAAGTTGATTCTGATCACAATGTAGGTCAAATATATGCAAAACGGAAAATTCTAAAGGGTTCACAAACTTTCTATGGGTAACAAATGAAAGCCACCATCCTGTTAGACCCAAAAACTTTTACAACAGTCAGCTTTGCCAAGTCTGACAGCTATTCTAAAGGGTTCACAAACGTTCTATGGGTAACAAAAGAAAGTCACCATCCTGTTAGACCCAAAAACTTTTACAACAGTCAGCTTTGCCAAGTCTGAAAGCTATACCTTTGACAACAATTTTGAAATCAGGAGGCAGCTCGAAGCATATCTGGATCTCTCCTCCCTGTGCTGACTCAGCCCGTTGGAATTCCTGCTCATCATAGATACTTGCTAAAGCAAGTAGCTCATCTTCCTGGGTCTCCCGGTCCTCAGACATTTACATTACTGTTTGCAAGAACACAAGTCATGACAGATTGTTGTGGACTCTTTCACTGACCAAACCCACAATTTCAGAGAGACGTACATCGACAGAGCTAACAGTTATGTTGCCTTTAAGATGAGCTAATAACACTAGGTTTATGAAGAGGACAACGTAGTCTGATTACCTTAAAGAAAACCCTTGAGACGTTAGTATAAATTGAGCCGACACAGATCTGAGTTGGTGTGAATGCTCTCCGGAGCAGCGCACAGACTCTTAAATCACCTTATCACCTTTATTGCTAAAAAAGAAAAAAAAGACATGAACAACGGGCACAAATAACGTTTTCACCGACTTCGATTAGTCCACAACATTTAACAAATTAAAAATCTAACTTAATCTTATATCATACAGTTTGATCCCCACTGATCAAGCATTGTTCCTGAGATACTGGTTTACGGATAGAGTAACGGATAAACACAAATATGCGTTACTTTAACTGGGGACCGTCTTTCCTTGACTTTACTCTCACTAAAGATAGCAGTTAACACTAGCTAGATAAAAGAAAACCACTTTTGTCATTGTAGGTTACAATGAAAATTGTTCTCTGCATTTAACCCATCCTATATTGTAGGAGCAGTGGGAAGCTGCAGCGCCCAGGGACCCAACTGCAGTTCTTCTCCCTATTGCCTTGGTCAGGGACACAGGCAGGAGTATTAACCTTAACATGCACGTATTTTTTAAGTTAGCTAACGTTATTAGGTTAAAATTAGATAAACAAAAAAGCTGTTTTAGACTAAAACTGTCCAGCCCGGTGACATATAACAAAGCTTAATTGGACAGCTATCTTGGTCGCCTTTAATCTAACGCTACACGAGTAAACTAGCTAGCTTAGCTAGAACCATCATGATGCAATGCTAGCTAACTAATGTAGCTTTAATACCTAAATGGGCTAACTTTTTTTGGCTATACTATGGCAATACTGGGTAATACACTGTCCGAGGTTTGGCTCGGCTAGGCATACAATTATTCGCATACACATGCATTCAAAGAGCCACTAAGAACCACTCACCTCGTCTCAACACAAACAGAATTCTTCCTACTTCTTCGTCAACACAAATTCTTTCTTCTTCGGCTCAACACAATGTTTTTTTCTTCTTCTTGTATTTAATGGCGGATGGCAACTAGCGTTTAAGGTGCATTACTGCCACCTACTAAGCTGGAGTGTGGGCCAGAGCATTAAAGGATGAAAGGCAAGAGAGATAAAAAAAACTAATAATAATAAATAATTATAGCACTAGATCCTCTTCACTATGCCAATCTCTTTTAATAACACAAACAATGGCTTATATTTCTCCCCCTCAATACTGAATACATTTTTAAGATTAAATACTCCCACCCCAAATGTCTTGAGTTCCTTCTTCAGATTTTCTCTGTGTGTTGAGTATTTCTGGCTGTGACAAATAACATGCTCGACAGTTTCTTCTGATCCACATTCACAAAGTCCTGATGGATGCTTCCATAGTAGGTGCATTGTTCCATTTAATCCTGTGTGTCCTAACCTCAATCTTGAAATGACTGCTTATTCCCTAGAATTTTTCCCTACAGATATCCTCCCTCCCACTTTTGGTTTTATTTTATACAAGTGACATCCCTTGTTTCCCTCATCCCATAACTTTTGCCATGCCGTCATGATTTTGCTCCTTATTATTGTTTTAATTTCAGTTTTGCTGAAGGGCACCTTCATGACACTATCCTGCTTCAGGGCTTGTTTAGCCAGTGAGTCTGCCATGTCATTCCCCTCTATACCCCTATGAGCTGGAATCCACAAAAACCGAACTGCTGTCTCTGCTTGATGTAGTCTGAATAGTGTCTCATAGATTTCGTAGATGATATCTGGTGTGTATTGAGATGACATGGACTGTAATGATACCAGAGCTGACAATGAATCTGAACAGACTATGACCTTTTTAAGCTTGTTTTGCTCTACCCACTGTAATGCCAATGCAATAGCCAATATCTCAATTGTATATACTGTTAAGTGATCTGGTGTCTTTCCTTGATATGTATATCTAACTCTGGGATAACATAAGCAAGTCCTGTGTTTCCTTTTTTTTTGTTCCTTTGATCCATCTGTATATATTGGAGTGAATGACTGATGTATTGTGTTTAATCTGCTGTCCACTATCTCTGCCCATTTACCTCTTCCTTTCACTCTCTTCATTTCTTCTTGAATATAGCAATCTAATATCACAGGGGGGAAATAACCATGGCGGAGTCACCGGGTATGGCACTGTGGAGCAATAACTTCTCCCATGTAATCCCATTTCTTCAACCATTTTATTTGCTGCCCAAGCAAAACATTCTCCCTTTACTTTCCCACTTTCCCAACATGGTTTGAGGACCTTCACAGTAGGATGGTCTTCCCTATGCCCTTATAGATGTGCCCAGTAGTTCACCATGATCTGCTTATATCTTAGAGTCAGTGGCATCTCTCCCATTTCTACTTGAATGGCTATATTAGGAGAAGTCTTAATAGCCCCACAGCATAATCTCAGTGCCTGAGTTTGTATCACTTCAAGCTTTTTTAATTGTGATTTTTGCTGCTGACCTGTACACTACACTTCCATAATCAAACATTGATCTTATTAACGCAACATAAATAGTCATCAAAGTGCTCCTATTTGCTCCCCATTCTGACCCTGTTAAACATCTCATTACATTGAGAAGCCTCTTGCATTTTTTATGTATATTATTAATATGATCCCGCCAGGTCAGCTATGTGTCAAATAAAACCCCCAGAAACCGAAAAGTCTTTACTTGCCCCAAGTGTTCCCCATACATTGTTACTGTTATGTCTGCACACATCGACAGTGCTGCATTTGATTTGGTGCTGTTCTATTGTGCTGGGATCGATTGGTGATGCCTGCGGGCTCTGGGTTGTTTGATCGGGTCTGTCTTTGATGCTGTGTCAGTCTAAATAAAGAATGCCACGGAGAGGTTGTGTCGAGCGACAGCGCTGTGTCCTGACGTGATTTCTAAATACAATATTGGCGACGAGGATGGCTGATATCTCTCTCCCACCACCTGCCCCCTTCCTGGCATTACCTGGCGAGCCTCCGGTACCATGGACTCGCTGGCTACATACACTGCTCAAAAAAATAAAGGGAACACCTAAAAACACAATATAGACCTCGATGAATGAAATATTTCAGCAGAAAATCTTTATTTATTACACAGAGGAATGTGTTTAGAGCAAAATAACCTAAGAATGATCAATGGAAATCAAAATCATTAGCCCATTAAGGTCTGGATTCAGAATCATACCCAAAATCAAAGTGGAAAATGAGAACATAGGCTGATTCAACTTCTGTGGAAATTCTTCAAGACGATTCAAAATGAGGCTCCGTAGTGTGTGTGGCCTCCACGTGCCTGTATGCACTCCCTACAACGTCTGGGCATGCTCCTGAGGAGACGACGGATGGTCTCCTGAGGGATCTCCTCCCAGACCTGGATCAGGGCATCGGTCAACTCCTGGACAGTCTGTGGTGAGACATCGCGTTGGCGGATGGTACGAGACATGATGTCCCAGAGGTGCTCGATTGGATTCAGGTCTGGGGAACGTGCAGGCCAGTCCATAGCATCATTGCCATCGACATACAGGAACTGCTGACACACTCTGGCCACATGAGGACGAGCATTGTCATGCATGAGCAGGAACCCAGGGCCCACTGCACCAGCATATGGTCTGACAATGGGTCTGAGGATCTCATCCCGGTACCTAATGGCAGTCATGGTACCTCTGGCTAGCACGTAGAGGTCTGTGCGGCCCTCCAAGGATATGCCTCCCCAGACCATCACTGACCCACCGCCAAACCGGTCATGCTGGAGGATGTTGCAGGCAGCAGAACGTTCTCCACAGCGTCTCCAGACTCTCTCACGTCTGTCACATGTGTTCAGTGTGAACCTGCTCTCATCTGTGAAGAGCACAGGGCGCCAATGGCGAATCTGCCAACCAAGATGTTCTCTGGCAAAGGTCAATCGGGCTGCACGGTGTTGGGCTGTGAGCACAGGCCCCAATTGTGGACGTCGGGCCCTCATACCATCCTCATGCATTCTGTTTCTCACTGTTTGAGCAGAAACCTGCACATTAGTGGCCTGTTGAAGGTCGTTTTGTAGGGCTCCGGCAGTGCTCCTCCTGTTCCTCCTTGCACAAAGGACCAGATAGCGGTCCTGCTGCGGGGTTGTTGTCCTCCTGCGGCCCCCTCCACGTCTCCTGGTGTACTGGCCTGTCTCCTGGTACCTCCTCCATGCTCTGGACACTGTGCTGGGAGACACATCAAATCTTCTTGCCACAGCACGCATTGATGTGCCATCCTGGATGAGCTGCACTAACTGAGCAACTTCTGTAGGTTGCAGATACCGCCTCATGCCACCTCTAGTGGTGAGGGCACTAGCAAAATGAAAAACTAACCAAAGATCAGCCAGAAAAGATGAGGACAGGCAAATGGTCTGTGGCCACCACCTGCAAATCCATTCCTTTTATAGGGGTTGTCTTGCAAATTGTCTAATTTCCACCTGGTGGAAATTAGACAATTTGCCAACAGGTGAAATTGATTCACAAATCAGTGTTGCTTCCTACCTGGACAGGTTGATATCTCAAAAGTGTGATTGACTTGGAGCTACATTGCATTGCTTATGTGTTCCCTTTATTTTTTTGAGCAGTGTAGTTTTGAAAATTACATCATCGCCTCCGGGCTCGACGACGTGAGCCAGGCTAGGAAGACGGCTCTGTTGCTACACTGCTTGGGAGCAGAGGGTCATCGTGTGCTCGGGACTCTGGGGAACGTCACAAACTTTGACGAAGCTGTGGGACTTATGAGCACCCATTTCGCTGCTCCACAGAGTGCCCTCCTTCGGCGATTTATATTCCGTCAGCGACACCAACTGCCTGGTGAGTATGTGCGGCAGTACATAGCTAATTTGCGAGGGCTAGCTAGCTCATGCAAGTTTGGCGCGCTTCAGGACGAGATGGTTCGCGACCAGCTAATCAAACACACCAACAACGCAAAGGTGCGTGAGACTCTCCTGCTGGAAAAAGATGATCTGCTGCTGTCCAGAGCAATTACCATCGCACTACAGGTTGAGGGAGCAGCTGAGTGTGCTGCTATGCTAAATACACAGCAAGTGGCCACCTCCAGTCAAGCTGCCAACGACTTCTCCCTCTACTCACGGCTGCCCCTCGGGACGCAACCCAGCCAGAGCGAGGCGGGCGCCGACTCCACTGGGGACGTCTTGCAACTGCAACGACGGCGTTCTCGGCCCCGCCCTCAACAGTCCTGTGGTAACTGTGGGTCTCGGTCTCATGTTTCAAGGGCTCAGAACTGCCCTGCCCGTGGCCAGATATGCCGTAGCTGCGGTAAGCACAATCACTTTGCCAACGTCTGTCGATCTTCCCCGGCTGGGTCAGAGGGCCACACCCCCCAGTCTTCAACCGCCGTCATTCACAAGGTGAGCTCTGGGCCAGTGTCATTCAAATCATGCACAGTCAACATTAATGCTGTGTGCATCCCCCTGCTGTTGGACACCGGTGCAGGTGTGTCTCTCCTGAATGTTGATACCTACAGTCAATTTGTCGGTTCACTGCCACTGTCCGCACCCTCAGCTGTCCTCTGTGGGTATGGTGACTCCAAAATCGATCTGGTTGGCTCTCTCCAAGTGACTGTCCGCTATGGAACCAAGCTGGTGCCCAATGCAGTTTTCATGTGGCACGCCGTGGGGCCAACCTGATGGGCCTGGACCTGTTCTCCGCTCTGGGGTTCTCCCTCTTAGACACAAGGGGAGCAGCAATCCTGACTGTTGCCACACCTTGGCAGCAGAAGTGGCCATCGCTGTTTATGGGGCTGGGCTGCCTCTCCGCCTTCGCCCATCAACCTCTCCTCAACCCTGCTGTGAAATCTGTCATCCAACCACTGCGCCGCATCCCGTTGGCTCTCCGTGATGGGGTCTCCGTCGAGCTGCAACAACTGCTGGAAGCTGGCATCACTGAACCGGTGGACGCGTCACCTTGGGTCTCAAACCTCGTGGTGGCTAAGAAGAAGTCGGGGGGCCTGCGTGTCTGCGTCGATCTACGTGCAGTAAATAAGGCAGTGGTCCCTGATAAGTATCCACTGCCCACCTCAGAAGAACTCACTGCTCAGTTCTATGGCTCTGAGGTGTTCTCCAAGCTCGACCTCAGACAGGGGTACTTACAGGTGCCCCTCCACCCCAGCAGCCAAAACCTCACAGCCTTTGTGACACATGCAGGAGTGTTTCGCTACACCAGGATGCCTTTCGGTCTCAGCTCCGCCCCTAGCTGCTTCCAGAAAATCATGGTCTCCGTGCTGGCTGGCATACTGGGCGTGGCCATTTATCTGGACGATATAGTGGTACACGGGCCCACCAGTGAAATCCACGACAAGCGCCTCAACATGGTCTTCGCAGCCCTGTCCAAGCACAAGCTAACTCTGAGTGCTGAGAAATGTGTCCTCTCTGTGCCAGCCATCGAGTTCGTGGGGTTCCGGCTGTCAGCGAGCGGTGTAACTCCACTACAATCCAACGTGGACGCCATTCAGGCCATCCCTGAGCCCAGCTCGGCCACCCAGGTCGCCTCCTTCCTGGGTATGACAAGTTACTACCTGAGGTTTCTTCCCCAGTACTCTGCGACCACAGCCCCCCTGCACCAGCTGCTGCGTAAGGACGAGCCATGGGTGTGGTCAAAGGCATGCAGTGACACTGTGCGTGATCTCAAGACTCAACTGACTTCACCACCAGATCGACATCTCCAGCTCCACCTTTGTGACCTGTGACGCATCAGCCACAGCGATAGGGGCTGTGCTGTCTCAAACCCAGAACGGTGTGGAGAAGCCCATCGCCTTCACCTCCCATGCCCTCAACCTGACCGAGCAGCGGTACTCCGTGGCATGAGGCGTTAGCCTGTATCTGGGCTTGTGAAAGGCGGCACCTCTACCTCTATGGCCGTTCCTTCACCCTCAGGACAGATCACCAGGCCCTGACAGCGCTGCTGTCCACATCTGGGACAGGCCACAAACCCCTGAGGCTGCACCGCTGGTCTGACCGCCTCCGCCAGTACAACTTCAGCCTGCAGTTCACCCCAGGCAGAGACAATGTTGTCGCCGACCTGCTCTCTCGCTCTGTCTCCACCCCAGCTCCACAGACGGACACTGACTGTGTGGAAAAGGACATTGTCCAAATGCTACACACACCCCTCCAGGCCACTGTCTCTCTGCAGGAGCTGACGGCAGCCTCCGAACAGGACCCTGTCCTCTCCCAGCTCCGCACCTACATCCAGAACGGCTGGCCTCACAAGGTCCCAGAGGAGCTGGCTGCGTTCGCCCGAGTCAGACAGGAGCTCTCCTGCTGGAACGACACCTGCATGGCACGTGGGTTTTGCACAGTGGTCCCAGCTGCTCTCCGTGCACGTGTTTTGAATATGGCGCATGAAGGCCACCTGGGCATTGTGAAACTGAAACAGCGCTGCCGAGACCTGGTGTGGTGGCCGGGGATAGACAGAGATATTGAGGCTCTGGTGAAGGACTGTTCTGCCTGCCTTGTGAGTGGCAAGACTGGCCACCAGGCTCCCCCACCCCTGCAACCTCTCGCCTGGCCCTCTCAGCCCTGGGAACACCTGCAGTTGGACATTTGTGGTGAGATCCATGGAGTTCCCCACCACCAACGCTTCATGGTGGTCGCCTACGATCTACACTCAAAATGGCCTGAACTCACCACTTCTGGCACTGTGACCTCACAGATCATCATCGACTTCCTGGACTCTCTTTTCTCTCGCTGGGGCCTCCCAAAGACCATCACCACTGACAACGGCCCTCAGCTGGTCTCTGCTGAGTTCACTGCTTATCTCGAAAGCAAGGGCATCCATCATATACGCACTGCGTACTACCACCCCCAGGCCAATGGCGGCGTTGAACGTTTTCACCAGTCACTGAAGAATGGCCTCAGAGCACACATGGCCCAAGGGTGCTCTTTCACGCAGGCCATCCGTCACACTCTGCTGCACTATCGGGCCACACAACTGTGTGTGCCCCTTGACAGGCTCGGCCCCTCCACACCCCAGGCACCTCCCTCTGGGGTCAGAGCCTCAGTCACTCGTCAGCAGACGCGGATGAAGCAACGGTTTGACCAGTCAAAACGAACCAGGGTGCCAGACATCAATGTGTCAGACTGGGTCAGGGTCCGAAGGCCCCACAGGGACAATAAAATGGCTTCATACTGGTCCTCTCCTCTCCAAGTCACCCGTCAGCTGGGCCCAGCCACTTACCTCCTCAGCGATGGCACTCGGTGGCACTCCAGTCGTCTACGGAAGGTGTCAGCTCCGCCACACACAGCTGGTGACACAACCTTAGCCATTCCCTCAGCATGGCGAGACGCCCCGGGGCTTCATGCAGCTCCTACACGGGCCCCAGACATTCCTGGACCTCAGCTTCCCCTGCCTTCTCCCTCCCCACCTCGGCCTGCCCAGCCTCAGGCCGCCCCGTGACCTGTTCGCACACGTTTACGCCCTGGCCACCTAGAGGACTTTGTGTCAACCTTTCATATTTGAAATCCTGCCGGGGGGGGGGGGGATGTTATGTCTGCACACATCGACAGTGCTGCATTTGATTTGGTGCTGTTCTATTGTGCTGGGATCGATTGGTGATGCCTGCGGGCTCTGGATTGTTTGATCGGGTCTGCCTTTGATGCTGTGTCGTCTAAATAAAGAATGCCACGGAGATGTTGTGTCGAGCAACAGCGCTGTGTCCTGACGTGATTTCTAAATACAATAGTTACATCTGCTTCCCTTATTTTCTTCCTTCGAAACACCACAATCTTTTTCTTTTCTACAGAAAACTTAAATCCCCATGTGTGTGACCACTTCTCTACCACCAAAATAGCTTCTTGAATCTTTCTTCTGAGTCGTACTAAATTCTTCCCCCTCTTCCATAAAGCCCCATCATCAATAAACAGTGACTTCCCAATGTCGTAATTTATATCAGCAAATACATCATTAATCATAATAGAAAAAAAGGATTGGGCTGATAGCACTGCCCTGAGGAGTTCCGTTATCTACCCCGTTTATTAGATAATGCTGTCCCAATTTTAACTTGAATAACTATCAAATAAAAAATGTTTGATCCAATTAAAAGTTCTTCCAATTATTCCCATTTTACCTAATTTGATCAACAATCCCTTTCCATACCATATCATAAGCTTTCTTTATATCAAAGAACACTGCCATCACTGGTTCATTATTAGCTTGGGCTTTTCTCATTTCAGTTTCCAGACAAACTACTGGATCCATTGTTCCTCGACCTTTCCTAAATCCACTCTGGTAAGGGGATAATAAATAGAATTCTTCTTCTTCGTCTCGAGAATTATTATTCTTCCTCGTCTCAACACATAGAATTCTTCTTATTCTTATTCTTCATGGTTTTATATTGGCATACGAAATGTTGCAATACCGCCACCTACTGAAATGTAAGAATGTCACAGTACATTGTACACCCAAGGTGACCTCATTCATGACATTGTTCATTCTATAAACCAGACCCAGTCTGAGTTGATGCAAATCCTTCCCGCAGTGTAACATCTAGATCGTCTCCAGATATGCCAAAAACATTCAAATATCTCATGGCAGCATCCAGTACCATTTTGATTCTTTCCGACTTCCGCTTCATTTCAGTAGCACAATTTATAACCATGACAATGAATGTCAAAAACCTTTTCTTGTCCATGCAGGTATTCTGGTCAGCCCTATTCCTTTTCTGCTCCGGTTCTTTTTGCACTTCCACCATCTCGTCATTTCTCTCCATTCTCTTGGCAGCTTTGGCGTACAATAATCTCATTTGTTCTCCTTATTCACTTTCTCATCCGTAATTCTTTTTGGATACTGTGCTGATCCCATATTACCATTTCCGTTGCAGTGCAGACACTTTGCTTGCAGTTTCTCAACTTTACAATCTTCAAGAATCAGGAACACCTTATTTGTCATTTCATTTCATGTACAAAAGTATGAAATTAAATGAAATATCATTTCCCCCAGCCCGCAGAAGTGCAACACAAAGACAAAAACATATCCAAAAACTACAAGAACTTCAAGAACACGTATCTAAACTAACACATATATCCAAACTAACACATATATCCACACTAAATAAAAAATATATTATCATCAAAATATTAATAAAACTTATCACGGTTGAACTCAGCATGACAAGGTTGAAAATTATAACAGGGTTGAAGGGACGATCAATATTTCAATACGGTATGGATTTACCTGTGAAATTAATAATAGTAAATACAATTATTAAATTTGATAGAGGACAACAGTCAAATTTTTCAACTGTCATAAAAAACATGAAACACACATTTTATTAAGTATTTAACATTTAACATTAAATACATCAAACATAAATTCATGAAAGACGTCAATGAAATGGATCTGTCCATATGGTCAACAGTAAAAAAAAAATTGTACAGCATAGGTAGTGTGAAAAAAACGACCTTACTGGAATCTCATTTTGTTTAAAACTAGCATTCCACTCTAAAAACTGAACTGAACTCTAAAAGTGTGACTGAGTGTGATCCAAAGTGCACGTGGATTTCAGAACTGTACTTGCAGGTGAAGTTCTCCGAAAGAACCTTTTTTGCAGCTTTACTTTGTTTCTTGTAATAGTTTGTCTTCTCCCTGTAGTCATCCTGCTGACATCATCTCTTGTAAAGAAGGTCTTTACATTGTTCTCAATAGATGCAGTGGCATACCTGTTGACAGTCTTTCTGTTAAAGTTGCTCAGGCTTTTACTCCTCAAAAGGTTCCTTCCTGCGTTTCTTTGAAAACCCAAACACCTGTTCTGACCATCTCTGCAGCCTATACTTTTTGACGATCTTTCCCACAGCAACCTTAGATATAATTTGCTTATCTCTTTCATTTCTGGCATCCTGGTATTTTCTCTTGATGTCAGTAATAAGGGCTTCATTGAGTAGTAAAGTTTTTCTGATTCTGCTGTTCATAGTACAGTTCTGGACCAGTTCACGGACTTTGGATCTTGGAGATTCATTATGTTTTGCTGATCGCAGAAGCCACGTTTTGTACTTTTGTCCTTTTTTCTCCTTTTTGAGTACATGTTTGAGTTTTTCTATTTCTTTGTAGTTTTTATCTTGCTCGTCGAGATTGTTTCTTGCCCTCCAAATGTTGCCTAAAACAAAACCACGCAATAAATAATTACCAAAACTGCAGTCAATGTAAAAACGTCACATGGACAAATGCCTATAAACACTTACATAGATATGTACACTCACTCACTCACTCACTCACTCACTCACTCATATTGACTTAGGTTATTTTTGGGGATGACCCTAACTCTAACCCCTAACCCCAGACTCACATTCATTTCCAGGAGACTTATCCTAACCCTAACCACTACTTGCCTAACCCTACCCATAACCTTAACCACTGACCCAAAAATCAGCCTTTATCCAGGTCACGGTTTTTTTCCCCAGTGGGACAAGAAGTCCCCAGTCAACAGGTATGTTTTATGTTTTATGTGCAGTTGTCCTTATTTTTAAGTGTTCTATATGTGCTTTGCTAAATGTACAGTATTGCTCCTCCGTTTTAATGTACCTTGTGTGTCTATTGTACTATCATTCACCTGCCCAGGGACTACCGTTGAAAATTAGCCAAGATGGCTAAACTGGCACATTTACAGAAATGTTATTACTGTGCATTGCCCCTGTAACTTTAAACTGTATAAACTTTAAAAAAAGGTATCTGGTATAAATTGTGTCCCTGAAAGTAAGCTAAGTCTGAATCACACACACACACACACACACACACACACACACACACACACACACACACACACACACACACACACACACACACACACACACACACACACACACACCTAACGAAATACCCTAACCTTGAGGACCCAGGTCTGGGCTGTTCTGCTTATCAGGATTTTCTGGAGGGGTGTTAATATTCCTCAACAAAGCTTCCCTTTTCTTCTGTCTTTTTTAGCATTCCAGCATTCTTCCACATATTGCGCTTATGTCGTTTAGCTCTTTCCCTCAGATCCCTGATGCTTTTCTTTTTTCCTGCTTCAGTGTCCCTTTTTTTACCTCTCACACTCTCTCCTGAGATATTTTTCCCTTCTCTCTGGGTCTGCATCCCTTCTTTCCCTGTACTCTTTGTGCCTCTCTGCTGCTGTTTTTGCCATTGTGATGTCTGACAATATTGGAACATAAGAGGGCATTAACAATTATTTCACATCAACGTCTACAATTGAGTCATCTACTAAGTGTCACATCATACATTCAACCCTGTCACAATGATTCAACCCTGTTACAGTAAAAATGTGACGGGGTTGAAGCTTTTGGCTAATAGTAGCCATAACTCCATATTTAGCTAAAACATTAGCACCACATGGCATTTAGGACATCAAAAAATTGTAATATTTTGCAACACTACTGTTAAATGTTTTTAAAAAAATTATTTACTATAATTCATACAACAGAGTTGAACTGTTGAGCCGGGCAATCTCAATCTGACCATAAAAACAATGAAATATTGGTAAGAAAAGACACTGACACTTACCTTTCTTAACAGCATCTTCTCCAAAAGACTTTTGTGATGTCATTTCCGGAATGTTGATGTCACAGGGACTGATCCATTATTTTTGTAGGGGGTAAATGGTATAGTGTGATGGGGCTGAAAACAAACTGGGGGACATGTATAAATATTGCAATTTCATAGGTAATTCGTGTATTTTTTCAGAAAAAAATACATTTTTAGTTAAAGTAGACAAACAAACGATTGTATTAGCAGCAATGTTTTGGTTTTAATTGCATTTTTATTTGTTTTTAATTCAATGAAAATGTAATGATGGTCAGTGAGGACATGCAAACATGTTTTTCATCTGCTATTAGACAGCCCATTGTTTAAAAATAAAATAAAAAAATATTTTATTTTGTTTTGCATTATAATACAAAGACTATTCTATTCATTATAATACAAAGACTATTCTATTATTGACCTAGTTCTATTAATTGATGGCTTAAAATGTCTTTAGTGGTTTCCTTTAATTGAAAATCTCTGAAGTAAATCTGGGGGACTTAAAGGGCACCGGATTCAGATAATCACCCATTTAGTGTTTTTTTTAGCTCACAGTGTCCCAACCGTTGTCTCCCCTTTACTATCAGCTCTCACCAATTTCCACTTACTGTTCTATTCACCTTCATACTTTTTTGATCTATCTCGCCTTCACCGCTCCAACCCACTTTTCTTGCCACAATTTATTTACTTTGTTTACTCTTTGTAAATGCTCTGATGACACAAGTGTTTGTTTTGTTTTTGTTTTTTGCAAAACCTAATAAAAAATAAAAATAAAAATAATTTACTTCATCCCAAATAATACATTTGGCTTCTGACATACTAATCACAATTTCAGTATCTCTTGATTCTTTCCTGAAAGCTTGCTTTGCCTGATCATCCAACCTCTAATTCTCCTTCAGCCCAACTTGTGCAGGAAGCCACATTAGCTTAACCTGACCACCCCGATGAATGACTCTTGTGACTGAATGTATGACTTCATACAACACATCCTGCTTGAAAGTAAAGATCTCAAACTTGCAAGAACTGAATGAGAATCTAAACAAATATTTGGTTAACTTCCACCCACTGTAATGCTTCCAAAACTGCCAACATCTCCACCGCATAATTCCCTAACAGATTAGATGTTCCCTTACTTATTTCTACCTTCTTTGCTGGGATTGCCAAATCCTGTAATTCCCATTTCAGGCTTTTTAGCTCCATCTGTATATCTACTACTACCAGTACTACTAGTACTGCTACTACTTTTGGCTGCTCCCGTTAGGGGCTGCCACAGTGGATCATCCGTTTCCATCTCTTCCTGTTCTCTGCATCTTCCTCTGTCACACCAGCCACCTGCATAACCTTCCATTTGGCCTTCCTCTTTTCCTCTTCCCTGCTGCTCCATATTAAGCATCCTTCTCCCAATATACCCAGCATTTCTCCTCCGTACATGTCCAAACCATCTCAATGTTGCCTCTCTTACTTTTTCTCCAAACTGTCCAACCTGAGCTGTCCCTCTAATATACTCATTCCTAATCCTGTCCTTCTTCGTCACTCCCAGTGAAAACCTTAGCACCTTCAGCTCTATCACCTCCAGCTCCACCTGCTGTCTTTTCGTCAGTGCCAGTCTCCAAACCATACAACAGAGCTAGTTCCACTACCATCTTGTAAACCTTCCTGCTCACTCTTACCGGTACCCTTCTGTTGCAAATCACTCCTGACACTCTTCTCCACTTACTCCAACCTGCCTGCCCTCTCTTCATAACCTCTCTTCCACACTCCTCATTTCTTTGAACCACTGACTCCAAGCATTTAAACTTATACGCCTTCGTCACCTCTACTCCTTGCATCCTCACCATTCCGCTTTCCTCCATCTCATTCATGCATATCTATTCCGCCTTGCTGCTACTGACTTTCATTCCTCTATCCAATCTCCACCTCTCCAGGCTCTCCTCAACCTGCTCCCTACTCTCGCTACAGATCACAATGTCATCTGTAAAAAGGAGATGGGGTCTCCAGGGAATCTGGTGGTTAGAGTTGGCTCAAGGTACAGATATGTGTCCCGATTAGAGAACGCGGAACCGGTCTTTCCCAGTTATGCTGCTTTAGTTTAGGCTATGGTCGGTAGCAGTGATACAAACAAAGGGAACGCTCTGTATTACAAACAATACAATTGAGAGCATACTCATATGCAGATAAGGACTGCAATTATTAATCAAATTTATCAACAACAAATTAACTGCTAGCATACTGCCCCCCCCACAAGGCTTATAAAGTAGAGAAATTACCAGCAGAGATATGTGTGCAGTTACCGAATAATCGCGCTAATATCTGGTTTGCAGTTATAAATATCAGCACGTACCTGTTGAGCATTTACGCACAGCAATAAACAGAGGTTGTATAGGTGGATAGCGAAAACAGGAGAGGAAAAAATATCGCTGTTTTAACATCAACCACACATACGAAAATTGAACTACACTTCACGTCACCAGAACGTAACACGGCAATCGGTGCATCCAGGGAGAGTCTGTAAATAACAGCTCCGATGAGTTCACTTAGATGGGATGGAGTAAATTGCTATCATAATGAAGCAAACTAAACCTATAAGGCAGCGGACAAGCAAACTTATTACACAACTATGTAGGCTTTCTAACACAGCCACCCCTGAGTGTCTGCATGGACAGTTGAATCGAAAGTAGAAAAGCTACTCAGGTAGGTGGATCCCCGGCTTCGTCGTCTTCGAGCCTAGGGAGCTGGACCAAGCGAGCTACTGGTCGGATGTAGATCCGATCTCTGACCTGAATGCCAGCAGTCTGGATGCGTGCGTCTGCTCCAGGGTAAGTACATGTTACCTTACCAACTGGCCAGAGAGCCCACGGGAGCTGAGGATCAACGATGAGCACCACTTGGTTCGCATTGAGGTATTTCCCATCTGTCCGCCACTTCTGTCTCTCCTGCAAACTTGGCAGGTAGTGGCTCACGAACCTGGACCAGAAATGGTCGGCGAGGACTTGGATATACATCGGCGATTTCCTAGAATGTTACTGGAGTCATAAACAACCTTAGGGAGTGATGCATCGTGGCATCCCATCACTAGGATGTTAGGTGTGATGGGATCTGGATCTGCTACGTCTGAAGAGATGCAGCCGAGGGGCTTAGCTTCCAGGATGCCATCCGCTTCCATAAGGACAGTCAGGAGCACAGTTTCGGTCACCATCTGCTCCTTAAGAGCAGTCTTCACAGACTTCATTTCTCTGTCCCACACACCTCCGAAGTGAGGAGCACTCGATGATTTGAAACAAAACTTGATCTGCTGTTCTGCCAACTGCTCTTTCAGGTGAGGAACAATGGCCTCGAAGGCCTCACATAGCTCTCGGACTCCTCCAATGAAGTTTGTCCCGTTGTCGGAGAGGAGCTCAAAGGATTTGCCTCTTCTGGTGATGAAGTATCGCAGAGACATGAAGAAGGCCTTGGCGTCGAGACTCTCTAGGGGGTCTAGGTGCACACATTGAGTCGTCATGCATTTATAAATGATCCCCCATCGCTTCTCCATTCGACGTCCAGTCTTCACGGTAAAGGGCCCGAAACAATCCACACAGGTCAAGTAAAAGGGTGGCTTATACAGGCACAGATGAGCTGGTGGTAAATCTGCCATCTTAGGCACAGAAGGATTGGCGCGCCACGCTTGACACTGCATGCAGGTACTCTGATACCTCTTTATTGCTTCCCTCCGTCGCAGGATCCAAACCCGGCGACGCAGTTTAGCTAGCACTCTCTCTGGTCCAGGATGAAGGAGGGTCTCATCGAAGTCCTGGATGATTCGCTTAGTCACGAGATATTTAGGATCTTGCACGATCAGGTGGATAGAATCTGACTTTAGCTGCTCAGCTCTTCGCAGTCTCCCTCCAATTCTAAGGAGTCCTCTCTCCCTCCTGTACGAAGGAGATAAGGAGCCCAAATGACTGTTGGTTGGTGGGGATCGATCAGACATGAGCGCCTTGACCTCATCTGAGAATGACTCCGACTGCACCTACTTTAGAAGAAGGTTCTCTGCTTTGATGTAGTCAGCTGCTTCACCAGGTGAGCTAGAGTGTAGATCGGCTGCCCTATGTAGGGATTGTGTTGTTGCCTGCATGAGGTCCTTCCATGTGGAGAACGTGTTGACATCAGGGAGTTGAGGACAGGGATTGACAGTCACATGTCCACAGAAAGCTGATTTCTTAAGTTCACTATCCTCTGGTTCCGGATAGGCTGAAGGGCTGGTCGACCAATGATCTTCAGTCTGATGCAGGAACTCCGGGCCTTGGTGCCAACGATATGGCCGAGACAGTTCCTTCAAGGTATTGCCCCACGTGATATCATCCGCCAGGTTATTCACAGTATCCACATCCAGTATCCACGGCAAGATTCTGGCTTGATCCGGTGGAGAACTGTAGTGGAATCAGACCAGAGGATGACTTTTCCGATGGGTAAGGTGATTTCAGTTTGAAGGACACTGGCTAGTTGAGCACCAGTGAGAGCAGCACTCAGCTACAATCAGGGCATGGGGGAGTTGCTTCTTTGGCGCTACACATGATCTGGCCAGCACAAAGGAGACATGGACTTCCTTCAGGCGTCTTCTGTCCTTAAGTAAGTAAAAGACCCGTATGCTCTCTCAGAAGCATCACAAAATATGTAAAGGTCTCTGATTGATGTTGGTGACTCCACAGACACTGGGGCATAACACCTGGAGAGTTCCATCTGGATCAGGTCGGGAATCTCCTGTTCCCAGGCGAACCATCCGACTCACGGGCTCTGCAGCTGAATCGGGTCATCCCAGCCGATTCGGTCTTTCCAAAGACAAGAACTTTGGCTCACGTTCTAAAGGGTACAACGTAGCTTAGTGGACCATATTGACAGGCGAGTACCTTGTAGACATTCCTCATCGTAGGTTCGGCACTCTCTACCAGTCTGTGTTTGTACCTTAGGGAGTCTCTGAGGCAGTCCCAATGTAATCCCAGGTTTGGCTCCTGGAGGTCCGTGCTGGTTTGGGAAAGCCACAGTTCGCTGTTCTCAGACCTGGCTTCAGGTGGAAGATGTTCAATGACAGCCAGTACATTGCGGGCCCACTGGCGTATCTCAAACCCTCCGTTTTGGAGCAGCTGGCACAGACCATTGAGAACGTCTTTAGCTTTATCCACTGAATGGGTGATGTGAAGGCAGTTATCGATGTAGAATGACTGCTTGATACACTTAACAAGGTCGCTGTTGGGTCCACCTTTGTCATGGATGTGCCGCTGCAGGGTGTAGATGGCGCAGCAAGAACTGCATGTTGTGCCAAATGGCAGGATCTGCCACCCATGAATGCTTGTCTCCTCGGTTTTCTGCATATTCCGCCAGATGAAGCACAGCACTGGTTTGTCGGTTGGCAAAATGCGAATCTGGTGAAACATACTTTTGATGTCACCACTCACTGCAATAGGATATTGACGGAATCTAATGAGGACACCTACTAGGGATGGACCTAAGGTAGGGTTAGGGAGGAGAAGGTCGTTGAGAGACTGCCCATTATACTGGTAAGAGCAATTAAAAACTATTTGTCGTTGTATCTTACCATATGGAGAGGTCTATACCAGGATTCTGTGGTTGCTTTAGCTACCTCTTGTGGCACCACTGCTACATAGCCCATCTTCTCCAGCTTCTGGATCTCCTGGCAGTACACCTTGGTGCTGTCTGGGTCTTTGGCAAGTCTCTGCTCTCTGCTTCAGAGACATGGTAGCACTGCTTCCATAGGAGCCTGGAGGGTCATGGAGTTGGATCAACGAAGTAGTGGTGTAGCATATCTCTTTACACCATCAACATTGGCCCTGACAGTGGATGTCTGGAGTAGATACAGCAATATTTTTCATCATTTGGATGACCCTTTCCACTCTCTGCACAGGACGGACGCAGCCAGGAAATTTGCATGAAGGCAATACAAACAAACATGGAGAACAGTGAACATAACGCAGAACGGGGTAATTCCGAACAGAAGGACTCCGACCAGCGAGGAGAAAACGAGGAGCTTGTACCTAAAAGAGGGGCTACTTCTATCGTACACCTTCTCAACATACTCCCCTTGCTTGTCAGCAGATTTACATCCCTATCCTTGATCCCCATAACCTGCTGTACACCCTCGCCAGCTTGGTCCCTCTGTCTAGCCAATCGGTACAAATCCTTTTCTCCTTCCTTAGTGTCTAACCTCTCATACAACTCACCATATGCTGTTTCCTTTGCCTTCGCCACCTCTCGCTTCACTTTATGCCACATCTCCTTGTACTTCTGTCTACTTTCTTCATCTCTCCGAATATCCTACTTCTTCTTTGCCAACCTTTTTCTCTGCATACTTTGCTGTACTTCCTCATTCCACCACCAACTCTCCTTGTTTTCCTTCCTCTGCCCAGATGACACACAAAATACCTACCTAGCTGTCTCCCTTACCATTTCTGCAGTGCTTGCCCAGCCATCCGGCAACTCTTCACTACCACCCATTGCCTGCCTTAACTCCTCCTTGAACTCCACACAACAGTCTTCCTTCTTCACCTTCCACCATTTGATCTTTGGCTCTGCCTTCACTCTCTTCTTGGTCTCCAAAGTCATCCTACAGACCGCCATCCAATGCTGCCTAGCTACACTCTCCCCTGTCACCATCTTGCAGTCTCCAATCCCTTTCAGATTGTGCCTCCTACATAAGATATAGTCCACCTGTGTAAACCTTCCTCCACTCTTGTACGTCATCCTGTGTTCCTCTCTCTTCTCAAAATGTGTATTCACCACAGCTATTTCCATCCTTTTCGCAAAAGCCAACACTATCTGTTTCCTCTCCTTGACACCATACCTGCTCATCACCTCTGTTCCCTTCACCAATATGCCCATTGAAGTCCGCTCCAATCACCACTCTCTCCTCCTTGAGTACACCCTCCACCACTTCATCCAACTCACTCCAGAATTGTTCTTTCTCTTCCATCTCACATCCAACTTGTTGGGCATATGCGCTGAAAACATTCATCAACACATTTGATTTCTAGCTTCATACTCATTGCTCTGTCCAACACTCTCTTCACCTTCAACACACTCTTAATGATAATAATACATTTTATTTGTGGATGCCTTTCAGAGCACTCAAGGACACCCTACAGAACACATTAAAAACAAAAACAAAAAACAAGCAGCACTGTATCAGACAGCATAAAATCAAAACAAAGCAGGGTAGATAACAAAAAGTTAATATAGCACAAAACTCAAATGAAACGTGGATCAGACTTAATATGCCAGTTTGAACAGGCACGTTTTGAGATGTGATTTGAAGGTTGAAAGAGAGTCAATGTTGCGAATGTCTTGTGGGAGAGCGTTCCATAGGTGGCGGGCCATTGTGTATTGAGTTGGAGAGCAGAAGAGGATCTGAGCACGCCGGAGGGTGTGTGGCTGTGAAGGAGTCATCAACAGAGACGGCCCTCCTTGCAGTGCCAGAATCGCTGCATTCTGCAAGAGCAAACTCTCTCTCCTCTGTCCTGATACTCCTGGACCTGTCAGCTGCATTCGACACAGTGAACCACCAGATCCTCCTCTCTACCCTTGAGGGGCTGGGTGTCACAAGCTCTGCACTCTCAATGTTTGCAACCTACCTGATGGGTTGCTGCTACCAGGTGACATGGAGAGGATCTGTGTTGGAGCCTCGCAGACTGACTACAGGCGTTCCTCAGGGTTTGGTTCTGGGTCCTCTCATTTTCTCCCTGTACACGACATCCCTGGGTTCTGTTATTCATTCACATGACTTCTCTTACCATTGTTATGCCGATGACACCCAGCTGATCTTGTCCTTTCCTCCCTCTGACACACAAGTAGAAACACGCATTGCTGCGTGCTTGACTGACATCTCGGAGTGGATGGCGACACACCACCTGAAGCTCAATCTGGACAAGACAGAGCTGATGTTACTCCCCGGGAAAGGTTGCCCACACCAAGACCTGTGGTGACGTGGTGGTATCTCATCACCATGGTGACACCAACTCGGACTGTGAGTAATCTGGGTGTGATCCTGGACGACCAACTGTCGTTTGCTGAAAACGTTGCATCAGTTGCTCGCTCCTGCAGATTTCTCCTCTATAACATCAGGAGGATTCACCCATTCCTCACTGATGAGATGGCACAGGTGCTCATCCAGGCTCTGGTCATCTCCTGGCTGGACTACGGCAACTCACAACTTGCTAGCCCCCTGGCGTCGGCTATCAGACCTCTGGAGCTTGTTCAGAAAGCTGCAGCTCATCTGGTGTTCAACCGCCCTAAGTTCTCCCACACAACTCCTCTTCTCATGTCCCTACACTGGCTCCCAGTAGTTGCTCACATCCAGTTTAAGACTCTGGTGCTAGCCTACAAGGCAGTGAAAGGAACAGCTCCTTCCTATCTCCAGGCCATGGTCAAGCCCTACACCCCCACCCGACCACTTTGCTCTGCTGCCTCGGGATGCCTGGTTGCCCCGTCGCTCAGAGGCCCCTGCTGCCGATCGACCCGGTCTCTCACTACCAGTCATAGTGCAAACATTCAAAATTCCGACTCTCACCTTAACACTTACCCTTCCTCCTCTCCTGCTGCCTCTGCACATGCCTTCCCCCTCTCCTTCTCCTTTGCCCAACAGTACCATAGTTTGCACCGGCACCCTGCTGGCCAACAACACTGGTGGCAGTTGTTGGTAACCTGGGCCTCGACTGATCCGGTATGGAAATCTGATTTATGAGCCGCATATTTGAGTTGGTTAAAAGTTTTACACCAAAAGCCCTCCTGACACAACCCTCCCCATTTATCCAGCCTTGGGACCAGCGCCAAGAATGCTCTGACTTGTGAATTGTTAGTGGCTGAGTCTAGCTCCATCTGTATATACAGTGCATCCGGAAAGTATTCACAACCCTTCACTTTCCCCACATTTTGTTATGTTACAGCCTTATTCCAAAATGGATTAAATTCCTTTTTTTCTCATCAATCTACACACAATACTCCATAATGACAAAGTGAAAAAGGTTTTGTAGAAATTTTGGTAGATTTATTAAAAATACAAAACTGAAATATTGCATGTACATAGGTATTCACACCCTTTGCTATGACACTCAAAATTGAGCTCAGGTTCATCCTGTTTCCACTGATCACCCTTGAGATGTTTCTACATCTTGATTGGAGTCCACCTGTAGTAAATTCAATTGATCGGACATGATTTGGAAAGGCACACACCTGTCTATATAAGGTCCCACTGTTGACAGTGCATGTCAGAGCAGAAACCAAGCCATGAAGTCAAAGGAATTGTCTGTGGACCACCGAGACAGGATTGTGTCGAGGCACAGATCTGGGGAAGGGTACAAAAAAATTTCTACAGCTTTGAAGGTCCCAAAGAGCACAGTGGTCTCCATCATTCGTAAATGGAAGAAATTTGGATCCACCAGGACTCTTCCTAGAGCTGGCCGCCCAGCCAAACTGAGCAATCGGGGGAGAAGGGCCTTGGTCAGGGCGGTGACCAAGAACCCGATGGTCACTCTGACAGAGCTCCAGTGTTCCTCTGTGGAGATGGGAGAACCTTCCAGAAGGACAACCATCTCTGCAGCACTCCACCAATCAGGCCTTTATGGTAGAGTGGCCAGACGGAAGCCTCTGCTCAGTAAAAGGCACATGACAGCCCGCTTGGAGTTTGCCAGAAAGCACCTAAAGGACTCTCAGACCATGAGAAACAAGATTCTCTGGTCTGATGAAACCAAGATTGAACTCCTTGGCCTGAATGCCAAACCTCACGTCTGGAGGAAACCAGGCACCTCTCATCACCTTGCTAATACCATCCCTACAGTGAAGCATGGTGGTGGCAGCATCATGCTGTGGGGATGTTTTTCAGCGGCAGGAACTGGGAGACTAGTCAGGATCGAGGGAAAGATGAATGGAGCAAAGTACAGAGAGATCCTTGATGAAAACCTGTTCCAGAGCACTCAGGACCTCAGACTGAGGCGAAGGTTTACCTTTCAACACAACGACCCTAAGCACTTAGCAAAGACAATGAAGGAGTGGCTTCGGGACAAGTCTGCAAATGTCCTTGAGTGGCCCAGCCAGAGCCCAGACTTGAACCCCATTGAACATCTCTGGAAAGACCCGAAAATAGCTATGCAGCGACGCTCCCCATCTAACCTTACAGAGTTCGAGAGGATCTGCAGAGAAGAATGGGAGAAATACCCCAAATATAGGTGTGCCAAGCTTGTAGCTTCATACCCAAGAAGACTTGAGGCTGTAATCGCTGCCAAGGGTGCCTCAACCAAGTACTGAGTAAAGGGTGTGAATACTTATGTACATGCAATATTTCAGTTTTTTATTTTTAATAAATTTGCAAAAATTTCTACAAAACCTTTTTCGCTTTTTCATTATGGGGTATTGTATGTAGATTTATGAGAAAAAAAGGAATTTAATCCATTTTGGAATAAGGCTGTAACATAACAAAATGTGGGGAAAGTGAAGGGGTGTGAATACTTTCCGGATGCACTGTATCTGTAGACATTCTTTGTACTTTAATTCCAAATGGCTGTTAAAAGCATTTTCTAAATCTACTTTATTTTCCACTTCCTTTTTCCCCTTCTATGCTTCCAGTATGTAAATCAACTTCAAGCAATGTAAGTATCCATGGAGCCACCACAGGGACAGCTGTGTAAAGTATTCTGATTCTGATACTCTCTTTCCCCGTCATGTCAGGTGTTTTTCCCATGTTAAAAAATACTGATATAACTGAGTCTTTATTAGCCTACACTGTCCTTATTTCATTTTCTAACCTTATGACTGAATCTGTGGTGTTTCTCCCTTTCTCAAAACCGCTCTGATAATTTGCTAACATTCCTCTACGTACTTTCAAGGTTCTAAGATAATCTTTCTGTGATCATTTGCTCCATTATGTTGATACATTCGATGTTGGAGCAGTTGGCCTGTAACTAGAGGGCTTAGGTGGATCTTTACGTGGTCTCCTAACTGGAATCACCACTGCATCTTTCCAAGTACTTAGCCATACTCTGCTATAAAAACCCGCTAGATTGCTCAGTGCCCCCACTCCAACATGCTATAAGATAACAGATCTGAGCTTTCTCTGGAGATGTAGGTTTCAATCTATTGCTCTAATCACCTCTTCTACAGTGAAGAGAGCATTCATTACATCCACTGTATCACCCTTCCTGTCTAACACAAGTGGGTGCTCACTTGTCGTTCTCTCCCTTCTTCTTCTGATAGGCTATCTGTGCTATGTACCTTAGCAACAGCTTTAACCATCATCTCTGCTTCATCCCTATTAGATACTGTAATCTCGTCCTCAGATTTCAAAACTGGATAGTTCTAATCTGTCCTGTCACCACTCATTCTCTTTATCATTCCCCATACCACTCCCACAGGTGGTGACCTCCCTAAAACATCACAAAACCTTCTCCAACTTGCTCTTTTAGCTTGTCTTACTGTTCTTCTCACCACTGTCTGTTTCTTCTTGTACTGGATCACATACTGCATGTTAGGAATTCTTATTGACCATTTAAATGCTTGGTTCCTATTTCTTACCACCTGACGACACTTTTACAAAATACCCATACTCCCCAAAGAGGCATGTGCATCAGCAGTGCAAATACAGTGGTCCAGCCATGACGTAGTGTGCCAGGCCTCACTTACTTTGCTTGACAATATAAGATTATTATCTTGACAGAACTGAACTATGTGATTAGAAAATAATGAATTCTTGTCTGAGATAGCAGCATTCAAATCCCCAATGACATACACACTGGAAGAAGTATTATCTTGAATAAAGGAATTGATGAATGCAAGCCTATTTAAATATTCATCCTCATTCTGCTGGCATTCATAGGGTGTATACACATTTAGGATAAAGAATTCCCTATCATTGTGAGTAAACTGTATTGCAATGCACTAGTCAACACCAAGCCTAACCACATTTATCAATGAGTCGAGCCTCTTATTCCATAGAATAGTCACCCCCTGGTATCCTGCTTCTGACTATTCCCATGCCAAGGTCAATTGCAGACTCCCCAGCCCCATGAAAGTTCTCATCGAAGGAGTTTAGTTGTTCCAGCTCTTGCTTTGCTGAAAATGTCTCTTGCATATGTGGAGGATTTATTCACATTCATTTGCATAATTGTTAGAATCTGAGTGAATAAAACAATTGTAAGAGAGATTAAAATTATGTGTAGATGATTTCCCAAAAAACTAACAGAAAGAGAGGGGTAGGGTGTCAGGGACAACCCCTATTATTGACATGACCGTTAGAAGGTTAGGGTAAAACAGAGGATTGACCTCATCTTGTTTTGAGAAAGGAAACATCTGCTCTCTTACGTTTGATTACTGTGGTATCTAATTATGGGTAAATGATTAATTCATATGTGAAATTGTATTAAGCATTGGAAAAAACCTGGTTTATATTTATTGTGATAACATGGAATTGAAAGACACGCATCTTTGTGTAACAGAAAAACCACTGTAATATATGATGTGGTGGAAGCCATTTCTAGTCAGTCAACGACGTTTTTTATTCTGTGGTCTCAATACAAACACAGTAACACAACAGCAAAGTTACAGTGCTGCCTAGCAGTCACACTGTGTAATGCACTTCTTATTCAAATACAGTACATCTCCTTTTCTCAAGTTTTTTTTTCTTCTCTACTCAGTCCAGATAACACCTTGGCACTCTAACAGGCCTTCCACAGCGCGTTGTGGATACAGTATTGTCAGTCACTACTCTTGGACTATGCCGTACAGTGGAACAGTCTGGAGTAGGGCTAGGTAGATCAGCACTTGGCAGAGTGTCTTGCTCCACATGATATGAGTGCTCTGGTGTGATGTCATCAGGTGTCCCTGAGAATGAAGTCTCTCTTGTTTTGAGCAGGTGTCTGCGATTTCTCTTGTACATTTCTCCACTTGTGGTTTTAACAATGTATGATCTCGGCTGTATGTGTTTCTGTACCACAGTGGCTGGTTCCCACTTGTTGCCTTGTCTAATCCTCACGTTTTCACCATCTTGGAGGTCAGACAGTGTCCTGGTTCCGTGGTCAAAGTATTGTTTCTGTCTTTGTTGTCTATACACGAGGTTGCTCCTGGCATTTTTATAGACAGCTGGCTGCAACAATGTCTTTGTCACAGGTAACTTTGATTTGAGCCTTCTTCCCATGAGCATCTGAGCATGTGAGAGGCCAGCCCCACTCAGTGGCGTGTTCCTGTATTCAAGCAGTGCTAGGTACGGGTCACCAGCACTGTCCTGTGCTTTTCTCAGCAGGTTTTTTATTGTCTGAACTGCCCTCTCAACTTGCCCATTTGACTGTGGGAAGTTGGGACTTGAGGTGGTGTGTTTGAAACCCCACTCAGCACTGAAGTCCACCATCTCTTGGCTCACTAGCTGTCTGCCATTGTCGAAGAATAACTCATCTGGCACACCATGCCTTGCAAATATAGACTTCAACCCAATGATGACGTGTTTGCTTGTGGTTCCATTCAGTTTGATGATCTCAGGAAACTTTGAAAAGTAATCCACACACAGTAAGTACTCTGCATCATTGAAGTGAAACAAATTCACACCTATCTTTGCCCATGCTCTCTCAGGCACTGGATGTGACATAAGTGGCTCTCTGGGATTATTGTTCTTGTGTGTGTTACATACAGCACGCCGATCCACGACTTCTTCTATCCGTTTGGCCATGCCCGGCCAATACAGTACAGTACATCACGGGGTCGCTCCTTGCACTTAACCATGCCCATGTGTGACTCGTGGATTTTCCTAATAATTGGCCCATTGACATCTACGGAGTTGACGTAACTCTCTCTTTCTAGGGCTCTGAACGTACAGTAGTAATCGAGTTACGGTGTGGTAAAACACATAAAACGTCACTACTACAGTGTCCATATATATATATGTGTGTGTGTGTGTGTGTGTGTGTGTGTGTGTGTGTGTTTGTGAAAAAATCATTATTAGCCTATTCAGAATTCAAACAATAGAAACTTGAGATAATTATTAGCCTATTCAGAATACAAACAACAGAAACTTACGTCGATTATTAGCCTATCCAGAATACAAAAAATAAAGAAAGACTTTACAAGCCGATTTTTAGCCGATTCAGAAGAGACTTGAAAATGGAAAAACTTTAAGAGCCGATTTATTAAGATGATTAGAAACTGAGATTTTTTTTTCCAAGAAATAAAAATAAAGGAAAGGCGAGGAAAAGTGTTTAAAGTATCATAAGGGATACTTAACGGTGAGAAGTGAATTGTAAAGTGGGCTTTGTAAACCCACTGAGAGAGAGCCAAGCCCCATAGTAGGAGTGACCCCTGGCGCCGGGGTATTCTCCATTGAACTAATGCTGTATAGATTGCTGTTTTTGCTACCACTAGCAATTGCAAATTGCATTCTGCTGGGTTGCTATATTGGGCTGCTGGATTTTTTGCTATCTGAACATTGCTATTTGATCAAGTGATTATTACATTTTTGCTATTTGATCATTGCTGGGTTACTAATACTGATTGCTGCTTTTTGCTGTTTTGAACACTGCTGTTTTGCTACAATTGATTGCTGTATTCAGCCATTTGATTGCTGCTGTATTCTGCTATTTAACTATTGCTGGTTTGATACATTTGGCTGGTGTATTTTGTTGTGTGGCTATTGCTGGACTGCTGCGTTTGACTGCTGTATTCTGCTATATTTAATTGCCGCTGGGTTATTATATCTGACTGCTGCTATATTTGAGTGTTGTATTTTGACATATTTGGCTGCCAAGTTTTTGTTGCAATTGATTGCTGTATTTCGCTGTATTTGTGTTTTAATGTACCTAACTGCTGTAATATATCATATTTTATACTGACTGTTGTTTTGTTTTGTCTAATATTGTGAATGTTGCATTTGCTTGTTTGATTTGCACTATATGACAAAACTATAATTCTTTTGTCTCAATATTTCACAGGTGTCGGCACACTGCTTTCAATAAGTGTTTGTTTGTATAGGGAAAAATCAATAGAAACACTGAACTTTAGGAAAGAGTTCAGCAGTTGCCAAGTAATTAGTAAATATTTTACAGCCTGTAAGCTAAAAATAGTCTGAGTACTGACAGAGAAAGCAAATTGAAAAAGGCTTTTCTATTTTGAAAAAAAAAAGTATAGCAACACAAGGGAAAATGGTTACATTACAGACAGAGGAAGATGTTCTGATAAGAAGGTATCTATTCTGTCCTCGGCACATGAGTTCTGTGCAGTGCCTAGACAGATAGCTAACACGAACGAGGGACAAAGCTTTCCACTGGAGTGGTTTAATCACTCGTTGCAATTTTATAAAACTGAAACACACAAAGCACAATGTGAACACATTAAAATAAGAATATTAAACAATTGTGACCTCAATAAACATGTTTCTTTTACAGGTACCCTCACCAGGATCAAGATTCACAAAGGTAAGTACAATCCAAATTTCAACATAACAAACTTTTCCTATGTAACAATAAATTATAGCTCTATTAATAGAGAACTTCCTTCCAGTTTCAAATAATGATGGGTAAGTATATGGTAGGTAAACTACAGAGCACACTAAACAGAACAATGAATGTGATGCACAGCTATCAGCAAGTAACGTCAGGCTACCATGCACGAGGCTAGGCTAACGGTATATAGCTAACACACACACACATACACACACACACACACACACACACACACACACACAACAACCGACGTAATGTTAAACACTCATAGAAACCCATGACTTAACTTTTCCCATAACACACATTCATTTCTAACTTAAACACGAAATAGCACCATACTTACTGATAGCTCTACTCTACGGGACACAAAAAACAACTGTAGAGCACATCCATTAATGTTAGTTTTCTGTTTTCAGGCGAACTCATACTGAAAGGAGATGCCGTTATGACAACATGGGCTGGCACCGCATCACTTCCTTACAGGAGCAATAACCCTTCCGCCAGTAGGTGGCACTATAGTTTCAAAATACTAATAACAGAAATGACAGGAGTCAGCACAGTATCCATTATTAAAAGAAAAAATTGAAAGGATAAACAAAAAATGGACAAAGCAAACCAAAAACATGACAACAAGCTGGCCAGTTGAGGACACATTTGACACTAGTTTGTGCAAAGAGATGGAAACTTATCAAAAATCACAGGCCCAAAGATAAGTCCGAGAAAAGACAAAAAAGAGGCAGGAAGAATTGGAAATGATAAAATTGCACATGGATGAAGGGGAAAGGATGTGCATGACGATTAGAAAATGTAGGGAGGTGATGACAGAGGATGATGAAAAATCTAGGCAAATGCTAGAAGACAGTGCGGGGACAATCCTAAGGCCTCCCCCATACACCTCTCAGATGCCAGTAGTAAACCGGACACAAACCAAACAGTACGACTTTTCTGGAAAAGCAGATAGAGTAAATTATGAAATACGGTTTACCGGACTGGCTAATGAAGTTGCGGAAGACGCAACTAATACCAAGGGGGAAAAGAAAAAAAGGAAAAAACAATGCAGCAGCTGAAAGAGGGAGTAAGGTAGTAAGAGGAGTACATGCTGATATACAGGAGGAGCTACTAAAGGTGGAGGAGAAATGGACGCTCGCTAGTGAGGAGAACGAAGATGATACAGGGGCCAGGAAGGATGGGAAAAATAGACAAGGGAGTGAGGGGTCTATAGGAGCAGGTAACTTGTCAAGAGAATTCCAAGAGTTGGTAAAGGAGGCAACAAGGGTATCACTTGATAGTGCTATGCAGAGGCTATGCCAGACTTTAAAAAAAAAAGACCACAGGAAAGGGTCAGGAATGATAAGAGACCAAGGGCCTGAGATATGGGATGTAGAGGGGGAAAAGCTGACATCCCAAGATGATTACGTAAAACCTAGCCATAGTCAGGGGACTATTGCAGGGACATTCACCTACTGGCCTAAGGGAGAGGGGCATCCAGAATATGAGGGGGGAGATGGTGGTGACCGATTAGAAAATGCAGGGATGTACCCTCTCTTGATAAAAGGCAACCATGCACACTATGTACCATGGACAGCAATGGACATGGAAGAACTGATAGAGCAAACCACAATGATCAGGGCATCAAAGTCACAAGCAATGGATGGAGACATGTTCAATCTCTGCCGTCCATCACTGTGGGATGAAATGCGGAGAGTGTCTCCAGCCTGAGTCTGCCCAGAGCTCCTGCAGGGGGAGCTAATTGGGGAAAAGGACAGTCCAGCTGCCTATGTCCACAAGATGCTGAGGATCTAAAAGGGGACCATCAGCTCCCCGTTCTTACCAGGGGAGCTAAGGAAGAAGCAATGCTGCAGGTTCAACAAGAGGGGGAAACCATCCCGATGATGAATGATACCGGAGCCGCCTACACCTGCGTCTCTATGATGGATGCCTCTCACCTCCCCCAGTCAGGACAGTTTGTCAAGACAATTGGATTCTCAGGTAAGGTGCAGCTGATTCCCACTTCAGATCCTGTCTCACTGATTGTAAATAGCCAAGCAATAGAAATTCCAGTTGTAATTTCAGAAAATACCCCAATCAATCTTTTAGCAAGAGATGCCCTTTGCAAGTTAGGTTGTAGAATTTTGTGCACCCCAGAAGGAATTCATATAACCAGGCAAGCACGACAAATGAACATGCAGGTTCAGAATGACACAGCCTCAGTCTACTGGTTAGGACAGATAAAAGATGAGGTAGAGGATCAGGTAAAAACATGGATGCCATTTGTCCAAGCACAGATACCAAGAGCAAAAGCCCCAGAGCTAGAATACTATTGCACGCTGCAATATCATGAGAAAACAGAGAAGAAACAAAATAGGGAATGGCTAGGGAAACCACCACAAGGGGTTCAATTAGACATGACAGCCATACTAATTAGGAAAGAGGGGGCAGCTCTTAAAGTGGAACCAAGCCAGTATGTAGCGAGCCAACATACAATAAAACATGCTGCCCCACATGTTACGCTGTTGGTAAATCCAGATTATGAGTCAAGGCATCTGGGACCGTTGGTGTTGGAGGCACAGGACCAGCAGTGGGAACCCACCGACCACCTGAAGGTATGGCACAGTGCAGTCAAGAATTTCATTAAAGTTATGGTTTCCATTTCAGCAAAGGCAGTACCACAGGTGGTACAGATTATGCCAGAAATTCAGGCATCTATGTCTACTGAACAACTGATAAATGACATGCTTTTGAAAGTTCCCACTACACTATGGTCACAGCATGACACAGATGTAGGACTAGTACAGTTTGCCCAGCCAGTAGAGATAAAACTCAAGCGCCTCCCCCCCCCAGTACAGGGGTTTTGTAGACCCCCATACCGCGCACAATACCCGCTGAAGCCAGACGCAGAACAGGGCATTGCCAATACCATAGCAGGACTGTTGGAAGTAGAGGTGTTGAGGGAAGTATAGTCCCAGGCAAACACACCAATCCTTCCTGTTCTTAAAGTTGACAAAGCCAAGTACTGTCTTGTGCATGACCTAAGGGTAGTAAATGAAGTAGTGGAGGATTTTGATGCTGATGTGCCCAATCCACACACACTGCTGACGAATGTGCCCCGAAATACTTCACTGTCATCGATCTGTGCTCAGCTTTCTTTAGTGTATCGTTAAGTGTAAACTCTCAATATCTGTTTGCATTTATGTACAGAGGGCAGAAGTACACTTACACATGTCTCCCACAAGGGTTCAAGCATTCACCCCATGTGCTCAACAAAGTGTTGAAAGATCACTTGCATGATTTGAAAGACAAAGTCACCAGTACTGTAATTCAGTATGTGGATGACATCATTTCTCAGAAACCATTGAACAGTGTCATAAGGACTCTGTGACCCTGTTGACAGAATTGGCAGACAAGGGACACAAGGCATTTCAGAAAAAAATTGCAATACTGCTTGCCAGAAGTAGAAAATCTTGCGAGAATGATAAGTTAAGGGAAAAAGTGCATCTCACCTGCCCAAATAGAGGGGGTGTCAAAATCCCCCAAGCCAAGTACAGTTCGCCAAATTATGTTTTTAGGAATGACAGGGTATAGCTCTGATTTGATCAATGACTATACCATAATAACCAGCCTACTGTGTTCATTGATCAAAGAAGCAGGAACAGAGAAACTGCAGGCTCCATTAAATTGAACCCCAGAAGCAGAAGCAGCCTTTACCAACATCAAACAACAGCTACAGACAGCCCCAGCACTAGCCTTGTCAAATTACTCTAAACCATTTCACCTGTATGTAGCCAATAGGGAACACCATGCTACAGCAGTGTTGATGCTGCGGACAGGGATAGGGAACAAAAAACACCCCATTGCCTACTACTCAGCAGCTCTGTCCCCTGTAGTGCAAGGGTTGCCAGCCTGTTACCAGGGACTTGCGGCAGTGAACCTGATGTGTGACAAAGTCTCTGCCATCACAATGGGGTATGAAACGTTCATTTACACTCATCACAAGATCTCTAACCTGACTGAGAAAGGAAAGTTAGTGCTGACTGGACAGTGCCTAAAAGAACTACGCCACCGTGCTCGAGTTCCCGGATGTCAGGGTAAGACAATGCCAAACTGTTTACCCAGCAGACAGCATCCTACTCCCTGGGGATGGGACCCCACATGATTGTGACACAGAAGTTTCATCTTTTGTTAAACTTAGGGCAGATCTGGCCTCAACCCCTTTACCACAATCTGATTTGTGTTATTTTGTGGATGGCTCATGCTATCACGATGCAAATGTGCTCAAAGCAGGCTTTGCAATAGTACAAATGAATAGTGCAGCCAATGAAGCAGTCACTGTTTTAGCTCAACAGTGCCCCCAGCCTTGCTAAGCTCAACTAGCAGAGCTGATTGCTCTCACTGAGGCATGCAAATTGGCAAAAGACAAAAGGGTAACCATTTTTACAGATTCGGCCTATGCACACAGCGTCTGCCATCTTTTTGGCTCAATATGGCACTCACGAGGTTACAAGAAAACAGGTGGGTCCCCCATTCATCATTTTGACCAGGTACAAGCACTAATCTCAGCAATGTCCATGCCAGCACAATTAGCCATAGTCAAGTGCAAAGCACACAAAAAGAATGGCACCTGGGAAGCCAAGGGGAAATTCATTAGCAGATACTGCAAAGTCACAACCCCAATGGCACAAATGGTACTCACAGTTGTGTTATATTCTTTGGTAGAATAACCACACGACGTATTGCTTAATAAACTTTACTAAAAGAATTGCAAGGCAGACCGTTAGCTTCCAACATGCTCCGACGCGTGATTTTTTTCGTACCCGTTTTCCGCAAGAACGTGTCTCCGTCACGCCTGGATTTCGGGGAGACCCGCCCCTACTCTATCTCTGATTGGCTAATCCTATCCCTAACCCCACCCTAACCCTAACCTTAACCAAACTAATCAACGGAGGCAACGAGTACCAGCCAATCAGAGGCAGAGTTCCCGGAAAACGGGTACGAAAAAATTCACGCTCCGAACAAGGTTCTCAGCAGCAACTAACAACATTCAAAGAGTCAACCTAACCTACTGTTACTAGTGACCTAAGAATACAGCGCCCTCTACCGGTTGGTAGTATAGAACTCAATGTAATATAGAATAACTAGATTACTGAACACAACATCAGCCCTTTACTTAAAATAATTGCTCGTCTTTGCATAACACTGTATCAATAACAATAACATCTACTTGTATTATTTCTTTACGCTATCACAATGTCTAAGCTTTAACAACAAAATTGCTTATTAGTTTTTGCACAATAACCAGGGGTTTCCAGATGGCAATCACAATTATCTAATAGTGCTCACATTTAACCAAATAATCTCAGTATTTTTTCATTACACATTTTACCAGATAATCACAATATTTTTCATTCACAGTAAGAACATGTTTTTTTCATTACAATTCACAGGAAGAACATGTTTTTTTCTATGAAGTCTCATAGTCTTCAAGCCAGGCTGGTGGCTGGTGCTCTCTGACGGGACGGTTACCCGTCCCTTGGGAGATTCCAGGCTCCGCAGATGTTTCAGCACCAGTCTTTGGTTGCTCTGAGGAGTCAGGCAGTCCCAGGGGTACTGCGGTCAAATGGGAAGCATGCCATGCTTTACCGTCTTCCAGGACGTAAGTGCTAGGACCCACTTTCCTTTTTATCAGGATGGGTGCAGAGAACCGCTGATGCCCTTTCATCACATGCACAGGTTTCCGCACACGCACTCTGTCCCCTTCTCTGAATGAAGGAGTGTGAGTACCCCATCTTCTGTTACAATACTCTTTCATGTGAGATTGGCGAAGCGACATTCGGCCACGCACCTCAGCATCCTGCGCTGTCACACCCGGAGGAGAGAGAACGTTGAGCTTAGTTCTCATCTTGCGACCATGCAGGAGTTCAAACGGAGATGCACGGTCGTGGCGTGTGGTGTAGCTCGATAGGCTTGGAGGAAATCCATGGTTGCAGCTTTCCAGGGTTGATGCTGAATGATTGCAGCTTGGATACAACCTTTGAGAACTTGGTTAAATCTCTCGACTGCACCATTAGCAGCTGGATGGTATACAGAGGAGCGAATATGAGTGATCCCTCTGTCCTGGAGGAATGTGGAGAATGCAGCCGATGTAAATTGCGGTCCATTATCAGTGACCAGGGACTCTGGGTTTCTATAGCGGCTGAAGACACTGCTGAGGAATCCCACCACTGTTTCCGTGGCGACAGATGAAGCGAAAGCAACTTCGGGCCACTTTGAGTAATAGTCGGCCAAAGTGATTGCGAACTTACAGTCCCATGTTGCAGTTTCAAACGGTCCAACAATGTCCACGCCCAGCTTACTCCAGGGGCCCTCGGGCAGAGGTACCGGTTGCAGTGGTGCCTCGGTCCCTTTTGCTGACTTGTCTGAACTTTGACACAGTGAGCATGTGGATATCTCTGAGCATACCAGTGCATCAATACCAGGAAACCAGTACAGCTCACGCAAGCGTTGCTTCGTTTGCACCATACCCTGGTTATCCAAAGGAGTTGAATCAAGTGCAACTGGACTTGGTATATATCCGTGAAGACGTTTTGCCTCTCATCCAAGAGGCTTCCTCAGTTCGTGCCTTTCTGACTAGACGAAGCTAGTCTGACTGCTGACTAGCTCTGACAATGACTCCAAGAGGATAAATTCTGAGTCTCATCACCAGCCAGTCAGACTAGCTTCGTCTAGTCAGAAAGGCACGAACTGAGGAAGCCTCTTTGATGAGAGGCGAAACGTCTTCACGGATAAATACCAAGTCCAGTTGCACTTGATGCAACTCCTTTGGATAACCATGAGCTGGATGAATGAGAACATTCACAGACACACCATACCCTGGTGGCCGTCGTGAGCCAGGGCGATGAGTGTGCATCGCAAGGAGACAGGCACAACCAAGCGTGACCCTCGAAACACTTAGTTGTCCTTCACAAACAGTTCCTGCCTGATCTTGTAATATGGTTGCAGCACTGGATTCACTGTTTTAACAGACGGCGGCCACTGCTGGTTGATTTACTCACGCAGAGATACAAGTTCAGGGCAGGAGAAGGAAGCATCTTCAAACTTCCCCGCAGACACTGAGATAGGGGCCGTCGACAGCAAGGCCACTAACTCAGGTTCTGTGTCCTCGACCAGACGGGAGGCAGCAAGTAGAGGTAAATGTGAGAGGCATTCGGCTGTATGGTTTAATGATCCAGCCCAATACACAACATCATAGGTGAAACAGAGGAGACACGCAGACCATCGTGCAATGCGCATCCCTGCTCGATCAGCACCTTTTGTAGAGAGGAGTGTAGTGAGGGCCTGATCATCAGTGTGCAGTGTGAACTTCCTGCCCCACAGATATGTCCTCCATTTCTCCACTGCCCAGACGCATGCAAGAGCCTCTTTCTCTACAGTGGAGTATTTCCTCTCTGTTGAAGTCAGTGAACGTGAAGCAAACGCCACTGTGCGTTCTGTGTGGTCTGGATGCATCTGGGTGAACACAGCTCCCAGTCCGTAGTCGGAGGCATCAGTCGAAATTGTGGTTGGGAAGTCCGGATTGAATAGAGCAAGCGCTGGGCTGTCCACCAGCAGCTGCTTCACAGTCAGGAAGCATTTCTGAGCCTCTTCAGTCCACTCGAATGTGCCCTCTTGTCGCAGACAGGCACGGAGAAGCTCTACCTCTGTAGCGTAGTTGGGTATAAACTTTGCATACCACGAGAGCATACCTAGGAAGGGCGGAGGCTGCCCGCATCTTTGGGAGCCAGGGCCTGAGTAATGGCCTGCAAGTGCTCTGTGTCAGGCTCGATGCCTTTTGCTGTCACCAGGTGTCCCAGGAACTTCAGACTGGCTTGGCGGAAGTGGCATTTCTTTTCGTTCAGCCGCAGGCCTGCTCCTTCCAGCTGTTGTAGGACAGTTTCCAGAGCTGTGTCATGCTCCTGTGCTGTGCGCCCGTAGCAGATGACGTCATCCAGGTAGTTCTGAACATTAGGCACACCCTTCAAAACTGTCTCCATCCACTTTTGAAAGGCTGAAGGGGCTGAAGCCAGGCCGTAGGGAACTCTGCAGAACCGAAACAACCCATCATGTGTGATGAGAGCGGTTAAATCCCGACTTTCGGGATGCAGCGGCACTTGGTGATATGCACTCTCCAAATCAATAGTTGAGAACACAGTAGCACCTGTCAGTGTAGAGAGTAGTTCCTCCATGTGAGGAAGGGGGTAGGTATCCACTACAATCCCTTTGTTGGGTTCTTGAAGGTCCACACACATTCGAATCCCTCCTGTTTTCTTCTGTGTGACCACGATAGGTGAGATCCACGGCGAAGCATCGATGTTCTCTATCACACCAGCTGAGAGGAGACGATTCAGCTCCGCTGACACATCAGCTCGCACAGAGAAAGGAAGGCGTTTCAGTTCTGACGCACTGGCACAGCGTTCAGTGACACTCTCACTTTATGCATGAAACCTTTTGCGCAGCCTACAGTTGTAGGTGAGGCTGGCTGGGTGGTGAGACATCCCACTGACACTGCAGCGGCAGGCAGAGATGGAGGTGTTGCGGATGGCGGATATACCGCGTTACCTTCGATGCGCAGGCAGAAAGTGGATATGAGGTCTCTCCCCATTAGTGCAGTCCCTGAGTCCACTACATAGAAGCTGGCTGGCCCTTTTACACCATCCATGTGAACGGTCGCTTCCATGCAGCCCAGCACATTGATAGGGGTCCGTGAGTATGTCACTGGACGGACTGAGGATTGTTGTAGAGGAGCTTCTTTGAAGTGCTCCTCGTAGATGCCTCGAGGTAAAACAGACACTGTCTTCACCACTTTCGCTGTTTGAATGTCCACTGAACACTGTATCTTATCAGGGGTGTCTGTTCCTTCCACAAGCAGGAGTGTATATTCAGGCATTTCAACCTCCTTCACTGAATGAGTCTGCTGAGACTGCTTACACACACGGGCAAAGTGTTATTTTTTATTGCAACCTCTGCATGTTGCTTTTGCAGCTGGACATTCCTGTGAGTTAGCAAGGTGTTTCTCTGAACCACACCGGTAGCAGGTACGTGCGGAGGAGGCTGTAGCAGATTTCTGAGCAGACTTTGCATATGCACCCTTGTGTGGCTTTCCCTGGCCGCATGCAGTTTTCTGGATCTGCACAACTTGTACTGGTATTTGCTGCTGACCTGCCATAGACTTAGCTTGTAGGTTAGCTGCTTCACATTGAGTAGCTATGGTAATAGCATCGGCTAATGTCAGGCTTGTCTTTAGCAATAACCTCTCTCTAACGCGAGGGTTAGTTACATGCTCCACGAGCTGATCTCGAATCATGTCATCAGTGTTTGGAAATTCACACGTTGCAACCAGTTCTCTTAATGCAGCAATGTATTGCACTATGGATTCTTGTGCTCCCTGCACTCTTTTTCTGAAAGCATGCCGCTCCACAACTATGTTCACCATCGGCGTAAAATGGCCCTGTAATGCCGTAATGACGGATGTTAAATCCTGACCTGTGTCCGGCAATGTACAGAAGATCCACTGTCCTCCCGAGCCCAAACAATGCAGAAGTAGTGCTCTTTTCCTTGCCTCAGGCCACGCATTTACAGTTGCATTGATCGTGAGAAGGTAATTCTGGAACATCTTCACCCACGTTTTGAAAAGTATCGCCGGTTCTCCCGGGCACGGCAAAAAAAGATCTGGAAACGGTGAATTGGCCATCTTGTCCATTTTAAAGTATGCAGGGCCGTCTTGTCGCCAATTTGTTATAGTCTGTGGTAGAATAACCACACGACGTATTGCTTAATAAACTTTACTAAAAGAATTGCAACTTCCAACATGCTCCGACAGGTTCTCAGCAGCAACTAACAACAACATTCAAAGAGTCAACCTAACCTACTGTTACTAGTGACCTAAGAATCCAGTGCCTTCAAGCGGTTGGCAGTATAGAACTCAATGTAATATAGGGTAACTAGATTACTGGACACAACAAGTTGACCTACCAGACATAACTGAATCAGACCTAATTGAAATCCAGGCCGAGAGGGTCCTATGAGAACAAAGTGGGGCAGTAAAAGACAGTCAGGGGATATGGCGAAATCATGAAGGGCTGATAGTTGCAACTACAGATCTCCTCTCCCTCTTAATTCCTGATGCCCATGGTCTAGAGTCTAGACCATTGCCCAAGGGGGGAGGTGATAAGGAAAATAGCACAACCAGGCTTCTGGGCACCAAAATTGCGAACACAGGTACATGCAATCCTAACAAGATGCGAGGTTTTTATAAAAAAGAATGTCAGAAAAGGCATAACAACTCCAATTGGGCATATCTCAACAAGATTTCGGCATAACTCAACAAGATTTGTGCCACAACAAAGCTAAATTAGATAGATGCTTTACCATTAGCCCTAATGGCATACAGATCTCAGCCTAACCGCAAAACACAACTAACGCCGCATGAAATGCTAACAGGCCGGTCCATACCATCTCCCTTGTATAGATGCATGCAAAAAGGACCTACTCTTGAAGTTTAAGAAAAATAAATCAAAACATATGTACAGCAGCTATCTAATATCCATCAAGTAATTTTCCAACAGGAAAAACAGAAGGAGCCTGAGGAGAACCCGGGTCAACCCCCTATCCAGCCTGGTGACCTGGTCTACGTGAGAGTCTTCCAGAGAAAGTGGAACACCCCCAGATGAGAGAGTCCATATGGAGTGGTCCGGGCATCATCCACCGCAGTCCAGATAGAGGGATCACTGACCTGGTACCACCTCAACCACTGCACCAGAGTCCACTAGAGGGAGGATGAGTTACCTGCCGAGGACCCCAGGAGCCCCCAGCTGAGCGCAGGATAGGAGTGTGCCAGCCCAGGAGAGGAGTGCCTCAGTCCAGGAGAGGCATCAAAGAAGACGACCAAGCCTGATCAGAATCTAAAGGATGCAGGGGAACCACTGGTTCCTGGGATTACTAATGGTGGGGTACATGACAAGGCTGACCCCTACACCAACAGCAGTTCCTAAAGTTTTGATCGTCAAGCCAGGGAACGACACGAAGATTCTCATTGGATGCCCACTGCAGAAGAATTTCCAACCATCAACTTCTCCGCCCTTGCCTGAGACAGAGAAGATTACTGTGGGTAATGTTACTGTGGGTAATGTAATGTGATCAAAACAACTGAACATGCTGGTAAATGTAATGTGTCCACTACAACTGAATGTATTGCACGGATAATGGCAGCCACAGTACCTAATACACCAAAGCCATGGCTGGGAGAGATAGAGGTTAGTAGAATTGGCAATTTGACTCGCATAACCATGGGAGAAAGATGGGTGGTTCACGCTGCATGAGATTGTAATGTCACTAACCCAGAAAAACATGAGATTAGGTGTAGTAAAGATACCTGTAGTATACATCAGGACAAATGGCAAGTAGGGCTAAAACAATATGAAAGGAAGTCCGTGTTCAAGGTCAAAATGGGAGATGTGGAAATGCCTGTAAGCAAAAGCAGGGCCCGAAATAGAGTTCCCCGACCTGCACACATCTTTGAATATAGAAGATATATCAGAACAGAACCAAACTATCAGATGTGGTGTTAAATTACTAGCAGCGGCTATTGTTAATCAGACCTTTCAACACAAGTGTACTTTTGAATTACATTGGAGAAGTGACCCTACATTGGTATATATTGAATTGCCTGGTACCCATTGGACAGTATGGTTGAACAACCCAAGCAAATTTTGTAATATGGGTCATGTCTCTATGTACAAACATATCATAACACAGACAATCTCCTGCTGGAGAAACATATGTAGTACTGAAGCCAGGGGAGGAGGGACGGTGTTATAATAGAAGTAGAAGAAAGCATACGGAGGGCATTGACGCTTAATGAAGATGATTTCGACATAATGGCCAAAACCTGTCTTATGGAATTGGGACAGTGGGGAATGGATATACAACCAATAATGAATGGAGAAAGGTTTTACCCCCGAAAGTACCCCCAGAGCACCAACTGATGGGAATAATGGAAAATTGTGCCCTGATAGTATGGTTAGCAAGTAAAAAGCAGGCTACGGCCAACTCATTGTTTTGGGAAATCACAATATCGGTTGAAGTAACAATGAATGGCACTGTGGGTGTTAGATCTAGTCGATAATGAGTCATACAAGGTACTGGCTAAGGCAAAAGGAGGGGAGTGCCACTTGAATGTATCACTGGAATTCACTCTTGCTGTTTTCATTGTATGTCAGAAAAAATATTTGCTCAATAGCAAAACCTAATCGTACTTGGCACACCAAGAGTGATTACCAGCAGCTAAGCCTAATAGAGGCCTCATAATGGAAAACTGAAAATGACATGGCATATCCCACTAATGTGTTTCAAGACGAATCTCTTTTTAAGTTAACCCCAGAATATGTGCCTTTAAAACCCCAGGATTTGGCCCTTACAGCAAATATTGAGAATTGTTTGTTGTCAGCTATGATCATGGTCCTACCTTTTCAACCCAGTAACAAAATTTGTAAACTACAAGGGATAATATACAAAGGAAGTGTTGAACATGTTGACTACATTGTTATACAATTACCATCAGAAGCATGGAAGGTCAAAACAGAAATCCAAATATTGGAATGTGTGCCCCTTGGTGAAAGGCCTCAGGCTCTCACTGTCAATGTTAACATAGGATGTTACAGAGACATACACTACCGTTCAAAAGTTTGGGATCACCCAAACAATTTTGTGTTTTCCATGAAAAGTCACACTTATTCACCACCATATGTTGTGAAATGAATAGAAAATAGAGTCAAGACATTGACAAGGTTAGAAATAATGATTTGTATTTGAAATAAGATTTTTTTTACATCAAACTTTGCTTTCGTCAAAGAATCCTCCATTTGCAGCAATTACAGCATTGCAGACCTTTGGCATTCTAGCTGTTAATTTGTGGAGGTAATCTGGAGAAATTGCACCCCACGCTTCCAGAAGCAGCTCCCACAAGTTGGATTGGTTGGATGGGCACTTCTTTGAGCAGATTGAGTTTCTGGAGCATCACATTTGTGGGGTCAATTAAACGCTCAAAATGGCCAGAAAAAGAGAACTTTCATCTGAAACTCGACAGTCTATTCTTGTTCTTAGAAATGAAGGCTATTCCATGCGAGAAATTGCTAAGAAATTGAAGATTTCCTACACCGGTGTGTACTACTCCCTTCAGAGGACAGCACAAACAGGCTCTAACCAGAGTAGAAAAAGAAGTGGGAGGCCGCGTTGCACAACTGAGCAAGAAGATAAGTACATTAGAGTCTCTAGTTTGAGAAACAGACGCCTCACAGGTCCCCAACTGGCATCTTCATTAAATAGTACCTGTTAGAGCCTGTTTGTGCTGTCCTCTGAAGGGAGTAGTACACACCGGTGTAGGAAATCTTCAATTTCTTAGCAATTTCTCGCATGGAATAGCCTTCATTTCTAAGAACAAGAATAGACTGTCGAGTTTCAGATGAAAGTTCTCTTTTTCTGGCCATTTTGAGCGTTTAATTGACCCCACAAATGTGATGCTCCAGAAACTCAATCTGCTCAAAGAAGTGCCCATCCAACCAATCCAACTTGTGGGAGCTGCTTCTGGAAGCGTGGGGTGCAATTTCTCCAGATTACCTCCACAAATTAACAGCTAGAATGCCAAAGGTCTGCAATGCTGTAATTGCTGCAAATGGAGGATTCTTTGACGAAAGCAAAGTTTGATGTAAAAAAAATCTTATTTCAAATACAAATCATTATTTCTAACCTTGTCAATGTCTTGACTCTATTTTCTATTCATTTCACAACATATGGTGGTGAATAAGTGTGACTTTTCATGGAAAACACAAAATTGTTTGGGTGATCCCAAACTTTTGAACGGTAGTGTATGTATGTTTGATAGGCCAAATCAGGGATGGATGACCAAAGAGGAAGCCAGGCTTTATTGACCACTTCCAATGGATGATCCTAAGGGAAGGCGAAAGCCAAAACCACATGAAGCGAGTGTCAGCTAATTTTGAGAGTAGGCAGAATAAGCAGAGCAGTTAATACTGCCCTTACGAGGTCCACCAGAAAAGCAGAATTGGCACAGACTCAGTTGTATAGGAAAGCACTGTCAAACCAGTGGTACAAGTGGGTACAGTATTCAGGATGGGAGAAGAGTTTGACTGATTGTTACCTATGTACCCAAGCAAAACCCGACAAGTTGTTCATAACCAATACTCAGATTAGCTGGGAAGATTGTGAGAAAAGAGTAAACAATTGGCTATTAGCATGTGACCCAAGATGTGGACAAGATAGCCCTTACCAAAAGCAGAATTGCACTTTTGAATGTGCTCAATATCACAACTATACCACTTACTTCAATGCAAAAATGGCCAGACCACCATGTGCTGCTGAATGTTTGGTATATCTGAGTTCTAGACAATATCTTCCTTTTCTCTAATGGGCCGAAGGGGAAGAGTCAGGAATAGCAAAAGAATGTAAGGTATTAGATGTAAGGTTGACTGTGGATGCTGCTGTGCAAGCAGTTCCAACGGGGGCCCCTTTATGGTTAGGAAATCATTTTGAGTGCTTTCAGAAAGAAGGATCAGTAATGGCGGGGGAGATTCCTGTAGAAAAATGTCACCGAATCTGGAATGTCTCAGACACCTATCCTGATACAAGTCCCCCCACCAGTGCTGGTCATGCAGCATTAGAATTGAATGATAATCAGACTAACCCTCAGCCTCCCACCTGTCCATATCACACGCAAGATCAGGCCATTGCATATCAATACTGGCTATGTGGTCCGACACGATTAAGACCAACACTTCCCCTAGGATGTTCAGGCAGGTGTGCTAGGGTTCACACTGTTATGGAAATTATATCTCTTCCTATAAGTTTGGAACCAATGCAGTCTGATGGCAATAGGGTAAAGAGAGAGTACGCCCCAGATCCAAATGTTTATATTGACGCAATTGGCCAACCCAGAAACACCCCAAATGATTATAAAGCACGTAGTGAAATAGCTGCATCCTAGCCAGGGATCTGTAGCCGATCCCTGGCTATTTTTATGATGATGAGGCTGATAATGAGGACAGTGGGCAGGAAAAGAAACTGATAGGGTAAGGCAAAAGATATTAACCACTTGTAACTAACATAATCGTGTAGGGAAAAATAAGGTAGGCCTGGGTCAGGGTGAAAGAACCAGTTAACTATACATGAATAGGAATCTATACTTGGCACAATTGCTGTAAACGGCAAAGTGGAACTATCCAGTTACACTATGTAATTTTATGGGTGGTCATGTTATGATAATATAATGGTAGACAATCTCAGGATCAATTAATCAAGCTATACTGTTAAAATTACCAATGGAAAACCAATACTGTATAATTTTGAGACCGGGTAGGTCTCAAAGGGGGGAAATATGGGGAGGATTTATTCATATTCATTTGCATAATTGTTAGAATCTGAGTGAATAAAAGAATTGTAAGAGGGATTAAAATTATGTGTAGATGATTTCCCAAAAAACTAACAGAAAGAGAGGGGTAGGGTGTCAGGACAACCCCTATTATTGACATGACCGTTAGAAGGTTAGAGTAAAAGGGAGGATTGACCTCATCTTGTTTTGAGAAAGGAAACATCTGCTCTCTCATGTTTGATTACTGTGGTATCTGATTATGGGTAAAGGATTAATTCATATGTGAAATTGTATTAAGCATTGGGGAAAAAAACTGGTTTATGTTTATTGTGATAACATGGAATTGAAAGACATGCATCTTACTGTAACAGAAAAACCACCTAACTTAAAAAGAGTTATGAATAATTTGGAAAGTACCAGAAAGTCCATAGGGGCAATAAAATGTCCAAGTGACCATTAAAAACCAAAGTATCTGATGACAGATCAAACTTAGACAAAGAAGTGCAAACATAATGAGGGTTGTTTTTTCCCACTCTGTGGGAGAAACGACACGTAGCATAGAAATATTGGCAAAGATATTGGTGGTCAGATATTGGTTACACAAGGAAGGCGTGTACTGTTAAATGTGTTTAAATGTGAATGACTGAGCCAGAGTTGAGCAGTTGCACTGCAGGTCAACTCAGGCTTTCTTATCCTTGCAATAATGTCTGTAAAACCTGAAATTCTCGTTGTCTTGAAGACTGCATCATTTTGATTGTTTTCTGTAATAAAAGACCACCACACGTACATAGTATGTCACAGTTTTCCAAAAGTTTTTCAACAACTATCCGGCGAGCTTTATCCCCTGCGCTCTGGCCAAGACGCAGGCCACGACAGTTGTATGACAAAACCCGAATGGTCATTTAGCTAGACTAGTGAGTGACCATATCACCAGCAGGCATTACTCATCCCTCCCGCAACAAAAGCAGTGTTTGACCCAATAACTCCACCCCTGCACGGCTCATAATAGCGCCGGACAAGTGCCCCTTCAGGCAAGAGCTCCGGATTGTACATTTCTCCAACCTCATTGCATTCAGCAGATGTTTTACATGAGCCGAATCCACTGCGTACAGAGTCAGTCTTTTGACAGATAACATCACGGCCAAGTTTAACTTTAAGATACCCAGATAGAGTGTCAGCGTCTAGGTCTGGTGTGAACTTAGTGGCAAAAACACTCAGCAGCTTCGTCTTTACCATCTTGATGTTACTACACCCAGCTCCAATAACATTACCGGATTTCTTTTTCTGCCCGGGGTTAACAGTACGTGAGCTTGATTGAATAGCAACTTTCGCGGGGCGACGTTTCACGACTTGACTCTACATTGGCAGAGACGTTAATCCACCAGGACCCTCTGCTACCTCAGCCTTCTCCACTTCCAGAGCGGAGACCACTGCCAAAGATCCCTCCTCTGCTCCCAGGCCTGGGGCTTCCAACGGTGCAGCCCCAGATGCCGGATATACGTATATATATGCATTTGTATGCAAACGTAATTTTCATGTATGAAGAATGTGGATGTGTGTGTGTGTGTGTGTGTGTGTGTGTGTGTATATATATATATATATATATATATATATATATATATATATATATATACTTAGCACAAAAATTAAGGAAATTTGTGTTTGGTAGATTATTTCTTTGTTGTAACAATGCTTCTTGGCAATAAATCTTATATCAGGCACCTGATTGTCAGCACCTGGGGTACCAGAAGCTCAAAACAAGAGTCAACAGCAACAGCAAAATAAGCTGTTTGGCATTGGCAGAGAAGATTTGGCAAATTTTTCATGGGCGCAACCCACATACTCAGCTCTGCTGCTCATCCCACAAATGCATGTGCCACAAATGTGGCACCATTTAAAAGGGAGATAAACAGGCTTTCCAACGGTATAAGATGTATTGTCAAGAAGCATTGTTACAACAAAGAAATAATCTGCCAAACACAAATTTCCTTACTTTTTGTGCTGAGTGTGTGTGTGTATATATATATGTATATATATACACACACACACACACACACACACACACACACACACACACACACACACACACACACACACACACACACACAGTAACGTGCATGAAGAAGTACACACGTTGGCCCTTGGCTAACGGGTCGGACGCTTTAGTCAGCTGGTTAACATTGTTGCCCACGGTGCAGAAAATACGCCTTCGTGTCCCGGCTGTGGCGGTTCCCGCGGCTGCCCCCGAATTCGCTACAATATGTATATAGTAATGTTTTTGAGTTGTTGATAATTTAATATATTGATGAAAAAACCCATCTCTTCCCATCACCCATACTTCCACTAATAACCTCTGTTAATCTTTGAAATATTTTATTTATATTTAATTTTTTTCCTTTTCTGTCATTGTGGAGCACTTTGTGACTATCTGTGAAAGGTGCTATGTAAATAAACTTTGCTTACTTACGATTTCTGATCCTATTCTTTATCCAATACCCTACATGGGATATCCCGCCTATCAAAAGTAGCACAACCACCTCCTTCCCCATCGTTGCCATCTTTTCTAATCACTGTATATCCATGATAACAAAGTCTAAACTTTGTTTTAACCATGTTTCCTGAACACATATCTGGATGAGTTGCCGTGTCTTTAATGAAAAGCTTGAACTCTTGGCCATTTACCAGTAAACTCCCAGTATTCCAATACAAAAGCCCCACTGTTAAGATTAACGAAGCCATGGTGGTTCCTGGCAGGAACCTGCACAGATAGACCCCATGCAGGTAGTGCTCATGCACCTGCCCTTTTGCTCTGTGACCAGGTACGTGCCCTTTTCGAAGTACTTTTTTTTATTTTTAATGCGGCCCATGGCATCAATTCTCAATTAAAAGCGTGTAATCCATCTATCCATCCATTATTCATTAGCCATTATCACTTATCCTGCTCTCAGGGTCGCGGGGATGCCAGAGCCTATCCCAGCAGTCATTGGGCAACAGGTGGGGAGACACCCTGGACAGGGCGCCAGGCCATCACAGGGCAAAGCATGTAATAATGCCTAAAATGTGCATTTGAGTAATTCTGGGAGCGTGTGGGCTCTGCCCCTGTTACGTATCACGAATGAAGACCAGAGGCCAGTGTAGCGAAACCCAAAAGGACAGACAAACAGAGCACCGAGAAAACCCGAAGGTGATTTTAATACAGGAAAATAAACAACACTGCCACTGGGATGATAACGGGGGAATCTCAGGTGGGGGTTGTTTCTGTTTTAAGGGAAGCCACTAGATAGCGCAAAATCACCACAAATAACAACTAAAATAAGAATGCCATGACAATCCACTTCTCCCTGCCTTTTGGTGATGTGACAGCCAGCCAGGTAACATTACTGTCAGAGGCTGTAGAGAGCTCATTTGTAAAGCTATAGTGAAGATATGATACTCATATGAAACTAGAAGACCTAAGGCACCCACTGATATCAACACTGTCATGCTTAATTGTTGGAAAGGAGGCTAAATAATGTCTCAAAGTTAAGCTAAATTTTGGCGAGGCAACCTGAGGGCCACTGACAATTAGTCTGGTGAGACTTACCGTTGAAATACATCAGCTCTCTCACCAAGCAGTCTTATTGACTGCAACACGCTCTAATTTGTTAAATACAAACAATTTAATTTGTATTTAACAAATCAGAGCATGCTAGCTTGCCAAAGTTTGTGAAGTGAAATGGGCCACCTAGCTAGCTAGCTAACACTGCTGGACAAAATTGACTGCAACACGCTTAATTTAACAAATTAGAGTTGTTTTATTTGATGAACATGGCCGCTGAGAGGCGAAAATCTTCACCAAGCAGTCTTCCCCAAATAAAAATAATATCATACTCTGACTATTTTTGGGAGATTAACCCTTAATTATATTGCACAACATTGATTTTTGCTCATTTACCAATTGCAGCAGGCATAATGCCAAGAAAAGACAGAAAGAAAACAAAAAGAAAGGGAGCTACAACAGGCAGCCCAGGGAAGCAGCGCTCTGCTATCCTGGATCAGGCCATCTACTAGCAAGGAGGATGAGGGAGATGTATTGCCACCTGATACAGAACCCATCATCACAGATGAAGAAGAAAGGTCAGAGTCCAGAGCAGAGTCATGTTCAGGGACAACTGTCCCTTTACAAGCTCAGATTTTAAAGTTTAACTGTTCATCTAATTTTATTGAAATCTTTTATTATAGGTCCACAATTTATTTTAACTACACAAAGTGGTTTGGCTATTCTAAATCAGACATGAAGCTACTTTAGCTGAATATTAGTAGGCTATTTTGTACTAAACTTATATAAGTTAGGTCTACATTAAAACACTTGCGGTAAGCTTGTATTTACCTTAAATAATATTACAACATTGCCAAATGACAAATAACCCATTAAATTTTGTCTGCAGAAAGAGTAGCTATATGGTAGAGTATTGAAACTGGGCCATGGCAGTTACGATCTGGTGAGGCTTACTGTTGTAATACATCGACTCTGTCACCAAGAAGTGCCCAAAGAAACATCATATGATATTGTATTGTTGGTCTAGGGAGCTACAGCAGGCAGCCCAGGGAAGCAGCTCTCTTTGATTCTGCAACAGGCCATCTATCAGTAAGGATGAGGGAGCTGTATTTCCAGAACATATCACAGATGAAGCAGAAATGTCAGAGAGTCCAGAGCAGAGTCATGTTCAGGGACAGCTGCAGAAACAATGCTCTCTGATGATCAAGATGAAGGAGAGATGGGGGGAGGATCCTCTATTGATGATCAAGATGAAGGGGGATGGAGGGAGGATCCTCTATAGCACAAGAAGGGTATGAGCAAAAACTATCTGTTAATGAAAGAGAGGAAGTAATTTCTTACAAACATTGCTACTATGCAATACCCTACAGATCCTTCCCATGTTGAGGCATTTCACATCAGGTGCAATGACAGCTACATTTCCATGTGCTGCAGTGTAGGCCTCTGTCAACCAGATATGGTATATCCCAAAAATGCTGAGGGGCGGTGATTCCAAAAACAATGGTTCTCTGGAAATGTATGGCTGGAGTACCCACCTACTGCTGACTCAATTCATTGTTTTAGTTGTCGGCTTTTCCTCTCCGAAGAGAAGTAAAAGCCTGGAGGATTGGCATAAGAAAGTTGAACACTGCTCTTGAAGAAATCAAGCAACACTCAGTCACACACATACACATGACAAGCACGATGAGATGGACCAGTTACCAAAAATAAAGGCACTACAGTCTTCATTTAATGTATCAGATGTAAAGGGGGCAGAAGTTAGAGAGCAAGGGAGACAGACAAATAGAGAAATCCTGACCAGGTTAACTGAGCTGACAGTATATCTTGCACAGCAGAGACACGCATTCCAAGGTAGAGATGAGAGGAACTCCAGTAACAACCGTGGTAACTTCCTTGAACTGGCGGGTGTATTTTCCCGCTATGACAGTGTGCTGAAGATGCATATAGAAAAAGTTGCCAGTGTGAAAGTCACCAAGAAAAGGCCCCAGGTGTCATTGCTGTCTAATAGAAGCCAAAATGACATAATTGCAGCACTGGGTATTTGCATCCGGAGGGAGATACAAAGTGAAATAAAAGAGGCTGAAATGTATTCCATCCTAGTGGATGAAACCTCTGATGTTTCGCACCAAGAATAAGTGACATTTGTAGTGTGATATTGTCATGATATGCAAATAAAGGACAGCTTCATTGAGGTGTGCAATGTTGATACAGCTACAGGACAGGAGCTGGAAAATACTATCTCTCCCTTCTGCAGAAGAATGACCTAGAGCTGAAGAATGTGTGTGGCCAAGGCTATGATGGAGCAGCCAACATGAGTGGCCTGTATAAAGGTCTTCAAGCCAGAATATGTGTACACAATGAGAAGGCCTCTAAGTGAACTGCAAAACGCACTGTCTAAATCTGGTCCTAGTGGAAGCCTCAAAGTCTAACAAACATTTTGTGATGTTCTTCAACCTTGTGGAGAAGCTTTATGCTTTTTGCACTGGCTCCCCAAAGTGCTGTGCTGCCTTGGTGAAATGGCAGCAGTCTCTGTATCCTGGACAGTGTGTTGTGGAGCTCAAGAAGCGGTTGGATACCCAATGGGCTTGCAGAGAGAGAGCACTGAAGGCCCTTCAGAAGATTCTGAAAGCTGTTATAAAGCTCCTTGATGCAATATCAGTGAAAGCGACCCACCTGACCCAGCCTAAGGGGATGCTAAAATGTATAGAAATATGATCAACTTCGTATTTATTCTCTGCCTGAAAATCACCACCCCAGTGTTCCAAGTCACTGCTCTAGCATCAGATTCTCTGCAGGAAGAAAGCTTGGACCACTCCATTGCCTACAAGGTAATTGATGGCGTGCTTCACACATTGCAAACAATGAGGTCTGAGGCAAAGTTTGAGGAAATATTTGAAAGCCCATCAGAAAAAGCAGAGAGCCTCGACATTTCAATATCTACTGTAGTGCCCGGTCAGGAGAGGAAACGGGAAGTGCCAATGCCTTTACAACACAGCCCAGCAGTGTCTCAAGTGAGTGATCAGTTTGAGTCTGTAGCGGCATACTTCAGTAGCAGTGTGTACTACACATTTCTTGATACTATGAATGAGGATCTTGATAGGAGATTCAAGGGGGGCAACACTGGAAGTCCCACTGATTGAATCATTCGATTCTTCCACTTCTTAACAGTACATGTCAACTGGGTAAGCACCCCAAACTCAGAAGCAGAGAAAGCTGTGCATATTATCTGAGATTTGTATGAGGAAGATGAGGATCAGCTGAAGACAGAGCTAAACGTCTTCCACTCCGGCTTTCCGTCAAAAGAAATCCTTGCCATACTGAATGAAAACAGGGGCTAGCTCATCTTTCCAACCTTAGTGAAGATGATAAGAACCTATGCAACACTGCCAGTGTCAACAGCTTCTGTAGAGAGATCATTTTCCATTCATCCATCCATTATCCAAACCGCTTATCCTGCTCTCAGGGTCGCGGGAATGCTGGAGCCTATCCCAGCAGTCATTGGGCGGCAGGTGGGGAGACATCCCGGACAGGCCATCACAGGCCCCCCCCCCCACCCACCACACACACACACACACACACACACACACCAAGGGACAATTTACTAATGCCGATTCACCTGACCCAGCGTTTCTCAAGCCTCTCCTGGCGGACCAGTTGTCCTGCATGTATTAGATCTCTCCCTGCTCCAATACAGCTGATTTAAATGATCAGTTTTGTTATTAGGCAGCTTCGGGAGCTCATAACGAGTTGATCATTTGAATCAGCTGTGTTGGAGCAGGGAGAGATCTAAAACGTGCAGGACAAGTGGTAGGCCAGGAGAGGTTTGAAAAACGCTGAGTCCTGACCTACATGTCTTTGGACGGTGGGAGGACACTGGAGCACCCGGAAGAAACCGACTCAGACACAAGGAGAAACATGCAAACTCCACACAAAGGACGACTCCCAAGGTTGGACTACCCCGGGACTCGAACCCAGGACCTTCTTGCTGTGAGGCGACCACACTAACCACTGCGCCACCATGCCACAGAGTTGTAAGAACCAGGTCCAGAAACTAAAAGTCCAAACCATTTATTTGCTCCATTCATGCACTACACCAGCAGATTCTAGTCAACACCACTCCTCAACTAGGTAGGGAAAACTAGCTAATGAAATCAGCCGGTTTAATAACATGGTTGGAGCAAATACACGGTTTGGATATTTGCTTTCCGGACCTGGTTTTTACAAATCTGCCGTGCCGCCAGATCATTTTCAAAGCTGAAAATTATCAACAGCAAACTGAGAAGTCTCTGTGGACAAGAATGGCTCTCTGATCTTCTCCTATTTGCCATAGAGCAAGACATCCAGATAAACCATAGTGAGGCCATCAGATTCTTCCAAGACATGGCACTGAAGAGGATGCTCCTGATCCTGCTCCCTTCATCTGAGTACACAGAAAGCACTTAGCCTAATTGTTGCAACTGAACATAGACAAAAAAGGTTGCAGTTGTTGTTGATTTTGAATGGTTATTTTATAGACCACTAAAGTTTGCACAGTGGCATTGTTTTCGTTGTTGCTGCCAATGTCTGTCCTTGTGATGCTATAGACCATAGTCTCTGTGTGAATTGATACAGTAATTTTGTAGAAATGTTGTAGAGTTTTAAACATCTGCATGAGTGTATGGGTATTGAAATAAATAAATATTGTAACGTGCATGGATAAGAAGACACGCTGGCCGCTGGCTCGCGCGTCTGACCCTCTAAAAAGGCGTCTGACCCTTTAGTCGAGCGGTTAGCGATGTCTCCTGCGGTGCGGGCGATACAGGTTCGCTTCCCGGCCGCGGCAGTTCCTGTGGTTGCGTTGCCCCCCGAATTCGCTACAATATGTAAGTAAGTACAAGATGTGCCACTGTAACGTTATTTTTTTTAAAGAAATAATTATGAGAGGGATGCCCTTTTTTCACTTGAGCACCTGCCCCCCCAAAATGTCTGTGCATGCCACTGAGCATTTCTCTAACTTATTTTATAATTATCACAGTACAGAACTCACATTCAGCACTATTCCACTTCATTCTTCCCTAATGAGCTATCCAGCTGCCACAGCTGTTATCGGTCCTGGGTTAATTGGATAGGTGAAGACATGCTTTAACACCGCATTTCCAGAGTTATGTGCTAAGATTTGCTTCGAAGTCCATGTGTTTAATCCTTTTACTGTTCACCCCTTTTCTAGTTCATTCCTAAATAACTGTCTTATACACACCTTTTCCATTAAATTGGCTCTGGTTCTTGAACGAGTTCCGTTAAGATTCTTTGAAGCTTGGTGCTATCAACGAACCAGCCCGTGTTTCCACCAGTAAAGTCCATACCTGTTTTGTATGTTTACACCTTTTCATCCATCCATTATCCAAACCGCTTATCCTGCTCTTGGGGTCGCGGGGATGCTGGAGAATATACCAGGAGTCATTGGGCAGGAGGTGGGGAGACACCCTGGACAGGCTGCCAGGTCATCACAGGGCCCACTTTTGCTTGCTTGCTGGTTGTCCATCGTGCCCGATGATGACCATCTTCTTCTATTTGTGGGTCCTTTGAGGACTCAGATAGCAGAAGACACCTGCGCAGAGATGGTTTTTAAAGTGGCATGGGGGGTGCGCTTCTCCCAACGCCACATGACTTGATTGTAGAGGAGATGGTTCCGATGGCAAGGGGTATCCCTAGACGACTGGCACCTCCACACAACTGCAGGGAGCTGCCGGAAATCCAGTTTTTCGGAAACCGCCTCGAAGCGTGCCGCCACAGCTTGCTTTTCTGTTGGGGTAAGCTCCCTTAGCCTTATGTCTTCCAGACTCACCCACAAGGCAGCGGGGCAGTGGTTGATAGGTGCCAGGGTGTGTCCACCAGGGTGGGCCTGCACACCATATCTCTGGGGCCCACTGCTGCTCCGAGATCCCCTGCCAAGTTAGCCTGGGGCCGCAAGACCCCAGTTACCATGTGTGGCCACAGGGAGGCCTGGCAGGAGTCTTGGTGAAGGAGAGGCTATGTACTGTCAAGGGAAGGGTTACACGCTAGGATGCTTCCCCATTCGCCACAAAGGCGAGCCAGCGGCAGCAAGCTAAGGGCAGGAAGGACACAAGTGGGTTGGAAGAACACATGCACCTTCCCTCCAACTACACACTGCTGCACTAGACGCATCACAACACCCTGTGTGTATGTACACACACACACACAGGGCCCACACACACCCACACACACCTAGGGACAATTTGGTATGACCAATTCACCTGACCTCCTGCATATATATATATATATATATATATATATATGTAGGAAAAAAGTTTTAATACATAGCAGTACAAGCTTGTTTTTTGCGTCGCACACTCATCGGTAAAAACGCTATATATCTATATAGCTACATCTATATATATCTATATCTATATATCTATATATATATATATATATTGTTGTTTTTTGGTTTTTCTTGCCATTTTGTATCTGTCTAAGTCGGAGAGTGCTGCTGGCATCATGTGTGGCTGCCACTTCTCCCTCTTGTAGGCCCCCCCATCCACCCCTGCATGTTTGTTTATCTGTTGTCTTGTTTCACCCCGTTTATTGTAAAGCGACCCTGAGTGTTAGAAAAGCGCTATATAAGTTTAATCTATCATTTATATATATTTAATGGCATTATTATTTATAATCTAATAAGTGAATAATCACAACGATACTGTGAGACCGGTAGGTAATCTGTTAGATGCCGTGCTCCACTATAGTGTCCCGAACACAATTTGTCACTGCTGTAAAATAAAAAGTGATGAGCGCATGTCTTCTTAGGGGTCCGACCTTGTTTACTGAAAACAACTTTTGAGTAAGGCAGCCTATATGGCCTATAAAACACAAACCATAAAGCACAATCACATTGTCATGTCTTCTGAACACTTACGTCGCCTTCCATTTGCCTTGATCAAAAAAGTTTTAGTGACGGCCTCCGGCCAGGTGATGTCGGATACTAAGCAGCAGCTATTCAGACTGCTGGTTAGGGGTCTATACCCATGGAAGTGTGCAGTACACCAGAAATGAAAAGGTATGGGTTGGGTCTGTTTGTGTGCCCTGTGTTTATAGTGGCTTCTTGCTGTCAAAAAACTTTAATCAATTATTTCAAACTTGCACTTAAGACTATACACTCGGCCGCTCTGATGGCCGAGCGGAATAAACCGCCGTTCTTGCAGACCGCTCGTCATGTGGCTGGGAGGTTCGTATCCCAGACCCGCCGTAACCGGTCACGGCCAGAGCGTTATTAGGCGTCATTAGGCCACCCTTACACGAGGGATAGTGGGTGTAGATCGGTGGGTGTAGTTCGGGAATTTGTCGTTCTCCAGCGACCCCTCTGGCCCATCCAGGCGCCTGCAGCCAAGCAACCGATAGCGTTTTCCCTACGTCTCCTTCGCGGCCTGAAGGTAATGCAACCCATGCGAGCCGACACGAGATTGAAGGAAGCTGGTGTTACGACTATCTCCTTCCTGTGGAAACGTGAGCCAGGGGGGATTATTCGACAACAGTTCCAGCCATATGCCATTGGGTTAAGGGGGTGGAATAAGGGGAAAAACTATAAATTAATTTTTTTTTTTTAAAAAAAAGGGGCCTGTACATTCAACAAATAACATGAAATTTTCATCTCTGTTGGGGAAATTTGAGGGTAGCTTAGGGGAGTCCACCATGATGCATTTAACTGGTCAAGGATTAGTATAGGGTAGTTGCACAACTGCCAAATATAAATTATTCAGAACTCATGCACTCACAAATAATCAGACACGAAATCAAGATTTATTTTTGCTCTTTTTGGTGACGTGGTAACAACAACAGCACCTAAAAGGTGATTTGTTGGCCCAACATTCACACTGCAATTAAGTAGAAAAACAATACAAGGCTAAAACAGAAAACAACCCACAGACCATTGCTTTTGAATGAGAAAAAGCCATACAACGAAATACTGCATGACAGTAACTTATATCTAGTTTCAACATACAGTACAAGTAAGTTGTGAAAACTATCAACCTTAACAGTCCCCAGTCTTCCACTTCCTTGTGAACTAAATAAGTAATAATCCAGCAGGTTTGATTTTTATTTTTCTTCATAGTGAAAAGAAAATGCACCATTAAGGTCATGTGCAATCCAACAATCCCCCACCCTAAAAACTCTTTAAGCTGCACCTCTGCTCCATTTAGAACTTAAACTAAATAACATGTCACTAAGTCATACTTTTCTTCTGCATGACCACTTTGCTTACAATGGTTAGAATCGGACATTCTTTGCCAAGGTTTACCAAGGAGATGCTGAATAAAAACAATCTTTTAACGAAATGGCTAATCCAAGCGACACACGGAAAGCTGTTTCCACCCCTTGCTCACAAATGGGTTTTTTTTCTCCTTTTTTTAAAACAAAAAACTAGCCCGTTCATTGTTGAGAATATGCATTAATTTTTTTATTCTTCAACAGCAAAGACACAGAGATGACATGCCGAGAGGGCCAATTGATACCAAGTTATGGAGAACAGTCCCATCTGGGTCTTCAACAAGAGAGGCTACTGTTTTATCAATGATTTCAAAAGAGCAAGAGAGCAAGGAAGATGGTCAAAGCGGCAGTAAGGGAGGAAGCCGAAAACGCAGGAGTAGACAACTGATACAGTTAGTCAATGTCCATCTCAGGTAGCTTCTCCGCTGCCGTTTCCTGCTCCGTCGCTGCGGAGGTGCTCTTGTCCGAGCTGCACGGCTGGCCCTCCGTCCCCTCTTGGCCATTCACTGGCCCGTTCTCAGTCTTCTCCTCCTTGGGGAGCTCCACCTTGGGCTTGGGTTTGGACACCACAGGGTTGCAGGTGGAGATCAGCTCCTGGTGGGTTTAAAAAAATAAAAAGAAGCAATGGTTAAGTGGGGATTATCTAGATGTGGAGTGTCTTTCACTGACTGAGAAGTGTGAGGAGTATGCATTAGGCCTCAGCTATTTTCTATGGTGCCGATGTTGAACTTGCATATTCAAGTAATTCTTACAATGAACAAAAACAAGATAAAGTAAATGTAAACGAAAATATAAACAACATAAAAAAGGGGGGTACTACTCTCAATTTACAACCTTTGGTCCAGACTATCATACCGGCTGGGAACTCGACCCATCTATTCTCTTGTATACCATCAATTTTCCCCAGCGCTGTTTGTGGGTCTGTGCTTTAACCCTTAGATAATGAGTCAGTTTTTCCATGGAGTGTATTTCCTCCACAATGTCCCGGAGGGTCACACTTCAGCCAGATCCTTGTGATGGCCTTTTTGCATGCAAGTATCAGGATTTTGAAAAGATAGATGTCCTTCTTTTGAATTATGTCACCGTGCATCAGCCCCAGGTACAGAATATTCTTTTTATTACATATTTATCTACTGTCATCAATATTAACAGGAGATACTCAATACTCCGTGTACTACATTCCTACCCTTATTTTAGCACTGAGATTATGGTTCTGTTTTATTGCATTTAATTGAGCTCGTAGATAAAATAGTTCACTGCCAACAACTACTGCTACGAAAAGAGACTACTGCTACTACTACTACTACTACATCTGAAAAACTACTGCTACTATTACGAAAAGAGGAAAGCTGGGGTGTGGAATATTTTTAGGATTATAATGGAAAGAGATGTTAATTTGTTGTATGGTTATATTAAAGAAGAGTTTGTTGGTGGATTTGTAGAGGGGAACACTTTTGTTGTGATTGGGGAAGGAGGGAGAGTAATGTTGGATTTTGGTTAAACAGAGTACTGTGTGTGGTATATGTGTATTTTTTGTTTGATTTCTTTGATTTGGTGGGGGGTCTGTAGGCTGGAAGCCATGCCAAGGCCTACAGGTTACCTCACTATTTTCTGTTTTGTCTACGTGTTGTAATTTCTGATTCTTGTCCTCTTTGATTCTGTAGAGTTCGATGGGTTTGTGAAATGTTTTATTTCCCGATTGGTTTGGTATATGTGTTTGTTGTATTTTGAATGTTGTTTCTATAGACTAAAAGAGGGGGAAAAAACAACTACTGCTGTACTATTATTGTGCATTTGACAGAAATGAATGATTTTTGATTTGATTGAAAGTCTAAATCCAAGTCACAAGTTGTCATTAATTACAACAACAGTTCATGGATTTCATTGATTTTTCACAGAATTTCTTTAAAGCATCACCACTCAAGAAACATTTTTCAAAAGATATAAATAACAAATAAATCTCCAACTTTGTTCATATAAGGCAGCACCAGGTAAAGGTTTTGAATTTCAGCAACATCCTTTATTATGTAAACTGTTGCATAGACGACCAAGGGTTCTTTTTTTCTTCATCCATTGCATAGCAACATGTGCATATGTGCTTTTACTTACAAGCTGTACCTTAATAGTCTATTGCAGAAGAAAAGGAACTATGTTCACAGCTGTTAAATTGCTAAACTTACTGTGTGTCGTAAAGCAACTCCTATATTTCCAGGGAGGTTTTGTGCCTGGTGGCAGACAAAGCAAAAAAAAAAAAAAAAAAAAAACACTTCTAGGAAACTAAACAGTGATTGTGCCAGTCTCCAACACACATCACAATATGCGATCAAAATGAATTTAATGACGATAAGCTAAAGCAAAAAAGTTACCTGGTGATGCTTTTAAAAAGACAATACATTTAAAGCAAGAGATTTCTTTTTAAAAAACAAACCAGTTCAGTGGTGGTGAACTATAAAAGCAACTGCACTCTTGTGTTACCTTGGTCTTAGCCTGGATCTCACTGACTTTGACCACAGGCTCCAGAGTAAGATCCTGCTTGCTCTGCTGGTTCATCTTGTTGTTCATCCAGATCATGGCGTCATCCACATGCTTGTTCACCTGGGTGACCTCCAGCTCATCCAGATGATTGTACTGTTCATCCTAACAGAGAAAGAGGTCAAATATAGAGGTGCTTTATGTAAAATTCTGACTGTTCTGAAACATATCATTAGTTAATATCACCTGGGGTTGCTGAGTGGTACTGAAATAAGTAAACGGCCCACAGACTTTCTAGATTTTGGCATTTATACGAGACAGTAGCTGGGTTGGCTGAGTTGATTTTGTTGTTGTTTGATAGCCCGCCCAACAAAGGACTTGGCTCACAGTCCTCAGCTAACTATGCTGAGATTGCAGTGAATAATATCTCCAGAGGGGAATTGAAAACGACATGTCAGAGAACATGCTGGTATCAGTTTGTCTTGTTTGCTTTGATCGGTTGTTATTCATAGCACGGAACAACAGAGGTGTGAATTCCAGTAGTATTACACACTGTACATTTAATGTTTGGAAAGCGTTTGTTGATTTCTGTTAGTAAGGCAAAGTTAAAGTTGATAAACCACAAAGTAATACATAGTAGAACTTTGTTTTGGTGAGATTTTAAGCATAAATACTTAAGAACATGACCAGTGTTTTAAAGAAGAAAAAAAAAGAATAGTTGAATCTGTAAAAGTATTGGAATATCAAATTTCCAACTGAAAAGTGTTATTTTTCGATATTGAATGCAAAAAAAAAGAATTAACTATAACTTAATGGGTAACATCTGCATAAAGCAGTGCTAAATTGTATTCTTATGTTTAAGAAAAGTTAAGTGTTAAAGCGATTACCTGAGCCCAAATCCTCTTAGCTGTTTAGAAAAATAAGAACCACTCACAAGCAAGGCCCCAGGTGGCTTATCAAGTTTTATAAATCTAATATATTTCTCTTTACAAGGACTGATACCAGCGTAAGGACATATTAAAACGTTAGTTTACTTCTGTAACCCCGGTTCTGAGTAGCATGAGTGAGATATCTCATTATGGGATACGCCCCCCTTGCGTATTCACAGAAGCACTTGTACCACTACGCCAGCCCTGATTGGCTGGCAGTCATTAAGTCTGCATTAGGGTGCTGCGCCCTATATATGACTGATGCAGCGCCGCTCGTCATTCAAAACAAGCACACCTCTGCTCGCTTCACCCCAGCAGCAAGAAGGGCAGTCTGGTGAGACACTCATGCTACTCAGCGAACCAGGGTTATGGAAGTAACCTAAAGTTCTCTTTCATAGCATTCATTTCGATGTCTCACTATGGGATATGGAGTAACCATATGGGATATGGCAATACTCTCATATTGCCAGACAAGCTTATCTCAATGACTGACTACCAGCCCTGCCCCCCCTCACAAAGAAGTCTATGGATGAGGCAGGTCCACTGAGGAACCCATGCTCAGGACAGCACGAGGAAGACTTGATGATGTAACATCCAACTTATAAAACCTTGCAAATGTGAGGGCCGATGACCAGCTAGCTGCAGCACAGATATCCTGGATAGAGACCCCCCTAAACAGGGCCCAAGAGGGCGCAAGACCCCCGAGTAGAGTGTGCCTGCAACCCAGCTGGAATCTGAAGGCCTGAGCTGGAGTAAGCCTAAGCCAGCATGATAGCATCCACTATCCAGTGAGAAAGTCTGTTTGGTGATGGGCTTACCTCAGTGGGGCTTAGCCCAGGACACAAACAACTGATCCCCTTTCCTGAAGGCTCTTGTTCTCTCCATATAAGTTGAAAAGCATGAACTGGGCTCAACATATGCAGCTGCTGCTGCTCCGCAGAGCTGTGAGGAGGCGGCTAAAAAGCCGTCAGGTCCACTGGCAAGCATGGATTGACCACTTTAGGGATGAAAGCAGGATTAGGCTTCAAGGTCACCCCAAGGTTCCCCGGGGTGAACTGCATACAAGCAGGATGCACAGACAGAGCGTGAATATTACTCACATGCTTAGCTGTAGCCAAAGTCAACAACAAACCCACCTTAAGAGACAACATTTTCATGCCTATGTGTTTGAGTGGCACAAAGGGATGACTGGTGAGGGCCTCCAGCACTACAGTCAAATCCCAGGGGGGTGACATAGGCTTAAAGCTGGGTAACACTCTCCGTGCACTCTCCTTAAACCGAGAAACAAGGGGATATTGGCTTGCCGGCTTACCATCAAAACCTACATGGCAAGCGGAAATAGCAGCCAAGTAGACCTTGACAGTAGAAAATACCTTCTTCTTGTCAATCAGGTCCTGTAGAAAAGACAAAATTGCACCAACCAACCATTGAAAGGGAATTTCCTGTGCACTAGCGCACCATTCCTCAAACACTCTCCACTTACAGTCATAAAGGGACCTGGTGGATGATGCTCTGGCATTCTGAATCATATGAATGAAAAAAATGTGCTAGAGTGGACCTAAATGTGTCCACTCGCTCAGCTGACAGATGGGCCGTGTGGGTGAGCGAATTCAACATGAGACCCTGAAAAGCTATGTCCTGTCTCGGTGTCAACACACTCTTTTCAATGTACACCGCAAATCGAATGCCACCCCCCCCTTCTTTTGGACCAGGAAATACCTTGAATAAAGACACTCTAGCTTCTGCTCATGTGGCGGCATTTGTATGGTGTTTTTGTTTAACAAGGCACATATTTCTTCCTGTAACATCCAGGCTGACTCTGCCTGAGCACAGGAAGCAATGACGCCATTGAAACGAGGAGGCGCTGTGGTGAACTGAAGTCTGTAGCACCTGGCCAGTGTCTTCAACACCCATTTTGACGCCATGCATGCTTTCCAGCTCTATCTGTGAAGATAGAGGTGAGTGAGGCTCTGTTTGAGCAACATGATCTCTGGGAACCGCTTTTAACTGTACGACGCTGCCTCTTAGTGGCTGATAGTGGTCGGTACACCCGGGTGCTACTGCGCATGCGTGAACTGATAAGACTCGGGGCAGCTGTCCTGGGCTGTTGCACCCCAGGGAGGGCATTGTTCCCCTCTGGTGGTGTTATAAGGGGGAACACTATGTTTTGCGACTTTGTGTTTATCTTTTTCCCTTTTGAAAAAAAAAATGCAATACTGCGCCCTCGGCTGTGCGCCCAGATGCGCCAGTGAATGAACTTTTTTTTTTTAGTGTGTGTGTGTGTGTGTGAGTGTGAGTGCTCATGAGACTTGAATGTGGCTATGAATAATCCCACATTTGAACTGAGTCTCATCTCCTCTTGGCTGAGATGCACGAACTGAGCTCCGGGCCTGTATGCCTCCGAGACAGAGGGTTGGCACTGGGCAATTCCTCCCCAGACACACTGGAATGCTGGACTGCCAGGGAACAGGGGATGGCTGGCATGTCCGCTTTCCATGGGAGACAGAGCTGTAAGGTTTCGTCTTCCTTTTTCTCTGCCTCGCATCTCTTTTGCATGGAAGCAAGATCAGAGCCAAATATGCCATCAGGAACAACTGGGATGTCCAAGATCTCCTCCTAATCTTTCTCCGACAAGTTTGTCAGATTGAGTCATCTTGCCCTCTCCTGCAACACCAACATTGACATACTCTTCCCCGCAGCCTGGACAGCGCATCGCCGGACATGCAGATAGATATCCGCAATCGTGGTAATCTCATCCCACAAGGAAGCATGGTCATGTCGTCGAAAAGCTCCGCTTGGTAAGAAGACAACATGGCGGTGACATTAAGTGCTCTCACCGTCAGGGTTTCTGCCTTGTAAGCTCGCTCAGTCATGGCGGACTGGAAGCGGTCGGCTTTGGCGGGGAGGGTGGGTGGTCTGGTTGATGTAGCCAACAACTGTGGGTGGAGATGGGCTGCCATCAGTGGCACCATGGGTGGCATGCAGGCCATGGCATGCTTATCCATCCCTTCAAAATCCAGGGAAGATGCCCCATGAATGGGGGTCTTGCTGGAGTATGGATTTTCATTCCATGAGATTGTGACTACTTCCAGGAGCTCGGGGAACACCGGGAGAAGTTGTCTCGCAGTCCGATTGGCCTGGGGCAATTTCTTCTCCTCGTAGCAGGACCGGGGAGCCTCCGTTCATGTCAGCACTGGGCGGAGGCTGTGCAGCCTCACCCTTGCCTTTAACAGCGGACAGGCATGGAGAGCTGGGAATTTGTTCCTGGGGAACGAAGGAAAAACTATCCTCGTTGTCCTCCTCCAATACCAGAAAATCCTCAGCCTCTGATTCTCCCTCCTCCTCAACCACACCGAGCTGGGATTCCTCGGGGGTCAGACCGGTGAGAATAGCATCCTTATCCAAGAGGCTAGCCTGTAGGGCTAGTGATCGGTGGAGGCTCTTAGCTGTGAAGCAAGCGCAGTGAGTGCACAAGCCGGGGTTGTGGACAGCGGTTCGGGGGTGTTCCAGCCCGAGATACGCGGCGCAGACCTGGTGTGTGTTCATGCATGAAATTTTGTTTCTGCAGGTGCACAGGTGGACACCTTCACCTTGGTCCAAGGTGGGAAGCAGCTGTATCCATTTAGCTGGCTTACTAAATTTAAAATAATCATCTGGAGTGATAATTTCGTTAGCTAGCTCCAAAGCGGAGAGGTGACTGCAGGTTCCTGCTATCATTAGCTTGCTTGGAGTAGCAAAGTTAACATGTTAGCTAGCTTCCATCCATCCATTATCTGAACCGCTTATCCTTCTCTCAGGGTTGCGGGGATGCTGGAGCCTCTTTCAGCAGTCATTGAGCGGCAGGTAGGGAGACACCCTGTACAGGCCACCAGGCCAGAAATACTCCGCTGTTTGGGGACAGGCAGGAGTAAAATAATCTCATTAGCTAGCTTCAACTGTGGGCAAGTGGTGAGGTGACTGCAGTTCCCGATATCGTTAGCTTGCTTGGAGTAGCAAAGCTGGTGTGTTAGCTAGCTTGTAGAGCAGAAATAATCCGTTTTTTCGGGGACAGGCTTGAATAAATTAATGTCATTAGCTAGCTTCAACAGTGGGCAAGCGGTGAGATGACCGCAGGTTCCCGGTATTGTTAGCTTGGTTGGAGTAGCAAAGTTAACATGCTAGCTAGCTTGTAGAAGCAAAAAATACTCCGCTGTTTGGGGACAAGCCAGAGTAAAAAACTACCTATGGTGAAGGCAGTCGTAACGGTACTTCAGCGGCTAGTGTCCAGCGACGGAGGTGTTCACTCCGGTCTGAGGACAGTTTAGCTAGTCAGCTTAGATCAGAATCAGAATCAGAATACTTCATTTATCCCTGAGGGGAAATTGGGTCACGGGTACGGGTGAGAGTAGCTTGCTTCTGATAAGTAACGCTGCATCAGTCATATATAAGGTGCAGAGCCCTGACGCAGACCCAGCCAATCAGGGCTGGCATAGTGGTACAAGTGCTTCTGTGAATACGCGAGGGGGCGTATCCCATAGTGAGACATCGAAACGAATGCTATGAAAAAGAACTAGAACTATGTTTAACAAACATTAAGTGACGTTCCTAAACTCTTTTGGCTAAAGGGATGAAATAGATAGTAGACAACTAGGCAGTTTTCCCAACTATTTAGTCAAGAGGTGTAGACTTTGATAAGCTCATACTTGGGCTATAACACACAATTTATTGTTAATAAAACTGTTTAAGGTACTTGCTTATCATTTCTTTAGGGAAAAAACCCCCACAATTGTGACCTGTTGGATAATTAAAAAACAACTGTTATATCTTACTATCCTACTGTCTGTAGTTACCTTTGCCTTGTAAGCTTCAATGATTTTCATGTACATCTGGATCTGTTTGCCAAGCTCGTCAAATGCTTTTGGTCTCTCCGCAGCTTCTACATATCTGTCCTGAATAGGCTGGCCAAGTTTCTGTGGAATGGGGAAGTACATTATATTGACTTAATTAGCCACAAGACAAAGCACAGTTGAAGAGTTTTAATCCAGTTTCCATGATTTGAAAACGGGAGATGTGCTTTAAGAAAACACCTGCTGACATGAAAGTAAAATTTCTTTTACTTTTTATTCAAGACCATAGCTTTAAAACTAGTGACGCTTAAGAAGATGAAATCATCGTACCATTGCTACTTGGTAATAACGGGTACCTTTAGCTCGGTCAGTTTGTCAATATAAACTTGTTTCTGTTGGTCCTCTCCGTCTTCATACAGCCAATTCTCAGTGTCCTCCAGTTTTAATGAGAATGTGTCCCGCTCCTGCAATTTTGTGAGAGCTTGAATTACACTTAGAATTACAGTCCTCAATGTTTTTATTTAACTGACACCAACAGTGATACATGGCAGCTGCAGTGGTGTTTGAATGCGCTGAACCTACATCCATTCAAAACCAAACAATCGCTAGTGTTGCTATGTCAGCCCCCTCCCTACCGCCAAACAAACTATAATAAATAAATAAATGGCTGAACAACTGACGTTGTGGTATCTGTTGGTAGGTCCTCCATAAGCTTGGCCTGCCATATCTGTTTGCTAGTCAATACTACTTTTCTTCCTTTTCAAACTTATTGCTACCTGCCTTGCATTTTATTTTCCTTTCTATAAATCGATTTTCAAATCATAATCAAAAATAAGACATTATGACTTATCAGAAACGGATATATAGGCATTTTTACTTTCATCAGATTAATGTACTGAAATACATCTGGTCATTTGTTATGCAAGGGTTAAGGGTCCATTCTTAATTGTACTTTCAGATTCACACACCAGATTGTAAACATTACTGCTAGCCATCCTTTTTAAAATCCCATACTGATTATTTAAAACTCATTCAACTATCAGTATTTTGTAATATACCAACACCTACACAAAATTCCTACTATAATGATCTACTAGGACTGTATTAAGGACGCCGTGTTGCATCCAGCAGGATTAAGAGAGAAAGTTTATACGCACGGCTTCGCTGACAAACTTCTCCAGGGCACCATGCAGTTTGTCCCTCATGTCATACACGTACTCCTCCACATTGTTCTTTGCATCATTCCTCTCCTTCTCTAGTTTGTCCTGCATTACCATCTTACCCTGGTAGAGATGGAGAGCTATTAGTGTACAGAAAGTTTGTCCCTCATGTTGTACATGTACTCCTACACATTGTTCTTTGCATCATTCCTCTCCTTCTCTAGTTTGTCCTGCATTACCATCTTACCCTGGTAGAGATGGCGAGCTATTAGTGTACAGAAATGACTTGTAGATTCATTAAAAAACCATTGTATAGTTTTGGAAAAAAAAAGGGTTCTGATACAACACAACACATGGAGATTTGCAGGTTTAGTTTTGACACACAAAAAAAATTATAAGCGAATTATGTGGGAATGTGATGCACTTTGATTTTGTATGGGAAATTTGCTGAATTTGCTGAAAATTATATCAGATCAAAACATAACTAAAAGGGTTTCACTAACTCAAGTGTTTAAGGAGACATAACTTGTTAGTGAAATGTATTCAAAAGGATAGCCACTCCTAGTTGTTGAAATCAATCTACACATGAAACAGGTCCTTTATGCGCCACCAGTGCTAAAGATCAAACAACAGATCATTTGTGCAAGTGAAAGTCCTTCCTGGCGTAGCATTACCTCATTCTCCATAAACAGATTTAGTGTTTCGCTGGCCAGTTGCCAGTGCAAACTGTTCTCTATGGGTAGCTCCACCGTCTTCGTTTTCACTTTGGGCTTCTTTGCCTGTGGGGGCACATCGATTTTCTTCTCCTGCTTGCCATCCTCTGTTGCTGTCTGAGAGGGGGGAAAAAAAGCAATCAGCTCATATAAATGCTTCAGCTGCCACAGAGAGAATGCCCAAAAAAAAAAAAAAGAGGCATAAACAAAAAGTGCAACTTCCATTATGGAGTGATTAAAATATTTGAAATTCGTTTATAAATAGCCTTTTATAGCTAAAGCTCTATGTAAATAACATACATTTCGCCAAATTTTAAAACTGCACTTCTGCCCAACTTTTTAAACTGTTTGCTCTCATCAGTGGTGTTTATTTGTAATGTACGCGTTGTGACGATTTCATACATTTTTAAATTATGTTTTGAGTTTGTGTTTGAGAAAGTTTGTGCATTATGAGAAAGTCCTATGAGCAAACAAATTTCCCTGAAGGATTTGGCTTTCAGATAAACCAAGTTTTGAGGTGTATTGACCTTACGACAGAAATATGCTAAAAAAAAGTTGGATTCTTCATGCATACTGTACAAGAATTTGGTCAACCTTTGTGTGGGAGTAACCAATTGATTTTTGTTTTTCCATGCAATCAGCTTGTGAGGAACGGAGTGATTGTACACTCAACATAGTGCTTACTGACTTTTGAGTATAAATATAAACCATAACATGCCTCTCTGTACAGTGTGTTATTTGGTAATAAGTGTGAAGCATCATTTTTAAGTCTAAAAAAAGGGAACCTAGACTTCAGTAATAAAAAATGAATTGGTCAGAAAACCCCAAATCACACAGGTAAAACTACATTAATATCCACTTCCCAGTATGTTTATAAAATTGATTTTCAAAAAATGCATGTGGGAAAATATGGTCTGCGGTAATTAGTGGGTACTAAAATGTCGTGTAAACCCATGTGTTTGTATCCTGAGTGTATTTAATCAGCAACCTCCATGTCCTCGGTCTCTGACTTCTTCTCTCCGATGTCATTCTGGGGTTTCTGGTCCTCTTGGTCTACCTGCATTTTGGTCTGACAGGAGGACACACAAGAGACATAAGATGAACCTGCTGAAGAGATACGGCATTTGGTGAACGTTTTTTTCAACTTAAAAGTTATGAGCATTGTTGGCTTTAATGGGACTTGGGCATTCTAACCCAGCTGATGTCCATTGTAACTCTCCAAAACCTATAACAGACTTAATACTGTCTGTGATAGCTAAAAAAGGCTGTTGTTGTTCTTGTTCCATCTGTATTAGTAAATAAAAGTACAAAGTGTCACTATGTCAAAGCTATTACCAAAGACAAATTCCTGAAGCTTTCTTGTAATATATTTCATAATTCTGAAGTGAGGTTGAGATTGTCATCTTCAATTACAATGTAGAAAGTTTTATTAATTCAGACAGCATAACAGCTGCAGTAGCTTTGCAGCACAGAGTGGTGAATGCACCATACAATAAAATGCCAAACAAGTTATAAACAGGCATTAGAGAGAAACACGTCCATGCCCTCAAAGGTGTTTCAGCTTGTTCGGGCAAGACATCTAAATCTCATATATTAAGATATTTCTAATCATCAATTTGGAGCAAGGTGTGGCTGAACCTCTTTATATTCATTGTGAAAGGGAGCTCCGTGCCGAAAGACGAAAACAAACTGACATTTAACCAGCTAAACTATTTAGTCTACTCTAGGTTTCTCTCTCTCACACACACACATGCACACACATGCGCATGCACACACACACACCTCGTCCTCCTTTGCTGGGTCCATCTCCATGGGCTCCTCCCCCTCTGCCTGTTTCACGACCTCGACTAACGAGGCACTGGACACACTAAACACCCCGTGGACATTGACTCGTACTTTGACCTTTATCTTTGAACTCTCCCCAGACACCTGGGGGACTACATTCTGGATCAGGAACTGGCCTGTGTGTTTAAAGGGATGGTAAATGATAAGAATAGGTGAGCAGAGAATATTCATGAAAATGGCTAGAGGTCAACAGCATCAGAGTTGACATGGTGTTGCACAGAAGTCAAAGGTTAGCAGACCTAAACAAAGACTAAGGCCGCATTCACACAGAATCAGGCAATGCGTGCATGTCACTACATGGCCAATTACAATCAGTGATTGCCGCAATGTCTGCTTGCCGGCTTATGTGATTGGCCACCGCAGCGTGATGTCGGGTTGTTTTCCAGCAAAAGTTGAATCTGGTTCAACTTTCTAGTCCAACCCCACTGCTTTTCTTTGCTGAACCCCCTGTGGCACGCAATACCACAACGTAAACGCATAACCCTTGCTCAAAATGAATGGGAGGACTTTGACGCATTGCCTGATTCTGTCTGAATGCAGCCTAAAGGCTCATTTATGCTCCCTTTACGTATGAAAATAAATATGTCCATTTTAAATTATGTAACCATCAATGCATACATGCTTCCATGCACCATTTATGTTCACATGGATGTTAAGCAATACAGCCACTAGAAGGCAATTCAGAGTCAAAAGTTTCGGACAACAACAAACGTGGTGACGGTGGAGGGGGTCTTTATAATGTACCTGTTAAGAAAGCTGTTCCGTAGCAATTGTTTATCCCTGTGTCCAGGCGAGGTTAACATCATGTTTAACATTTTTCACCAACCCGCTCAATCGCTCCTCAAAGAGTTCCGCCATTTTTTAGATGTCTCGCATTAACTAATTAATTGTTTGCTAATTAATTAACTCGCTCTAATTAATTAAGTGTAACATGCTTTGAGTGGCTGTTGCAGCTAGAAAAGTGCTATATAAAATGCAACTTGATTGGCTGATTGAATTACTGGCTACACTGCCCCCACAATTTCTGGTGGTACTACTGTTTCATCCGTATCTGTAACTTTCAGAAAACATGCACAGATACGGATGAAATGAACATGTAATACAGACAGAAGGCTCCATCTGTACTCGTATTTAACACTGAAAATAAATGAGCCTTAAGTGTGAAGAAAAATTCAATACTATGCCAGCACTCTGTAAATAAAAAAAGAAACTTAAAAGAACTGCATCATTATTAAGTGGAAATTATCACATTTAGCATGTTTAAGTCCCACAAAATCATTATTGGTTGCATAAGAAGCAGGCAACGGTTACTAAATGTTTCCTGAACAGCATCTCGGAAAGATAACATGACTTAGGTTCAGGAACTGAGGCAGACATTTCCAGCATATGGGCACAAGCCAAGTGAAATATACCCAAATCATGATATTGATCGAGTTTAAGTAAAATTGTTAATATAAGCATATAGTGATATAGTAAACAATCCACTAATATGCAATAGGAAACTAATGCTAATGCATATAAAAACAGCAACAATAACACTGGGCCTCATTCATCAATCATTTGTACGTACAAATGTTTTTAACAGTCGAGGAACTTTTTTTTTTTTAGCTCTCAAGATTTTCCGACAATCAAAGCAAAGCCTGATTGTTACTTGTAATTCCTTCCCAACATCTATTATCTACAATACATCAGTGTTCGCTAATTGATCTCTAAATTCATGGGGTTACTCAGGTTCAACACTGGGCTCTGAGACAAACTTCAGGGCTAAAAAATTCCATGGGTGTCCATCCATCAAGCCAGCCATTATCCAAACCGTTTATCCTACAGGGTTGCGGAGATGCTGGAGCCTATCCCAGCAGTCATTGGATGGCAGGCGGGGAGACACCCTGGACAGGCCGCCAGTCCATCACAGGACAGACACAATTACATTCACACCTAGAGACAATTTAGTATGGCCGATTCATCTGACCTACATGTCTTTGGACTGTGGGAGGAAACCATGGGTTAAATGGGTGTGTAAGAACAAATTTGTACGTATTAACGATTGATGAATGAGGCTCATTGTTTAGTCGAAAGTTGCTTATCTATAAATCAAATTGGCACCCTGTATATCTTTTTCAGCAGAGCCTATGCTTGGTTAATTTAGTTAGTGCAAAAACTGCACTAGGAGCTTACCAATTCAAATAACCCTCAGAACCTTTGCCAAAAGCTAAGACAAATTGTCATACTGAAAGGTTGGATTTATCCAATTATTTTCAAAAACTACTTTCAACATCTACTATTCATCCATTCATTCATCTTCAGCCGGCTTCTCCAGGGTCGGGTCGCAGTGGCAGCAAGCTAAGTAGGGCACTCCAGACATCCCTTTCCCCAGCAACACCCTTCAGCTCCTCCTGGGGGATCCCAAGACATTCCCAGGCCAGATTGGACATGTAGTCCCTCCAGCGAGTTCTGGGTCTACCTCGAGGTCTCCTCCCAGTTGGCCGTGCCTGGTAAACCTCCAAAGGGAGGCGCCCAGAAGGCATCCTAATCAGATGCCCAAACAACTTCAACTGGCTCCTTTCAACACGAAGGAGTAGCGGCTCTACTCCGAGCTCCCTCCTGATGTCTGAGCTCCTCATCCTACCTCTAAGGCTGAGCCCAGACACCCCTAGGAGAAACTAATTTCAGCCACTTGTATCCACGATCTTACCCTTTCGGTGACTACCCAAAGCTCACAACCATAGGTGAGGGTTGGAACGAAGATTGACTGGTAAATTGAGAGCTTTGCTTTCCAGCTCAGCTCCCTCTTCACCACAACAGTCCGGTACAACGTCCGTATTACTGTTGATGCTGCACCAATCTGTCTGTCAATCTCCCGCTCCATCCTACCCTCACTCGTGAACACGACCCCGAGATACTTGAACTCCTTCACTTGAGGCAACAACTCATTCCCAACCCGGAGGAAGTAATCCACCATTTTCCGGTAGAGAACCATGGTCTCAGACTGGGAGGTGCCATTTCCCACTCAGCTGCAAACCACCCCAGTGCATGCTGAAGGTCGCGTTCTGATGAAGCCAACCAAACTACATCATCTGCAAAGAGCAGAGATGCAATTCTGAGGTTCCCAAAATGGACACACTCCTCATCTTGGCTGCGCCTTGAGATCTACTGTATGTAACATATTTTACAAAACTTCAATTATAATTTCTGTCAATTTGGCAGTAGTTCCACTTCACGCTCATGAGTCAGAATTCTTGGTCTACACTGTAAATTATACTAATACTTACTATTGTAAATGGTATGTACACACTTTTCACTGTATACATTTTTCTGTGTCCTTTGTAAATACTAATGTAAGTCTCCGTCTTGTGTAAGTGCTATATGAATTCTTAAGTTGTGCAAGCGTTACCTAGACTGGCATGGGGGTAGGGCAGTTCTTTAGGGTTACTGTAGTAAGCCTCCAGGGAGAAGGGCTCTTTCCGGTAGAAGGTTAACACTTTGGAAAAGGGAGCCGCGTGGTTCTTTGGGAACACCTCACAGTCACTACAAACACAAGGAGATTGTGGTCAGTGTGGAAAGCAAGTTAGCTCTTGTTGTGTCTTGAACATTGGTCAGTTCAAATATCCACATGTAAACTGCATTTAACTCCACTGCCCACAAAAACAAAGAGGCTGCGAACACAGAAAATTTGTTGAGACCTGAGGCAAAGCTCTATGGCCACAGTTTTCATGAAGAAGCTCATGTGCTTCCACTTTGAATAAATTCAGGAAGAAATGCATTTCAGGGCATCCTTTCTTATTTCAAATCTCAGGTTTAACATATGCTCTTTTTTTCTCTTTTCTCCATGTGGTATGAGTGTGTCAGTTCTGTAGATTCTATAAGGTCTAATGATCTAATAACATTCCTGATTAATGTACATGGCAAAGAGAAAAAAACCACACAAAGTGGCAAAGAGAGAAAAAAAACACACAACGAAAAAGTATATTCCAATGTTAGTTCTAACACAGCTCTCCATCACATTTCCTTATTGGGCTATCTTATATGAATGACACTGACAAAAGACGCTACCTCAGTCCTTCTTCTGCTGCTGAGTTCCATTTCAGGGAGATGGGATAAGGGACGACATCTGTAATCGAGAATTCTCTGACTTTGAAGGCCGGTGACAGGATCGCACACTATGGAATGCAAAGATTAAAGGGGGGGGGGGCTCAATTTATTTATCAGCTTCCTTTTTTGTATTGGGCTGGAAATCTTAATGTACCCAATGACAAATTATATATATATATATATATATATATATATATATATATATATATATATATATATATATATATATATATATATATATATATATGTATAGCATTTTTAACAATCAATGGTGTACATAAGCGTGCTCAACAAATGAGGAGCGGAATATTCATCACATTGAATTAATGGTTTAATCACATTGGCAGCTGATGAGTGTGCAATGCATGAAACAAGCTTGTACTGAAATGCATTAAAGTTTTTTCCTACATCTATCATATATATATATAAAATCAAATGGTAACAAACAGCAACAACACAAAGTTGGAGTAAATATTTTCTGAAGCCCACCAGCTGCACAATTAATCGAATATTAATCTCGATCACGATTTTGACTTCCCACAATTTAATGAACATGATCAACTGGGATATTGGCATTTAAAATGCATGCTCTGCTTACAGAATACTCTGCTGCATATCAAATCAAGCACTTCCTAAACTCACTGCCTGACCAATGACAGATGTTCCCTTTAACAGCGCACCCTGCAAAAATTTCCTGGATGTTGCGGCTGCAGTCCAGAGTAGAAGAGTAATATACAACAGAGAGCAGACGGGCAAAATTAAAACAAAATGCCTGGAGCAGAAAGCGAAGAGCTAGTCCCTTGAAACGGATCACCCATTGTTTGGAAGTATGTCGTATTTAGGGCAAGTGATGTTAACCATCGACAAATCATATGCAAAGGTGTTTTACAATTGCATCTGCACCGCAAAGCAACACAACTAATCTGTTCCACCACCTGAAAAAACAACACAAACTGCAGTACGATGAAGGCATGAAGGCCAAAGAGAATAACGTCGCTAACATGACCTCACTGAATCCCCGTCCTTGTCCAAGTGTATAAGGACCAGTCTTATTTGATGCAAAGATTTGTACATTAGCAGAAATGTAGCACAACATGGAAGTAAAAGCAGTGCTCTGTTTATTTAAATTTGAAAGTACAATTAAAATATTTTGTCCCTAAAATCAACAAATAATCATGATCTCAATATTGATCAAAATAATCGTGATTATCTTTTTTTATATATATATGTATATAAATGTATTTCTGATTTTTCCCTTTTCCTCCCAATTTAGTGGCCAATCGATCCCTATTTTTAATTCAAACACCCACCCTCGTACTGCATGTGTTCGCCAACTGCATCTCTCCGGCCAGCAGTCTCGAAGGAGACGCCTCGCCACTTTCGTGACAAGGCGAATCCAGGCCGAACCCCTGCTTTTTCCGACACACACAGACACATTCATGTGACAAACACAAGCCGACTCCGCCCCCCCTCCCGAAGACAGTGTTGCCAATTATTGCTGCTTCATCGAGTCCGGCCATAGTCAGATCTGACGAGACCGAGGCGCGAACCCCGGGCCTCAGTGGGCAACTGCATCGATACAAAGACGATGCTTAGACCACTACACCACCGCGGACTGAACCGTAATTATCATTTTGGCCATAATCGTGCAGCCCTACCACCAGTGTATGCCAAGGCTCTCGTGAGCACTGACGGTGTGTGAAGTTCCCATAACAACTGTGGAAAAAATTGACAAGCACCTCTGTAGGTGGCTGGATATGACCTCCAAGCCCCACAACAATCAGGCTATACATAAGATTTGTCTCGCTCTAACTCTCCCTACCTTCTGTAGTAGATGAGTTTAATACAGCTAAGTGCAAGGATCTTATTACATTACTTAGAGAAACACCAAGGATGGAGAAAGTAAGATATACTAGTGTTACCATGACATCAGGACAGATGTGACAGTTTCTGCATTGGTGGTTCAAGTGGAGAGTAAACTCAAGCTAAGGGTCATTGTTAGAAACCCATGTAATGGTGGACAAGGACTGGGTTCAACCAATGGGAGAGGAGACCCATATTGCTGTATTTTTAAATTGTTGCTATGTATTCTGTAGATGGCATTTATTCTACTTCTATTGCCATCAGCAGCATTGCTCTACTGTTGCTGCTATTAAAAGAAAACTCAGGCAACTTAAACCATATTTTCCTATCGTTAGGGGTATATTAAAAAAAAAACATTTTCCTATTTGAGTTATGGGTAGCAGAATCTTAAACTGAGTCAGTTTTGAACAAGCTAGCATCAGCTGGCAACTGCTGTTCACCAAGCTGCAATGTAATCCTTTGGGGCAGTAGCGCTCACCAAATAACTTCCACTAAAATAATTATTTTTGGCACCAACAAGCTTATAATATTTTTAGAAGTGTCTGAAAAACCTTCTTTTATGAAAACATAATTCCAGTAGAGTCAGTCGGTGCAGTGATCAACCCTTTTTGCGTTTTCTAACCAACAACTGTTGTCTTCCTGCAATTCACTCCTTGGAGGATTACAGAACAAGACTTCTGCACCAGGTTAGAAATGGACTGATATATTTATATTTAAATATGTAGATGATACACACTCACTGGGCACTTTATTGGGAACACTATACTATTAGTGGGTAGGACCTCCCCCTTTGCTTTCAAAATAGCCTCAATTCTTCGTGGCATGGATTCAACAAGATATGGAAACATTCCTTTGATATTCTGGTCCATGTTGACATGATTGAATCATGCAATTTCTGCAGATTTGTCAGCTGTACATTCATGCTGTGAATATCCCATTCTACTATATTCCAAAAGATAGATGAGGATTAGATTCAGATCCGGTGACTAGGAAGGCCACTAAGAACAATAAACTCACTGTCATATTCATGAAACCAATTTGTGATGACTTTTACTTTGTGACGTGGTGCATTATCATACTGGAAGTAGCCATTAGAAGATGGCTAAATTGTGCCCATGAAGGGATGCACATGGTCAGCAACAATACTCAAATAGGCTGTGGCATTCAAGCGATGATTGATTGGTATTAACGGGCTCAAAGGGTGCAGGGGAAAGATTACCCACACCATAACACTACCGCCACCAGCCTGGACTGTTGACTCAACCCAGGTTGGCTCCCTACTTTTGTGCTTTTGGCGCCAAATTCTGACCCTACCATCTACGTGCCTCAGGAGAAAGCAAGGTTCATCAGACCAAGCTACATTTTTCCAGTCTTCAACTGTCCAGTTTTGGTGAGCCTGAGCCCACTTCAGACTCAACTCTATGTTCTTGGCTGATAGAAGTGGAAAGGGATGTGGTCTTCTGCTGTCGTAGCCCACCCCCCTCAAGGTTCAACGTGTTGTGCATTCTGAGATGCTTTTCTGTTCACCACAATTGTAAAAAGTGGTTATCTGAGTTACCTTAGCCTTTCTGTCAGCTCGAACCAGTCTGGCTATTCTGTTAACCTCTCACATCATCGAGGCGTTTCCATCCGCAGAATTGCCTCTCAGTGGGCCCCCCCCCCCCCCCCCACACCATTCTGGGTAAACTCTAGAGACTGTGGTGCATGAAAATCTCAGGAGATCAGAAGGTACAGAAATACTCAAACCAGCCCACCTGGCTCAATAATCTTGCCATGGTCAAAATCAGAGATCACATTTCCCCCATTCTAATGGTTGATGTGAACATTAACGCTCCTGACCCATATTGGCATGCTGGCTGATTAGATAATTCCATGAATAAGTAGGTGTACAGGTGTTCCTAATAAAGTGTTCAGTGACTGTATAATATTCCATGACTGATATCATAGCCAAGGCTCTTTAGATTCCACTCATGACATTGAGCCTATTGGTGCCAGTAAAAGAGCTCTTTAGTGGACGTTATTTGGCAAGTGCTATTGTTCCCGAAGGATTACATTGCAGCTTGGTGCACAGCAGTCAGCAGATGCGAGCTTGCACAATACTGTATCAATTCAAAAGATTCTGATAACCATCACTTGATTTGATGCCTAACGATAGGAAAATAGGGTGCAGGTTAAAAAAAAAAGTCAGTTTTCCTTTAAGACTGGGTTTATGTACGTTCATTTTCAATCTTTGATGGTCACCAATATACCCTACACAACCTGACTGGAATTTTTCTGGTTCTCTAATTCTTGCATTTTAAATCAACAGGTTATGGCCACAATGTCTTCCATCCCCATCCATCCCCTTTATCTACCACATTTACTCTATTTCCCAGACTATAAATCACAGTTATTTTTTATACTTGTCTGGCTGGTCCTGCGACTTATATTCCAAAGTGAATTATACAATGTAATTTTGTCAGACCAATACGCTGCATTTCAATTAAGGTCACTAGATGGCACTATTTAATCTTCTGACTCAATTGAAAATACTGTACCGCCATATAAATGCAACTTACACGCTGAAGCAACTTTTTTTTTTCCTCACATGTTTTTTGCTAAGGGTGACTTATATTCTAGTGAGACTTGTAGTCTGGGAAATACTGTAAATTTCCCCGAAGAAATCTACTAGTAAAGAGCTAATCTAATATGATCTGAAGGAATCGCAGTGCCAGTCATGACCCAGATCACAGACAACCACACCTGAAGTGCACAGCCCCTGGCCACTGCCTCGTCTGAGTTCAGGGTGGTGCTCAGCTCTTTGCCAAAGAATTTACTGATTCGCTCTTTGACTGCCGGAATCCTGGAGGCCCCACCGACAATCTCCACGGCATAGATATCCTCCTTCTTTAGCTCTGAAAACAGGAAATGGGAGAAATAGCATATAAAAAGTATCTTTTCTTGATGTTTTAGTTTAACAGATCACAGCTGCTTTTTTCTTGTGTTCATGACCAAGACCATAACTAACGCTGACACAAAAAATTACCTGCTTGCATTACAAACAAAATAAAGGATTTTTTTTTCAGTTCTTCTAGGTGAACGCATTGGTAGAATACCTTTTACTACTCTTTTGTTATAGTCAACAGTTAATAGATAAGAGCAGGGGAGGAACAAGAAAGAGAAGAGCAAGAAGAAAGAGGAAAAAGGCACACTTCCATGTCCTAAAGGCAGGGCCCTACAACTTCCACGATGCAGAAAACATGGACGGAATTGCAGAATTTGATAATGAAAACGGAATCAACTGTAAAATGCGGAATATCATGGAATTTGCCAAAATGTGGAAGTAATCTATAAAAATCAGAGTTTTCCCTACCATTATAAACATTTTTTCACAGTGCCCAAGCCGAATGAACAGAATAAAACTATGCTGAGAATCTGTACCATGTTTTGTCAATTACAGGCACACTGCTGCAGCTTCTGTCCTCTGACTGCTGTCTGTATGTCTGTATGTCTGTTTCAGCTTCAACACTAACAGCAAAATGTAGAGCAGAGCAATATCCAAACGACTACTATGAGTCAGGAGAACAACTATTCTGTAATTTTTGCGAACATATGATTGACTGGATGTGTAACAGTACGTACAATGACCACCTACAATCAAAATCTCACATAAAAAAACTGAGAGAGCCAGCGCACTAGCAAGAAGAGCTTATCACTTCAACTAAATTTCAGTAGTGCGACCACATTGGCAGATGCAAGACACGAGTTGGTTGCAGACTTTGTGGCTGTATGCATGGAGTCAGATATGCCATTGGAAAAAAATTAAAAAGCTACACCCTTTTCTGGTCAAGAATTGTAAACAAGGAAGCACTTCCTTTGATAAAAAAAAAAAATGCAATGTTGTATTGCAAATTTACTGATATTCATAAAATTTTGAATATTCTATTAATTAATTGTTGAAATTTTATTCACCCATCGTATGATTACACCCCCCCCTTTTTCCCCCTCCCCAATTGTTCTTGCTCAATTACCCTGGTCTTCACATCCGGCCTCCCACCCGCAGACACAGCCAATTGTGTCTGTAGAGACGCCCAACCAAGCCAGAGGTAACACGGGGATTCGAATCGCCGACCCCCGTGTCGGAATAGACTGCTGCGCTACCCCGGCATCCTATGATACACTTTCGGATGACAAAATGTCCTTAAATCGTAAAACATAGAATTCAGAAAAATTAAAACAGAAAAAGTGGAGTTTGGCGAAAAAAATAAAACAGAATCTGGAAAAAAATTAAAACGGATTTCATAGGGCCCTATATACAGGAGGTCTGTCTCATCAAAGCAATCAATTTGATTCTGTATGCAGTATGTGAGTGTTGTGCCTGTGCATTCACACAAGCACCTGACTATGGGGATACTCCATGTGCTATATAAGGTGCATGTACTCACTGGCTTGTTCCAGCACACTGCGCAGGGGACCCTCCACTTTGGCCAGTAGCCCCGCACTCATCTCCTCAAACTGACCTCTGGGGACACAAGGTCAGAGATTATTAATAGACCCAGACACAGACACACAGATATTATGTGTGCATGTGTGCATGGAGAGCAAGTAAGTGAGAGAGACAAATGTCCACTGCCACAAACTTTTATATCATTGCTATATCACACACACACACACACACACACACACACACACACACACACACACACACACACACACACACACACACACACACACACACACACACACAAAAGATTTTATGAACCACATGCTGGGCTTTTGAACTTTTTGAGACTACTTTCGCGGTCTATAAAACCACACCACTGGGGTCAACTATATTAAAACAACAGGACATATACATGACTACGGGGTCTGGAATTGATCATTTACATAATAAAATGATTGACTCCACTTCCTCCTACATTTTACACACCATTAAGAGTAATGGAAAGACGCGTCAGTGCAACACACAATACATACTGCTACATTAGATAAAGGACATAGCTATAAGAAGCAGAAATGATGACAAAATGTTGACTGGGAAGCGGTCAAACAAATTTACTTCATTCTGAGCATCTGGAGGGCAAAGTATTTTTTTATTTCTTTTTCCAGTCCCAAATCCTACCTTCAGAGGTGCCTCCTATGAGTTAAATTTTGTTGAAGAAAAAAATAATTTTTAACGTAAAGAAACCAACTGGCAAATATACATTACTCCTATGTAAGTCAGCTACAATCAATTTTTTTAGCGTGTTGCTGTGACCTTGAAATTATAGTAGTGGAGCTCATCTTGAAAGTTTATATATTTACAGTTTCGTAAGGATGATGAAACAGATAAAGTAAAATTAATTAAAAAAAAGGCCATTTTGCCAACAGCAAGGTATGCAGATGAAGAAGAATCATCTCTATCCAAGTTTTGCCAGCTACCCACCTGTTGAGTTTACCGGAAACATCAATGTCATTCATGAAGCACTCGATGTTGAGGGGTAGGTCAGAGGAGTTGGCACTCATGAGCTTCTTGAGTTTCTCGCACTCCTGGTAGAGGCGTACCAGTGCCCGTGGTCTAGACTTGACGTCCAGCTTGTACTTCTTCCCAAACTCTTCACAGAAATAGTTGACCAGCACAGTGTCAAAGTCCTTGCCCCCGAGGTCCGAATCAAATGCTGTGGCCAGGATCTGACAAAAGGGAGGAAAAAGAGTGTCATGACTTGGGAAAGAGGAGTGGCAATGGACTGTGTGTGTCTGCATGTGTGTGTGGTGGGGGTAGGGGTTTCACTATCAAAATGAAAAGAACAAAAAAGGGAAAGAAAGAAATCCAATGTATTTGATACGAAGGCAAATAAATATTCTTGAATCTTGAAGTATCCATAGTGCATCAGGTGAATTTTGGAAATGCGCTGGTGGAAATTTCAAGTAGATGGTTTTAGGGCTGATATCAAGCAAATGATTAACACACTTTGAAAACCATCATCTAGTATTTTCCTAAAGGGTCTAACTAAGGTCAAATGAGTTAAAGATGATCATGTGAAGTAAAGATAATCCTCCAAGTACTTTGAGTTGGTAAATAAGCCATCTGTTGATCTAGAAATGTGCATTTAAACTCATAAAAAATGCTCACTAAGGTAATTTGTTCTCATTATCACAGCCAAGCTGCATTAGCTGCATTCTAAGTTAGCCCAATTTTATACCACTTTGAAGTTGCAATACAACTGCATGGAAAGGAGATATAAAAAACTGATTGTGACTCAAAAGCCCCAATACAAATGGCTTGTTTGAGGTAAGAAAAAAAAATGGTGCATCCATAAATTAATTGGAAAAAAGAGTGATGAAGACAGATTCTTTGATGGCAAATGATGCTTGTGAATTCTTCCATCTTGAATTTTGAATGCTTTTTAATGAAGTCCTGCACATATGAAGATTGTTTATTCTATTTAAACTAACTAATACAAAAAACACTTGATCCACACATTTAATTTTTTTTTCATATTTCCAAAAGCCCTCTTGAAATTCTTTTTTTCTGCCCTCTTCACGGCAATCTGGCATGCCCACTTCCCTGATATGTCCTCCCTCTTAAATCTTCCCCCCTAAAATCTCACCTTTTTATAATACCTTTGCCAGTTGGGGAGGGCATAAACTTCCAGGTGCTTCATCCAATAGACAGGGCCAACCAACTGCTTCTTTCAACTGCCAGCAGCAGGTGTGTCGGCTCACGCTATTTTCCCCAAGATCCACCTATAGTAGTCACCAATTGTGATGGTCGGACATATTACCCCAACTGGCTCCCTAACCCAGGAACACTACAAATTGTTTCCTGTGATGCCTGATCGAGCCGGAGGCAAAACGGTGGATAAAGTGTAATTTCTCCCCCAGGTCTGAGCCTTACTCCACCCACTGCATAATTTTGAAAAATGCTAAAAAGCAGGCAAGGGGCTGAGGAGTGGGGGGTTGGATGTGTGAGGGAGAAGTATGGGCAGGATTAGCTGGGGAGATCCACGAGAAAGGCCTGGCATAAGTTGCCGCACACCACTACACCCAGTCCCCTGCGCTGGCCCGCCTTCCGGCACAGCATCAGACACCTCCCTGCGAAGACGCCCCTGCAAGATGGGCCAGGGTTTTCCGGTGGCAGAGAGGCAGGCGACTGCTCCCCCAGCCACAGCCTGAGCCCAACCTGACCGACCCACTTGTCCGATGGTGATTCTACAGCCATCAAAAGCACAAGCCCATACCATTGCACCAAAATTGAGAATGATGAAATAATATAACTATAACTGTAAATTAAGAGAAATTCAAAAGGCTGGTAGAAAATATAAAGGCACAAGGTTAGCGAGGCTAGCAAAAAATAGTGTAAACTCCTGTGAATGAGTCTCAATCAGCTTATATTTGAAAATGAGTGCAGTTTCAGATTCACACTCAAGGGTGGAGGCTGGAGGTGGTGGGTAGCCCACCTCTGATCAGAGGGCGTTAACATTCTTTTTTTTTATGTCATTATGTAGATAAGTCCCAACCAGTCAACTTTATATCACAATTGGCCTTCCAAGGTTCAGGACGTAATTTAAAACAGTAAATGGTGTGTTGAGCCATTTTCAACCCATGAAATGCCAATTTTAATAAATTTGGTAAGATCACCACCAGCATTGATGTGTTTCATCAATCTGCATAATGGTGAGACCAGATAAAGGCGGACATGAGGAGGATTGGACTGCGAGAGAGGGCTGCATCAGACAGAAAGCTAAGGAGGGCAAAAATCCGCTGTGGCAACCCCTGAGAAACAGGGAACAAGCCAAAAGAAGAATAAGATTTATGTGTTTCATCATTTTACACTCATATCATTCAGTTTACAGCTCAAAAAACACCTCTAAGTGTTTAGCATCTCTTTAAAATGTAAACATGGCTGATGTGAGGGTTCCGCTTACACAGAAATTACAATTGTTTTTAAGAACCAGAAGCTAGACAACCTAAGACCCACAACATTTGGCTGCATCTTCTAGGGCTGTCCCAAATACAATTTTTGGGCTCCTTGGCAGTAATCAACAGCAAATACTCTGAGCTTTGGCGGGGGTGCATGACTCGGGAAGGAGTCAGCCAGACATTTCTCCATTGTTGGCTGGGGTGGACAGCATAGCAGTGCAACACGTTGTCTTTCGGTTTAATTAAATATATTAATTGTTAAGATTCTGTTATTCTACAGTATTGCTGTTTTTTATTAACAAAATAACAATACAACTATTTTCCAAGAGGTTTGGTGCGTTTTAGGTATGTTTGTAATACCGAGGGATTTGGTTGAACGAGGTCCTTTCTTTTTTTAAGACCGACAGGGCCAATCATTTTTTTTTTTTTTGGATGTTTCCCCCTTTTTCTCTCCAATTGTATCTGGCCAATTACCCCGCTCTTCTGAGCCATCCCGGTCGCTGCTCCACCCCCTCTGCCGATCTGGGGAGGGCTGCAGACTAACACATGCCTCCTCTGATACATGTGGAGTCACCAGCCGCTTCTTTTCACTTGACAGTGAGGAGTTTCGTCAGGGGGATGTAGCGCGTGGGAGGATCACGCGCTACATCCCCCAGGCGCCCCGACCGACCAGAGGAGGCACTAGTGGAGCGACCTGGACACATATCCACATCCGGCTTCCCACCTGCAGACACAGCCAATTGTGTCTGTAGGGATGCCCGACCAAGCCGGAGGTTAACACGGGGATTTGAACTGGCGACCCCCGTGTTGGTAGACAACGGAATAGACCACCACGCCACCCAGACGCCTGAACGAGGTCCTTTCTGTGCACTTTTTGTGACATAACAGCCTGTGACAATTTTTTCTTCTCATTGACAAAGGAGATCTACATAAACACTCATTATAATAGGCTCTGAATCAGAGACAACGCCCGAGAAAGCGCTGTGAAACAGAAGCACAGAAACAGCATACTAGCACTGACAAATTCAAGATTTGAGATTTATATTTATAAGATTTATATTTATTTATAATTTCTTTATTATCAATTCTCAGTACACGCACACGTTGAAATGAAATGTGTCCTCTGCATTTAACCCTTCCTATACACTTGCAGCAGTGGGCGGGGCCAACTCCAGTTCAACATTCCATCAGCTATTCGCCTAAGTCTATAACATTTTACAAGCTGAACACAACAACAGTCAAACAGAGATACAAAACACGCTCATTTCTAAAAACAATACCTTTAATGAGATAGCCGTAACAAATTATTAAGCTTTTTTAACTATTCGCATCAATTGCAACTGTTTTGCAAGCAAAATAAGTGAACGTTTTTATCATGTGTGACGTTACTGTTTAAACGGCAGATAAAAGCAGCTTGATAATGGTGACTGGAAAACAGACATAAGCTAGCTAAGTTTGCTATCTAGTATAGTCTCGGTTTTTTTACACCGTATAAGAATAGCCTACTACTTACAGCATTCAGGAGATTTATCATGCTTGTTGTGCCACCGTGGTAGGCCAGTTTCAAACTGCATATTTGGCACACTAACTCATCATTGCTCAATTTAAAGTATCGCCACACAGCTGAGGTCTTCAGCACTTTGTCTTCCCTTTAACGGCCAAGGTGAACCAAAGCGTGACGTCACTGCTGTGCATGAAAGGGATGTCAGGCGCCGCAGCTGAGACAGTATATATTTCCACATTTTAACAGTGCAATTAAAAGTATAGAAAAAGTACAAGAATGGGTAGACAAAGAGCGTCCGGGTAGCATAGCGGTCTATTCAATTGCCTACCAACATGGGGATACCGGTTCAAATCCCCGTGTTACCTCCGGCTTGGTCAGGCATCCCTAGACACAATTGGCTGTGTCTGCGGGTGGGAAGCTGGATGTGGGTATGTGTCCTGGTCACTGCACTAGCGCCTCCTCTGGTTGGTCGGGGCGCCTGTTCGGGGGGGATGGGGAAATGAGGGGAATACTGTGATACTCCCATGCGCTAAATCCCCTTAGCGAAACTCCTCACTGTCAGGTGAAAAGAAGCGGCTGGCGACTCTACATGTATAGGAGGAAGCATGTGGTAGTCTGCAGCCCTCCCCATTTCGGCAGAGGGGGTGGAACAGCAACTGGGACGGCTTGGAAAACAGGGTGATTATATGGTAAAATATCGGTATAAATAGGGTGGGAAGATGGCGGCGCGAATTCACGTTTGCGGCGGCCTCACCCAGTACCGTCCATGCAGTGTCTTTGTCCACGTCTGCATCTAAGTTTTGTCTTCGTTTGATGGCTGGGATAGCTGGCGCTGGATTGGCTGGGAGACCTTGGTCGGTTGCGTCCACTGGGCCCAGGGGCCACAGCCTTGCCCAGAGCCATGTCCAAAGAGTTAACACTGAGGGCGGTCTGACAGGACGCGGACGCGGGGCAGGCTAAGCCAACTGCTAGCCCATGCAGACCAGCTATTCCGATAACATCGAGAGCGGTCTGCCAGCGGCCTCACCTGGCATTGATTGTGGTGTTTTTGGTGTCGTCGTGTGGAGTGTGGGGAGGTGTGTCGAGGGTGTCTGGCTAGGAGAGCTGGTGCTGGATCAGTTGAGGGAGCCTGGTGTGCTGCGTCTGGTGGGCCCAAGGACCACAACCCCTGCCCGGAGCTGCGCCCAAAGAGGAAACACAGAGGGCGGTCTGACAGGACGCAGATGTACGGCAGGCTAAACTAACTGCGAGCCCATCCAGACCAGCAGTTCCAACAGTCATCCTGGCTGGCGTTCATTCCCTTGTACAGTGTATTAGTTTGGATGTGTGTTCTTGTAGTTCTTGGATATGTGTTTTTGTCTTTGTGTTGCATTGCTGTGGACTAGGGGAAACGATATTTCGTTTCATTCCATGTATGCAAACACATGAAATAAAAATTACAAATAAATTATTCCTGATTCATAACACATCCTGACCTGGATGGGGGACTGAAAGGGACATTCTGTTTTCGTCTGCCGATTCTCACCTTGAGTTTCCCCTTGTTGAAGGCACACACTGACACCTGGTAGCCTGAGTGTCCCAGGTCCACAAACACAACTGCCCTGGGCTTTTCTTCTGGGACAGGCAGGTCCTGCTTGTAGATGCCGTATGCCAAGGTTACTGCAGAAAAAAAAGAAAATTTTAGACATGGTCTGGGTCACTGCTGTTTCAGAGTGATGTTCTTTGACCTGCCGCTTTTTTTACCTGCTTTCTGAATCAGAGAAGGGTTCAACTGTTCTCCAACCAAATCGGAGAACGGTCACCATTAAATTAATATGTAGGTGTTATTCTACTGACCCATATACTAAGATCAAAACCTTGATGCTTTATGACAGTGTGACTGATTGAAATGGGGCAGGGAAGCTAAACCATAAGTCTAGGGATGCACCAAGAAAGGCCAATGCAATACAGAAATAGATATTTTTTATTTAAAAAATGTAAGCCATTATCAATTAGCTGCCAACAGCTGAAAGTACTAACAAATGTGAAATTCCAGTGCAACCCTATATAAGTCAGTATTTCAGTGTTTATGCTTAAGAATTCTGCATCACCATAGTGATGTTTAAATTCACCTAAAGCTAGAGATTGACTTGAAGCTAAGGGATAGACTGAGTAACTGTACTTCATAATTAACTATGAGGACATTCTTGCCAGGTACTTTGTTAACAACTCAGGTGCTCCTTTATAATGTCCAATGCATTCATTAAAAAAAGAAAAAAAACATTCCAACATCCTTTACAACAGTGGAACACCCTGGGGGTCGGGGGCCAAGATTCCCAGGTGAGTTCACAAGATAATTTCAGGGGAGGGCAAGAGGATTCATGGTATATGAAGAACAATATTTCAAATATAGAAACACATGTTCATTCTAATCATTGTGATAAATGCGTTTCCCTCATGAAATATTTTTCATATTCAAAGCTCCTTACAATAAATAGCATAAAGATGGGGGGACAAGTCAGTGATTTACTGCATTTATTGAGGTTGTGAGCTAAAAAGGTTGAGAAATACTGCTTTACATAACAGAGCTACAATCACGTGAATGCCCTAAAAGACAGATTATATGTTGCCATTTACCTGCCGTGGTGTCATTCATGAGTCGTAAGCAGTTGAGGCCTGCGATTTGAGCGGCGTCAATGACAGACCTCCTCTCTGCATCAGTAAAGTAACTTGGGACCTTGAAGGAAAAACATGATGCTTTGTTTATACTAGAAACATCACAGTCCGTGTGTTTTCTATTTGGGCCACACACCAAAATTCTCACACTGACAGTACTGTGAGGCATTTTGGATCACAATGCCCACCTTGCAGGCATATATCAATCAATCAGTCAATCAAGTTGCATTTTATATAGCGCTTAATATGTTTAAAGAGCTTAGCCATTGATAGTACATCTACAGCTAGGATGCCAACAGCTATGATTGTGACGCATTTATAGGGCATAGTGACTCAATAATATGTAGCCTGCAGACAATTAACAAACACAAAAAAATTAAAGAGGCCATAACATACTCCATAAATAATCTCGATATTGCGTGAACTCGTTAGCTCACAAGATGTTTGGACAACATTAATGTCCATCCAACCATCCTTTATCTGAACCGCTTCTCCTGCTCTCAGTGTCACGGGGATGCTGGAGCCTATTCCAGCAGTCATTGGGCAGCAGGCGGGGAGACACCCTGGACAGCTCGCCAGGCCATCTCTCACACACACACACACATCTAGGGACAATTTAGTAAAGCCAATTCACCTGACTTACATATCTTTGGACTGTGGGAGGAAACCGGAGCTCCCGCAGGAAACCCATACAAACATGGGGAGAACATGCAAACTCCACACAGAGGACGACCCGGGATGACCCACCAAGGTTGGACTACCCCGGGGCTCGAACCCAGGACCTTCTTGCTATGAGGCGACTGCGCTAACCACTGCGCCACCATGCCACCCACATTAATGTGTTAGTTACAAAACATCTCTTGTACAAAGGCTCAAGTGAAGTTTAATTTAGCTGTTGGCTAGAGTAACAACAACCCCTTTAGGGGCAGACTGTAACTGCAGAATTAGGTCCAGTTGAGTTGAAGCTACAATCTTGAAGATTGTATTTTGTTTAACTTACTGACACTGATGGTGATACAGACAATCTAAATCCCAGAGAGGCATTTGAGATGAAACAGTGTAACCATAGTGTCTGGTTGTCTCATCACCCTCCCGAGCATACAAAAAACATGACTGAACCATGGTTTTAGCAAGGGATGTTATATTGCCTGTCATTTCTGTCTATTTCTGTCATATCTTCTAGTTGGCCACAACACTTTGCTTCTTCTTCTGCATTTGGTTGCTGTGGTCATATGGTCTTTCCATGGAATGATCGGTTTGATTAAAAAAAAAAAACCTGAAATGAGTGAATACAAAAGCATTCACAATTTGGATATTCTTAGAGTATCTATCGCCTCAAATATACCAAAAATAAAAAGAAGAAAAAAAAATGTTTATTTGTTAATCTACAGGAATGTAGCTTTAGAGGCCATATTCAACTGTAATAAAAAAAACGTAGACGGTTTAAGATGATAACTATGTAGACATTTACCATTTTTCTTGACTTGCAGGCACCCTGTTGAAACTATTGAGTTATTTTAGACACACCATTGTGGGTGACATAAGGATCCGTGAAAATACTTACAGAGATAACACAGTCTGCCACCGGTTTCTTCAGTGCGCTCTCAGCAGTCTCTTTCAGTTTGGTCAGCAGCATTGCGCTGGTCTGCTCAATGCAAAAGACTTTCTCTTCCTCCATGTACATCACCTAGAGTTAAAAAAGAGGATGATGATTATTTTTGTGCGGCATCTCCGCGACCCTGAGAGCAAGATAAGCGGTTTGGATAATGGATGGATGGATGGACCTTGTATAGCAGAAAAATTTGTTTATAGATTTATGAATGTGTAGTAAAGCAGATAAGGCAGGAAACTGGCTTTAAAATTTAGGTCTGGGGATCTTCTTCAATTACAAATGAAATTAGCTGTCACAAGGATAGATTGTTTTTTGTGTTATAAAATGCATAGTAACTAGTAGAGTATCCATGCTGTGAGCAACGGCAAAAATTAGCCTCAATAAATGTGTCTGAAAAGCAAGAACATCTAAATACCAAGAATAGCTATCCACAGTTTGTCTTGCATCCAACATCATTGACGATTAGTGCTACAACTTGGTGCAGTCAGCTGACTTTCAATGTTTACAGTGGTAGTGTATGATGCCCAGCATTGTATTTGAACATACTATCAGTTATTTAATTTTGACAGGCTCCCGCAACCCTGAGAGCAGGATAAAGCGGTTTGGATAATGGATGGATAGAAAGAAATATTTATTGACGTTTAACTCTAGAACGACCAAGGCGGTCATTTTGGATTTTCAAAGTTTAATAACTTTGTGAAAAAATTATACAGATAGGCACGTTTACATTTTACTCTTTGTCTTATAAACCTGTGCAAAAAATCAATAAAAAGATAATAAAAAAAATGATAGAGCTGCCGCTCCTTGAATGCTCCTAAAACTGCATATTTACATTAAAATTAGTTTTAGATCAATTGCACACAAAAATTTTATGATAAGATCTACCTAAATCAACCATGAGCTGTCAAAATGATCGCAGATAATTTGTGCATCCTTGTGCGCGTCATGTCACTATTTACGATGTGTGTTGGTCGCATCATTTCCTTCGCGAAGTTCATTGCTCTGTCCTAAAAACACACTAGCATTCTCCAGGGCAGAGTAATAGTCTAAACTTGATTTTTGATTATTTCCAAAATGTCTGGGTACAGCTGTCATTTCAGACGCACCATGACTACCACCGAGGCGTTGCAGTAATTACAGGCGTAGGACAACAGTGATTTTAAATTGTTTGAAAATAGTATTAAAGTTGTTAAAATGTTAATTTAGGTGTCAGTCGTTTATTAACAGACATACTAACATTTAAAATTCATCAATATCTAAATTGGGTATTTAGCTTGACAGAATATAGAGTTTAAAAACTGTGGGCGGTCATTTTGACCACCCATGGTTGTTCTAGTAGTTTTTTAAGTTCCGGTTGTTGTTTGGGACTGTTTCGATATTTATTTTCAGTTCTTTTTTTACATTTCACATTTTATAGGCCTCGTTACGTATGTTAGATTAGCAATATGTGTTTTCTGTTTTGTTTTTCAGGTAATATTCTCACTTTTTCAATTTTGCTATTCAAGTTCGACCATGTCTCTCTGAAGTTTAAATTGTTTAAAAATAGTATTATAGGTGTTAAAATATTAATTTTGGTGTCAGTTGTTTCCTAACAGACGTACTAACATATGCAATGCAGTAATATCTCAACTGGGTATTTATCTTTACAGAATATAGAGTTTAAAAACCGGCGGTCATTTTGACCGCCCATGGTCATTTTAGGTAGGAGTGAAATTCCGGTCATTCCGATCATCCATGAAAACATGGATTGGTCAGTAGATGGACTGATTAATAAATAAATAAAGATTACAAAAAGATGGACTAAAGCTGAAAATCAATGTGTGGATGTGGATTTTTCTCATCTTCCGTCTGTGACATCACCTGTGTTAGCTGAGGTTTGCTGAAAAGTTTCTCTTCAGACACCGATCCAACTCACACCCTTTTACAGTCACATCAATGAGAAATACAGGCACACAGGAAAAAAACGAAAGAAAAAGAAAACAAAGAAACAACGGTGGTGCTCCTGTCCTTACTTTTATGCCAGTGGTTCCATTGGGCATCTGTGCCAGGTCATAGACCAGGCTTGTCTTAGCGGCCTGAACGTAGGGGTCAGAGAATGCCCTGCCATGAAAACGCTTGAACGCTTGCACCGTGTTCTTACAGTTGGTCACCACCTAGAATATAAGGGCGAGGGGAAAAAAGAGAAACTAAGCTTAAATACATGAAGATCAGAACCTTGAAAACAATGTTTAGTAAAAATGTTTTAGTTCTCACTAATGTTTTGCATTGAATCAAAGGTTTTTTTTTATTATAATTTATTTCTGATTTTTCCCTTTTTCTCTCAATTTAGTGGCCAATCAATCCCTATTTTAGTTCAAACACCCACCCCCGTGCTGCATGTGTTCGCCAACTGCATCTCTCCGGTCGGCAGTCTCGAAGGAGATGCCTCCCCACTTTCGTGACAAGGCTACTCCAGGCCGAACCACTGCTTTTTCCGACACACACAGAGACGCATTCATGTGACGAACACAAGCCGACTCCACCCCCCTCCCGAAGACAGTGTTGCCAATTATTGCTGCTTCATCGAGTCTGGCCATAGTAGGATCTGACGAGACCGGGGCACGAACCCCAGTCCCCAGTGGGCAACTGCATCAACACAAAGCCAATGCTTAGACTGCTGCACCACCGCGGACCCAAGGGTTCTTGAATGATTTTACCTGGCTTTTTGCAGCTGCACCGATGGCTCGATTCCGTGGGCCAAATGACACAAATGATCTGAAGGACACGGAAAAAAAACAAAAGCAAAAACAAAAGCATTAGTCAACATGCTGATGAATCATCTGTTATACTTTGTGATGCACTCACACAAGGTTTGGAATCAAAGAAAAGTCTATATGGTTCTTCTTCAAGATGTGAATATGTCCCAGTTCATAAGTTTTATATATGCCAGTTCAGCTATATCCTTTGGTCAGCACAAGCCACCATTTCACAGCCATCGCCTAACCCAGAGGCTAACACAATGCCAACATGGTTTGGCTCTTTTCAAAACCCAAGTACAGTATCTATCAGCTTAATGAGCCTCCAATTTAATCAAGATATTGTTTGCATGCATGCACAACACAGAATATTACTTGGTTTTCTTTTATACAAACAACTTTGCTTTCAAATAGTAGCATTTTTATGAACAAAATCATCTAACTCTAGAAATGATGTACCAATTTTTCCTCAATAGCACCATGGAAATTTTCAATCATTTCTTTTTTTTTTTATTATACACAGTACTCTGCCAAGATAGGGGTAATAGTCAAGTTATGGTTGTCTCTCTCAAGTTTGTATGGTAGTGTATAGGCTTATACATATTCTTGAGTGGTATGCTCACTCCCCATGTATCCCGGTGGGCTGTGGTCTAAGCATGCCTTTCATCATCATCCCTTCCAAACACAGGTGTCAGAGCTCACTGTCAACACATGTGTGCAGGTGGTGGTGTCAAAGAGGGTTCAGTGCATGTGTGGACATTAGTTAACAGTCACTGGTCAGATATAAGCCCAAGAATAAAGTAACAGCGTTTAGGCTATAAAAAGCATTTTGCCCAATTTTACTGTAAATAACACAAAAAGAAAATCTAAAATGTTAGAATGAAAGCAAGTGACCAAAAAGGAAAAAAGAAAAAGAACTATAGGTGAAGAAAGCAGGAATTAACTTGTGTAATGGACACCTTTATTTTTATTTGAAGCTGAGAAAAGAACTTCAGGCACCCCAGACCATAACATCATGTCAAAAACGCATCTAGGGGAATTTGTCCATTCCTGAGCATAACAACAATCAATGTTAATGTCTCATCGGCGCGTTAAAGCCACAGCACAAAAAGTGATGTTTTCCATTTGGAAATGAAGCATGATGTCAGGTCAAGTCAAGTTTATTTATATAGCCCAAAATCACAACGTAGTCCTGAAGGGCTTTACAATCATTACAATATAAAACAATACGTATACCACATTTGGGTCTAGGTTAGACCCAAATGAGGAAAAACTCCACAAGAAAAACCTTATCAGATAGAAAATGGGAGAAACCTCAGGAGGAGCAATAGAGGGATCCCTCTTCCAGGATGGATGGAAAGACATGAAATAGGTGTCAAATGTACAGAATACACAAAAGTAACAAAACTATAATGTAACATCATAGATTACACAAAGTGAGGTAATGTAGATCACATACAGTTAATGCATACAAATTTAGCAAATTCAAAATGTGCTGATGTCACTTTTCAATTCATTAATCCATTAAAGTGACTTCATTAAAGAAAACGAAAATATGATGGGGATATAATGATAGGGATATATATGATGGGGAAAATAATGGACTGGAAAAAAATGGAATGGAATGTCATGTGTGTTTGCCACTGACTTTAAACTGAGGTGAACTTTAATGATGTACTGTGATGATGAACTTCAATGATTAATGATGTTGAAACTGAGAGAGTATGTGTGTGAAAACAAATTCGTTGGAGTGATAACAGACCATACACTCTGTTGGAAACCTCACATAAAACATATCAAATCAAAACTGTCTCAATCCATTGCAATACAGCACAAAACTAAGGACACCTTGAATCAAAACTCTATTCTATACTGTCTGTGAATGTTCTCATTCATCCAGGTCATGGTCAGTGGCGCCCCCAGAAATGTTTCATAGGAGTGGCCAAATGGGGCCACTGAAAATCTCCGGGTGGCACACCAAAACCAAGAGCCATGACTGAATTTCGGGAATTCTACGATGCTGTTGTAGTATACTGCATAGGCTAGTTGAAAACTGTCAATATGAGAGTTAAGAAAAATATACATTATCGATTTAAATTAACAGCACCTAATGTAAAATATCAGATAGAAGCATATTATGCATAATCAGAAGCATATTCTGCATATGTGACTCGTGGCTGGGGGGGTGGGGGCAGGGGTAGTATCAGGGTGGCCGTGGCCACCCCTTGGGGGCGCCACTGGTCATGGTTATCCAAAGGAGTTGAATCAAGTGCAACTGGACTTGGTATATATCCGTGAAGACGTTTCGCCTCTCATCCAAGAGGCTTCCTCAGTTCATGTCTTTCTGACTAGACCAAGCTAGTCTGACTGGCTGGTGATGAGTCGTTGTCAGAGCTATAGATGTCCATGGCTCTTTGTGTTCCGATGTTTACCAACGCCCGTCGCTAACAAGAGCCATAGATATGAGTGGCTCTTTTGTGTACCGATGTTATGGCCGCGCCCGTCGTTATCAGCACTATTGATATGCGTGGCTCTCCTGTGCTCCGATGTCCAGCCGCGCCCGTCGCCATCGGAGCTATTGATTTGCATTTGTTTAGCAGCGACGGTCGTTGGGGGTGTTAGTTTCGACTTGATTATTCAGTGGTCATGAGAGTCGTTGGAGCCGTTAGTGACTGACTGTTGTTCTTGAAGGCTAGGCTTCTTGAGTCTCCTGGGTAGAGATGAAAGGACGGCATTGTAAATGGGAGATAGGTGGTGTCGCAGACCTCCTCCTCGGTTGAGGGATGGTTATTCCAGTTTCGCATGGATGGCTTCCTTCACCCCTCTTTCAAACATCTATCTTCTCTGTCCAAAATGTGTACGTTGCTGTCCTCAAAGGAGTGTGTCTTCTCCTTTAGGTGTAGATAAACTGCTGAGTCTTGTCCTGAGGAGTTTGGCATTCTGTGTTGGGCCATCCGTTTGTGTAGTGGTTGTTTGGTTTCCCCCATGTATAGGTCAGTGCAATCCTCATTGCATTGTACAGCATGCACTAGATTGCTTTTTTGGGTGTGTGGTACGCGGTCTTTGGGATGAACCAGTCTTTGTTGGAGTGTGTTGCTGGGTTTGAAGTATACCGGGATGCGGCGTTTGCTGAAAATTCTCCTGAGTTTCTCGGAGGCCCCAGAAACATACGGGATAACTGTGCTATTCCTTCTGTTCCTTTTCTCCTCGTCGCTCACCTGGTTGGTCTTTTTGGAACGTGTTGCAGTTTTCACAAAGGTCCAACTGGGGTAGCCGCAGGTTTTTAAAGCTCCCCTCAGGTGTTTTTGTTCTTCTCGTTGGGCCTGAGTGCTGCTGGTTACATTGTCAGCTCTGTGTTGAAGAGTTCTGATGACGCACAGTTTGTGTTCCAGAGGGTGGTGTGAGTCGAAAAGTAGATATTGGTCTGTGTGTAAACCTCAATGTGGAGGCTCCTGTCTTCCCCAATGTGGACGTCACAGTCCAAGAAGGGCAAACTGTTGTTCTTTACGTCTTCCCTTTTGAACTTAATGTTCTTGTCCACTGAGTTGATGTGTTTGGTAAACGCTTGCACCTCTTGTGTTTGGATTTTCACCCATGTGTCGTCCACATATGACTCTCATGACCACTGAATAATGAAGTCGAAACTAACACCCCCAATGACCATCGCTGCTAAACAAATGCAAATCAATAGCTCCGATAACGACGGGCGCGGCCAAACATCGGTACACAAAAGAGCCACTCATATCTATGGCTCTGTTAGCAACGGGCGTTGGTAAACATCGGAACACAAAGAGCCGTGGACATCTATAGCTCTGACAACGACTCCAAAGAGGATAAATTCTGAGTCTCATCACCAGCCAGTCAGACTAGCTTGGTCTAGTCAGAACTGAGGCACGAACTGAGGAAGCCTCTTGGATGAGAGGCGAAACGTCTTCACGGATATATACCAAGTCCAGTTGCACTTGATTCAACTCCTTCAGGTATCTATTCTATACTGCTCACTCATAGTTCCATACATTATATACTGTGTGGGCGTATGGGGAAATACTTACAAAACTAGCACAAATTCCATCTTTATACTACAAAAAAAGGCCATAAGAATCGTCAATAAGGCTGATTATAACAACCAAACAGACCCATTTTTATGAATTCATAAGCCTTAAAATGGCAGTAGAACATTTTTTTCCTTTAACTTATCATTATGAAGGAAATGTTGATTGCAGTGTAATGGCTACAGAATAATGACACCACAGATGTTTAGATTGGTTCTCTATAAGCTTCACCGTCACTATGTAATTCTGTCTGCCAACAGGTACAATCTCACAGAAAAATGAAGGCTCGATTTACGGCACAAAGGAAGTGAGTCAACCATTGTGCAACCAAAATAGGAAGAAGATAACGCTCTTGATTTCCCCAGTAGCCTTGGGTAGCTATCCCCAGGGGACATGAGGTGGATGATGGCAGAAATGGCACCAAAGTCAGAGAGTGAAATTCGAAATGAAAATGAGGACACGAGAGGGTTTTAAAGTAAGAAAAGGAAGAATATATAAAATTGCTCAAGCCATTCTAGTCAGTCATCGGGAACAGAGGAGACACATCTCATTGGGATGATAGCCGTGAAAAGAGAAGACGGGATTTTCAGGGACCCATATGAGGTTGTAAAGTTTGTCAGGGGAAAACTTGGAGATGTACGATTGATCAGGATAACTAGAAGTGGGATGGTTATCACTGATTGTATCTCAAAGCGTCAGAGAGATGGGGCTCTTAAGATCAAGGTATTTAGAAGATATCTCTGTGACTTGCCTCTCACTTGGATTAAAAGCAAAGAAGGGAGTGATAAGTGGCGTGCCACTGTAAGTAAAGGCTGAGTCATTTCGGAAATTTTGCAGGTGTTTGAGGAAAGATGAATGACTAGATTCCATGAAGGGGAGAAAGAGGATAGTAATTCGGTGTGTTTGACTTTTGAAGGGGAATTGCTGGAAAGATTGTACCTTGATTATGTGAGTTAAAGGGTGAGGCCATATGAGAAAGCTCTTCTCAGATGTTTTTGTTGTCAAGAATATGGACATGTTGTTGCAGTATGTAATGGAGTGAGAAGATGTGGGAGATGTGGGGAGGACAACTGCAATGATGAAGATTGTAAAGTTGAGAAACTGCAAGCAAAGTGTCTACACTGCAAGGGAAATAGTAATAAGGGAACGGCACAGTGTCCAAAACGAATTACGGATAAAGTGAATAAGATGAGAGCAAAAATTAGATTACCGTACGCCGAAGCTGCTAAGAGAATGAAAAGAAATGACGAGATGGTGGAAGTGCAAAAATAACCAGAGTAGAAAAGGAGTGGGGCTGACCAGAATATCTACATGGACAAATTAGGGTTTTTGGCATTCGTCGCCATGGTTATAAATTGTGCTACTGAAATAAAGGGAAGTCAGAAAGAATCAAGATGGTGCTGGGTGCTGCCAGGATATATTTGAATGTTTTTGACATATCTATAGAAGATCTAGATGTTATACTGCAGGAAGGATTTGCATCAACTCAGACTGGGTCTGGGTTATAGAATGAACAATTTCGTGAATGGGATCACTTTGCATTTCAGTAGGTGGCAGGAATGCCAACTGCCAATAAAACCGAGAAGGAGGAGCAGAAGAAGAAGCAGAAGAAGAACAACAAGAACAACTATTGTATTGCTAAAATGAATTGTATTCTTACAACGAATTTGTTTTCTGCATTTAACCCATCCTATTGTACAGGAGCAGTGGGCAGCGCCCGCGGACCAACTCCAGTTCTTCTTTCCATTGCCTTGGTCAGGGGCACAGGCAGTAGTATTAACCCTAACATGCACGTCTTTTTGATGGTGGGAGGAAACCGGAGCACCCGAAGGAAACCCACGCAGACACGGGGAGAACATGCAAACTCCATACAGAAAGGACCTGGAACGGCCTGGGGTTCGAACCCAGGACCTTCTTTCTGTGAGGCATTTTGTAAGAGGAGAAGAAGAAGAAGCAGAAGGAAAAGAACAACTATCTCCAGTAGTGGAAATGATGGCTGGTGGAACAACCAAGTGACAGTAGAAACTACCCGGGGCAAGAGAAAAAGAACCCCATTGACAGAGGAGGCAAAGAAGGAAAAGAGGGAGAGTGATAGAAACAGAGGTAAAACAGCAGTGAACCTCGGACGGGTATTCACTTGATGGCGGCGCATTGAATTCAATTTCCCCATCTACAGCTGTTTCCCCATAGCGAGATGAAAGTGTTCGCATAGAAACAGGTTAGCTATTGGTAACATTTAGGTTAAGGTAAGTGTTAGGTTAAGCTTAGGGTTAGGTTGAAGTAAGGTTAAGGTTAGGGTTAGATTGAGTTAAGGTTAATCAAGCGTCCCGGTGTTGTGTCGAACTTTGGCTAGGAGGAAACGGCTTTTGACAGGGAAACAGAGTTCGATACAACACCTGGGACTTGACAGGGTTCCAAACTGACGATTCAGTTGGCATTCTTTCTACTGGATCAGTAAGGAACACAACCTGCTTGATTATTACTACCGGATGCTTTCCTCTGCCTTTATCATAGCACTGAGATGGGGATTTCTAGTTCAAACTGGGATTCTTACAGTTGTTTCTTACTTTGGACAGTAGCCAGGCTGCTAATAAATGGAAAGTGGCCCAGTTGTCTTTTCAACAGTGGTACAAACAATAAAAACACTTGGATATGCTAGGGAGGAAAGTTGAAAAGTTGTCTACAGCTGCTTTAAAATTTAAGAACCTATTACACTTTAAAAATCCACAAATAATGTAAAGCAAAAGATAGAACCCTTCCTGACTGTATACAAGGGTTATTTTCAGTGAGGGAGAGCAGGTATCCATTAAGAGAAACGACAAAAATGCAGTAATATGCGTAAATTTAAGAAAAGCATTACATTGTTGCATTATCGTGTAATGTATATTGTTAGGAGAAGGACAATTCTGATTTCAAACCCGGGTAGATGAAGTTCATTAGCCTTGTCGGGCAGTTCATCTAGGAGAAGGAAAACTGATTTAAAATCCCCACTACCTTGCGGGTATACTCGAACACGGGAAAGGCTTCAGGAATAAACCCTGAGGAAAAATCTGCATCCGTCTCCATTGCCAGTCGTCTTGCTAGTCTTGCCACTGGTGATCTTGGACGAGAGTGTGGGGTTGATGATGCACAACTCTTCCTCACTTTAATCATCGCGCAAGTCATCTGTCATCCATCACAGGATGATTAGATAGTCCGCGTCACTGCGACAGACGAATAACAATGTATACTGTGTATATAATGTATGAATTCACTGTGTGCATAGTCTATTTTTTTGGGGATGGCGTGTCCTTGGGTTCTTTGTCCTTGTGTCTGTTTTGTTAAAGCAGAGAGAGCCAGAGAACAAGAATTTCGTTGTATTCTAAATACATATGACAATAAAGTTAAACTTGAAAGACAGAAGAGATGTGACCAACACTGAGAAAGGACTGACGCTTGTGATCTTTGTTTTTGTTTATCGTATCTGTCTTATGCTGTTGTGTTTATTTATTATATTTTACTTTTATTGTTTGTTCTGTTTCACTATTTTGGATAGAGTAATACGCTTAGGCTTCAGCCTACACTTCTTTGTTGTATTATTTTTTGATATGATGATTTAGTATTATTTAACAACTTTCATAACTTTATGGCCAATTTGTTGTTGTGGTGTATAACTGGCCTAAAAAAGAAAAATAAATTAATTTAAACCAAGGTGAACTTTTTATATATGGACACTTGAAAGATAAGAGGTGTGCGCATACCAGTAACAGTACTGTCGACAACAAAATTAACTCGGGATATGAAATTAGATTATTGTCACACCGGGATCAGTCTAGAATATTCCAACTGGTGATTGGCTGGTGTCGTCACAGGCTGTACAATAACGCAAGACGCACGCTTCGCAACGCGGAGTGTGCCGGTTGGTCGGTGCCTTCGCCCGAAAACATATGTTTATCACAGCCGTGGTGGGGAGCGCCGCCCGATCGTGTAACTCGGGTAACTAAACGTGCTGGTGTTGTCCAACCGCTTGTACAGTAAGAAAAACGGTGAGGTTAGCTTGCTATCTTTCTGGCACGCCTTGGTCGTTATCGAAGGGGGGGGGGGCAAGATGGATTATTCGAGAAAGTCCTAGGTAGCATGTGAAAATATTAACGTTATACTTCTGACATTTCAATAAAGAAAGGCAGATTACTTAACAAACTCCGACACCATCTTTGTTGTAAGCGATGATACAGAGCTTGATTCACTTGTATTATCCTTCCACCGTTGATACACACACGTCTATATATATATATATGTATATATATGCGCGCCGATACCAATGTCTAGGTTGGTTTGGTATCGGTGATTGCTAGCACTTAGTTGACTGACCATTCATGTAAAGCAGATTAATTATAATTTACTTACGGTGTACATCGGTCGCTGTATTCGTTAGCGACAGTCTCAATCCCTCCGGCTCGTGCTACAGCTACATAGCAGCTCTGAAAACCTAAATCAAATCCCACCACTGACATATTTCCTAATGAAAAAACCGCACTGTTTTTTTAACTGATTAAATAACTCCCCAGATAACTTAAAGGGATGTTGTCGATGTAAATCCGTGAAAGAAAAGAAGTCGTTTAGGTCGGTTTGCCTCTGTTCATAATCCACAACGCCGGCGGTGTTGACCGCTACCCTCCCTTCCAGTTGCTAGCGGAGCGGCAACTGCAAGGTAGTTCACAGAATTCACGCTGACTCTTCAGCAATCTCGCGAGAACTGCGCCTTTCTAGAGAACTCTGGACCTTTCTACGACCATGTGGAAGATACCAGGGACATCAACCGTTGTAGAGCTTGGTCGGAAAAAAAACCTGTATACGTAAGGCTTCTCAGTATAGAAAGCTACTGCTCTAAATCACTTTTTCTTTTAACTGTAGGAGCATCTGCTCCACTCCAAGCCCCCCCCCGCCCACAGGCCATCTCTCTCATGAACACTTAACAGCATGGTGCAATAATGGACACTTATTAAATAAACACCCATCCATCCATTATCCGAACCGCTTATCCTGCTCTCAGGGTCGCGGGGATGCTGGAGCATATCCCAGCAGTCATTGGGCGGCAGGCGGGGAGACACCCTGGACGGGCCGCCAGGCCATCACACACACACACACACACACACACACACACACACACACACACACACACACACACACACACACACACACACACACTTAGGGGTAGACCGTTCGCAAAGTACTGCCCCAGAACGGTGCTTGTCCAATCCTACCTTAGCAACGGTTTCTATGTGAGAGCGATCCGTCAAGCTGTCAAACAGGCATCAAAATGGTGAAACGGCGTGCCTATGGGATCTGCAAATCGGATATTAGATATCTGAAAAGTTTGGAGGGGGTTTAATTTTCTTTCCCTTCCCGAAACCCAGAACGCAAGAAGCGCAATGTCGGCAATGGATTTCACAGTATAGCAGACCCCATGGCCAACTTAATCCATCCACAATCAACAAAAATACCTGTCTGATCCAAGCTAAGCTTGCTACTAGCTATTATTGATAGCTAATACAGCTAACGTATAGTTTTACCCACACAATGATGATTACCATTATCAACGTATCACTGACTAACAAAATAACATTATTAATGTACCTGATGAACGTAACCAGTGTAACCGGTAATTTTTTTGCCCGGTGCGAGATTCGACACGAGTTGTATTGCACCACAAGGCGACATCACTAACCGCTCGGCTCAAGTGTCAGACCCGTCAGTTAGGGACTAACGTGTTTTATTAGTAGTTTACATCAGCTTAGTCTGTGGGCAGAGACACATAATTTAATGGTAGCTAATGATAGCTAGCCCGCTAACATAACTTTGTTATGCTAGTCACAGGTTAGCCAGGTTCCACCTTTCATTTCAGAGCATAAAGACCCGCGGGGAGGGTCGGCTGGGATGGTCTCTAGCCAGTCTGACCTCCCCATATCCGACCTATTTTAAACGTTTCTCCCCCTCTGTGAACTCCAGGTGAGGACCGGCCGTTCGGAAAAGTCATCCTACCCGCGGAGGCATCTCTTTTGCCTTATTTTGTTGAAAATATCGGTTCTGGTCCGAAGGTAAAAAAAAAATCATGGGGCGCTTCCCCCTGCCCCAGGGCATGTCCCTGGCCGCTTGACTAAAATCAACACTATAATACGGTGATGTTGACAATGATTATTAAAAATATACCAATAAAAGCTTAAATATTTAACTTACCCTACTGTGCAAGAGCACATTTGGTCCACATTGTGTTTCAAAATTAGTTGATGGGGTTTCTCACTCTGATTGCGACCAGTAAGCTTTACACTCAATTTCAGTCGCCCCCGGCAGCCCGGAGTCCAAGCAAGTCAAATTTACTTTTAATATTCTGAATGTATCCCTCCACTGCATACTGCAACCCCCTCTGCCTATCACGGGATGATATTAAGGATGAATTACTACAAAACGCATCACTTATTTTCTCTGGGAATGCGCTGATCTCTTCCTTCATGTTTTGGGGTTTTCCGGCTACTTCCTGGATGGTTCTGAAAGGCTTGATGGGCATAGCAACAGTAACTAAGGGGGGCGGGACTTTGCGAACGGTCAGTTTAGTATGGCCGATTCCCCTGACTGACATGTCTTTGGACTGTGGCAGGAAACAGGAGCACACCCACCCGGACACGGGGAGAACATGCAGACTCCACACAGAGGACGACCCCCAAGGTTGGACTACCCCGGGGCTCGAACCCAGGAACTTCTTGCTGTGAGGCGACCGCGCTAACCACTGTGCCACTGTGCCGCCCTTTTTAAACAGATGTGCACTACAAATATACAGTTGTAAATACTCACACAACTGCTCTATTATAGTGGTTACAAATTATTATTGTTATAATTCTAACATAAGTAGATAATATAGTATATAATTATATAATAGATAAATATATAGTATATATTTTAGTATACATAGTTTATAATCATAATAAATTAGTTATATTACCATATAAGTAATATAAAAGCATAATTTGATATTATTGAGCCATAACAAAACCATGTATAGTTGTGACATACCTGTTGTGCATAAATACTCCCATCCAGTATTCTATTTATCATTCCATTTATTTCTTGTTTTTTGTGTGTATGATATATGCAAGTTCTGTAAACTGCTGCTGTAAACCGAGGTCAAATTCCTCATAAGCGCAAGCACGCTTGGCCAAAAGTTGATTCTGATTTTAACGGATAATTGAACTACTCACCTTGCTAGAAAGATAAAAGTGCCCACCATTCTGCTGTGACAACTTCTCAATTTCAAATCCTGTAACTTGCACAATATGTACATTGTCAATTTTAAATGATCCTTTTAAATTTGGAAATCAGATATTCACACCCTACATTTGAGGCCAAGCAACATGGAACTGCAGATTTTATTTTCATTTTGTGGGCCAATAATGTGATCAGAAAACACTGATTTTAAATTTACTTCTACAAGGTTTGTTGACACTGAACAGTTGCTTTGGCGCAAATGAGATCTGACTTAAGAGGAAATTGAATAATACATATTTTATCTTTACACTTGCATTTACCAATAATCCATCTATCTTCTTGCTTTTTGAAAAAATAAAAAGGAGTATGAAATACCTAGTGATGCTGGACTGGGTTACGCTTAAGCCATAAAACAGTGCAATGTCTTAAATAAGTTAACAGAAAATACCAAAAATCAAATCAATTTCAGTTTTGTTTTAGGAACTATTATGACAAATTGAGATTCAAGGAAACAAACACATTCATTTTTTTTGTTTGTCTAATGTTTAATATATAAATGTTTATTGTATGTTGTCATGTGTTTAGCATGTAGTTTATTATACATGCTTAGCATAGGTTACAGTTTATTGTGTCTTGATGTGACACAAGTTATCCATTTCACGGTTCAAATGCTTTCAAGAGAAGGTAATAAAACTCAACAAGTGCGGCCTTGTTGACTTTGATGCTTTGAAATGAAGGATATCATCATCTTTTTGCAGGGCTGAGCCACAGTCATTTAAAAAGTTTAAACTTCCGTAACAGTGGATGAACCGTTTCTTTGGGATATGGCTTCAGGGCCAGACAGGTAGGTATGTTCTCTGGTTGTTCAATCCACAGTTTGTGAGCCACACCTTTCTCTGTTAGCGTCTCTGATAAGTTGGAGAGAGAAGCCTGGTCCGGAGCCTGAGGAGCAAAAAAACAAGAAAATAAAACAAAATGACATGACCAGGGTCTTACATTCCTTTTATTTCAATTAGAAAATCTATGAGAGAAATCCTCTGGCAATTGCTACGCTAGACCTACAAAATGCCAGGGCAGTTTTAGTTTCTGAGGTACTTTCCCTCCAGTTCGTGTTAGTTTCATTAAAGCTGGAATCCATGTCTTTTTCTCCGTTGAGAGAGTTATTTTATCCATGGAGTCAGGTTATGTAATACCAAATGATACTCTCCCATGGTTGGAGACGCTGTCAATACACTGCTGTTGAAATTTTTGACCGGGTAGGATCCCGTCCCAGTCTTGGGTTGAACAGGTCATCTGCAAACTCTACATTCAATATTACCGTATGTTAATGTTAGCTTTGCTCCGAGGATGTCGTTTTTACAACGGTAGCAACCGTTTACTGCCGAGCTTACGTCACGCAATGGCTGCAACACTTTGTAGTTCTGCTGTCAAGAGGGAGGAACAGCTCAGGAAACTGCGGATTTCAGCTTTAACAGACCAGACATGAGACATCAAGCATTCTGCTGAGACGATGAGTACACTCGCAGCAAACTCTCATTCAAACCAAAACTCCACCGGCTAATTTCACCGAGTTCCCTCCACTCTACTTGACAGTGTGCCATATTGTAAACTAAGATACTTCAGGTTCGATGGCACACAGTTTGATGGAACTGCATTAAAGAGAAAGTAATGGTTCACATCCATTGCTCTTAAACGGGCAATTACCTGAAGAACTACTTTGTGCATGCTGTCTGTTTCTGCCAGATACTCCTGCGTGTCTGCGTCACTGTAGTTGAGGTGAATAACAGCAGTAGCCGCATGGCAGGCTTGGGTTATAACTGCTCCCAGGGGCCACTCCAACTTCTGGACCAAATCCGACCTTACGATAATATACTGGACCAGTCGTTTTGTAGGTGTAGTAGCCCCCGGTGCGTTCATTTTAAGAGGGCAAACGACTAGAATTAACAATTCTCCATGCGTCGAAATCAATTCACACAGCTCTGCATCTCAGACGGTACTCGTTGATAACAGCTTTAAACTTCCGGGTAAGCGACACACCGCGCCTGCGTGGGTTATTTAAATCCCTCAGTGACTCACCACTAGATGTCAAGCCAAGGGGTCCCAAACCAACCACAGAGCAGCATTACTCCTACTTGAAATTAAAACCGATGACTACATACTGTTTAAACTAATCGCATGTACTGTTTATGTCAGTTTGACTGGGATAAGAGCTTACAGTTACTTAAAAAAAGAAGATTAATATGATTTAAAGGGTTAAATCACCCCCCAGTATCAGTGTTCTCACATACTGTTTAAACTAGCCGCATGTACTGTTTATGTCAGTTTGACTGGGATAAGAGCTTAAAGTTACTTAAAAAAATAAACGTAATGTGATTTAATGTGATTTAAAGGATTAAATCACCCCCCAGTATCAGTGTTCTCTGCCCCTTTCTCAACTTTGAAAAAATGTCAGGAAATTGGAATTGAAAAGCTGCTTGTGTTATTGATTTCAAATCCCCTAGCAACAATGCGAATGGCTGCATTTCAACATGATGAACTACTTTATTATGCTCTCTTCAAGGCAAGTTTGACTCATTCTATCAGCAATATCAAAGATCTGCGAATAATATGTCTTAAACACTTAATTTCAAACAGCACTATCCTTGCCTGTTTAACTGGCTATGGTATAAAAGCCTGGTCTTTCATATATGGGCCTTTAACCCTGCGGACTGCAGAGTAAGCAAAAGCGTAGGGGAGTCTTTAAAGGCATCCGAATCTGTAAGGAGTAACACAAAACACAAACTAATATGACATTGTTGGGGAAATCATCGAGATGAATGAATATCGTCACATCATCAATTTTGTAAAAGAATGAAGTCCAGAGAAAGTGTCTTTCTTGTCGGATCTGCTGCTTCACACCCCGGTCCAGCTGAGGGCAGTAGTGCGCCTATAAACTAGTTTGTCAGCCGACAATAAACAAATCTAAACAGGACTGATCGCTCCCACCGACAACGAAGAAAAAGTGACTTGGAACATGGCGACTCCCATGCATAGAATTATAGCTCGAAGACAGGCGTAAGTGTTTTTCAATTAAATAAAGTGTCGTCGTTTGAATTAGAATGTATTCTTGCACAGCATTACATTATAAACACCATGCTTATGGATAATTTCGATTTGGCTCATGGCGCTCTCTGAAGCATCACTAGCTTTGAGACGACTGGTGAACGTTGACATCATATGGTCTTAACAGTTTGTGACGAAGTGTTTTTTCTCCCTTTATCCGATATAAAGAAAGAAAGAGAAAATGCGTTGCACACCGTAGGTCACACACCGTATTCAATTTCAAAAAACAACAACAAAAGAAACCAGAATCTTTGATTTCTTCATTATTGTACGTATTAGCCAAAACTTAACGCGTCAACGATGTAGTACGTGACGGTCAGACCAACATGTCGAAAAGCTTACCATACAGTGTATGTGCATAATGAATAACGATATTGATACACTGCATAATGCCGGTGTCGTTTATCAACGCTAAGCTCATCTATGTTCAGATAAGTGATTGTCTTATCGACTTAAATGCATATGCTATTTGTCGTTGCTTGTTCCCAGTAGCTGGAGGGATTTTTGTTTTTCTAGCGGTTTGTCGGATACAACTAAAAATGGTTTCCCATTGCACACAGGGAGGCAAACAAACAACATGTGCGGTGCCAAAAGTGTTTGGAATTCGGACACTGGACCTACGAATGCACAGGAAAGCGGAAATATCTTCACAGACCGACGAGAACAACCGAGATGAAGAAGAAACTTAAAGAAGATGAGAATAAGCAGAACAACAGTGTCCCTGGGTAGGGCGTCTTCATCAAATGACCAGTGGCAAACCACACCAGAGTTGAACAGACGTGACTGTACATGTCAAAACGTGCTTAGTTTTTCAACAGTGTGATTCAGAAGGAAGAAAAAAAAATCAGATTGTTGCGTACACAAATAATTGTTGAAGTGAGAACACCACCACAACCACCACCCAGGGCTCATAGTGTGGGCAGGAGTATTCAAAGCTACTGTCTTTAAGATTGTTAATTTTGGTTTACGAATTGACGCCTGTGGTGGTGATAGGCATTATGGTGTTTAACCACCCCAAATCTCATAGGTCACCAGTGCTGTCATCAGGTCAGCTCCTTTTCCGCCTGCCATACCTTCTGCAAAACAAGTTGTTTGCCACCTGCTTCATTCTTTGCAATTGGCGCTTAGCGAAGATGTAAAACACCATGTGCCGACCAGACAGTAACCATTAAAGTAAACAATTTCAAAAGCATACAGGATTTGGATGTATGTGGAATAGCTATTGTCATAAATAGGCCAGCAATAAAAAGTAGCAAAAAGGACATTTGTTTGAGTACATATTCAGGATTGTAGCTTTAATCAGGCCTCAAGTCAATTTTATTTGTATAGCCCAATATCACAAATTACAAATTTGCCTCAAGGGGCTTTACAGCAACACAACATCCTGTCTGTAGACCCTTGCATTGGATAAGGAACAACTCCCTAAAAAAAACCCTTTAACAGGGAGAAAAAAAAGCTAAGATTCAACACATTTCTCAAGCCAAAACACATTCAAAAAGACAGAAATAGTTTTTTTCCATTTTTTCTCCAAACTTGACCTTTTCAATTCTCTGTTCTGCAAAGGTCTTACCAGTGTACAACCCCAATGGCAGTTGGAGATGGTGCTGACTACCACACACAGCCTTTGATGCATGTGGAGTTACCAACCTTTTTTTCTCCACCTGAGGCCTTTTATCTCTGATCAGACTTAAGTGTTTAAGTCTTGGGTTTCTAAATAAACACTGACAGAGCTGGCTTGTTTTCACCTACTTCTAACGATGGCCACAGAGTTCCTAGTATTCCTGAAATACCTGATTACTGGTTTGCAAAAGCAGTGTGCAGGCTAAGCTGTGCCACAACAGTAGTTTTTCAATATCTAGTATTTTAGTATGTATAGTTTGTAAGTATAAATCACACTTGTAGGTTTTCAGTGTGAGTGATAGGGACTGGGGGGGGGTATAGAATTGATTAATTAATTGTTCATTTTACTTTTTGAAGAAAGTCTTGGGTTTTTCCCACTTAGGCCTAGAAGGATGACTAAATCACAACTAGACACACGTTGGCTTCTCATTTCCCAAATAATTTTCATTCTGAACTAAGGTGAATAACTAACTGAAACAAAGAATACTAAAGAACCAAAAACGCTTTAAGTGAATTTGAGTGTTAATGTGACCGCTGATGAGCCAAATAAAAATAAAATTAAACTGATCCAGCGGTCAACTGAAGCGGATAGTGAAAAACAAGTTTGCAGTGCGTTGTATTACCATCTAGAGGAGAGAAGTGTAACTACAGTAAAAGTTTCTGGCAAATTACAAAATTCCTTAGGCTTGTCATTTCTTTGTTGCAGACCAGAAAGAGAAGGCCCCATTGAAAAGAAAACCAAAAAGAAGTAGGTAACAATTTAAAGTGAAAATCTCTTTATGCGTGCTCAATAAACCAGGTAAGAAAATCAAAGTAAGTTGAATTGGTTCAGTGACTCATCCGGGTAGCGTAGCGGTCTATTCCATTGCCTACCGACACGGGGATCGAGTTCCAGTGTTACCTCCGGCTTAGTCAGGCGTCCCTACAGACACAATTGGCTGTGTCTGCGGATGGGAAGCCGGATTTGGGTATGTGTGCTGGTCGTTGCACTAGCCCCTCCTCTGGTCAGTCGGGGCGCCTGTTCGGGGGGAGGGGGAACTGGGGGGAATAGCGTGAGCCTCCCACGCGCTAAGTCCTCCTGGCCAAACTCCTCACTGTCAGGTGAAAAGAAGCCTGGCGATTCCACATGTATCAGAGGAGGCATGTGGTAGTCTGCAGCCCTCCCCGGATCGGCAGAGGGGGTGGAGCAGTGACCTGGACGGTTCGAGGGAGAGCGGGGTAATTTGCCGGATACAAGTGGGGGAGAAAAAAGTTGAATTGGTTCATCGAGAAACGTTTCATCACTCATCTGAGTGACCTCTTCAGTCTCAACTGGCTGTGGGTATCCCCAACCTTATAAACAATACAGTGAGTGGCATAATGACTGAAAACGATTGGTTTCATGTGCAAATTGTCATGAGCATTAACTAGAGTTTCAATGGCAATGTGTGCCATTCACAGAGGATTTGGACATGGTTGCAATCACAGCATTTTAAGATGGTGATAGATTTACTCTTGAATTGATAGACAGTGTTTTTTTTGTATATCTTGGCTCTGTATTCTCATAATTTTTTTTTAATTTGCTCCCTTTTTCTCCCCAATTGCATCTGGCCAATTACCCCACTCTTCCGAGCCGTACTGATTGCTGCTCCACCCCCTCTGCCGATCCGGAGAGCGCTGCAGACCACCACATGGCTCCTCCGATACATGTGGAGTCGCCAGCCACCTCTTTTCACCTGACAGTGAGGGGTCTGGCCAGGGGGATGTAGTGCGTGGGCAGCCCGGTATCATGCCAAAGTGTGTAATATACACACTGGTCCAGCGTGTCAGTGTCACGGTTTGCCTCACTCGGGCGTGAAAAGTACACGCATGTATGAAGGTGCAGTGCCAACAGGGGGCGATGATTAACTCAATGCCAGCAACTCCCCACAGAGGAAAAGAAGCATACAGCATTTTCCAAAATCCCTCGCCTAACCCTAATCCAACCATAACCCTAACCCAACCCTAACCATAACCCTATCCCAACCCTAAACCTAACTGTAACCATAACCCTAACCCAACCCTAACAAGAACCCTAACCCAACCCTAACCCTAACCTTAACCCTAACCTACCTTCACCTCTTAATCATCGCCCCCTGCTGGCACTGCACCTTCATACACGCGTGTACTTTTCACGCCTGAGCAAGGCAAACCGTGACACTGACACGCTGGACCAGCGGGTGTATTACACGCTTTGGCGTGATACTGGGTTGGGCGTGGGAGGATCGTGCTATTCCCCCCAGTTCCCCCTCCCACCTGAACAGGTGCCCCAACCGACCAGAGGAGGTGCTAGGGCAGCGACCAAGACACATACCCGCATCCGGCTTCCCACCCGCAGACACGGCCAACTGTGTCTGCAGGGACGCCCAACCAAGCCGGAAGTAACATGGGGACTCAAACCAGTGATCCCCACGTATTCTCATTACTTTGTGTGCAAAATTCATCCAGTACAAGTTCAAATCCCACACTACTAAAACTGAGAAGTATTTTCAGTGACAAATGAACAAGTGCAGAACCCTCATCTGAGTGACCTCTTCAGTCTCAACTGACTGTGGGTATCCCCACCCTTATAAACAGTACAGTGAGTGGAACACATAACTATTAATAAAAAAGCATTTTATTTGTACCAAAAATGTGTTTATTTTTTACAGCCTTATACAATATCAATTCACGTCCGATAATCTGACCTAAATCTCAGTAATTGTAGGATTACTAAGAGAAAAGAGCCACATCAGATATCTGTATCTAAATACCCACTGTGTACAGTGCACAAGGAGATAACTGATTTGCTTGAATAGACATTGAAAGTCAATGCACCCAATTTACATTTACATTTTTCCCCAGTTTTTAGAATTACACATAACATTTGTAAAGTATTTGTATGGAAACATGGCAACTGGTATCTGAGTCATATATCCCTTTATCTATCCCTTACGTACACGTACCACGTCTCACGTATCAGAGCAGAATATAACATGACTTACTAGTTACAACTAACCCCCCCCCCCAATGCTCTCTTCCACCGAACTCAGGTCTAAAGACTCCAGTGACAGTAGCAGTGATTCAGACAGCTCTTCTGATGACTCATCATCTGACAGCAGCGATTCTTCTAGCTCCTCTTCGAATGATAGCGACAGCAGCAGCGACAGTGATGACAGCTCTTCCTCCTCTTCGGTCTCCTCATCATCATCATCATCATCATCAGACAGCTCCGACTCTGACTCAGGAAGTAGCAGTGAATCAGATCATGGGCCACCGAAAAAGAAGAAAAAGAAGAAATAGAAAAGGAGAAGTAACTGGCTCTCTTCACATTGTTGTGTTTTCTTTTTCTTCTATCCCTCTATCAGTTCAATTTCAGTCCTACACGTTGCAATGGCAAAACTTATTTTGTGTTCCTTTTTTCTCTCCCCTATACCAATATACTTAAATCCATCACAGTGATGAGGACCAGAATGGATGTGACAGGTCTGAGGTTGTAAACACAGTGGTGCCTACTACTTTGGCAGAGACAATGAGCCAGGACTGATTTCAGTGAGTTTAGAGTTGAAAACAATGACCACATTTTTATGTACCGTTTCTAAACATTTCTTTCCTCCTACATGCATATTAATGAGGTACTTCCACAAGTTCAGCATTCAAATGAGGATATGGATTTAAAATAGTATCTGCAAAATTAGTTTTTTCATGTAGTCTTTTGAATTTGTATTTGTAGTTAAACTTACACTGTACAGTTCAGTATGAAATGAAAGACGATATATCTTGAGTTTAACATCAAAGGGAAACCTTTAATGACATTTGAATAAAGAAAAATAAATAGTTCTGTGATTTGAATGTATTTCAAGTCCGAGCTGTTGCTGCTGCTTGTATTACTGCAAAAATTAGGCACTTGGGTCCTGTGTTGTTTGCAAAGCCTTTGGATATTTGCTCTGTGTTTTGCACTGAAAGGAAAAAAATGTTACGTTACATTTCACTCACTGCAAAAACACTGGATACTTGAATTTTATAATCCCGAGGAAATCTTTTCTTTTTAAAGGCTTTAATCACATTTTTGTGGTAATTCTCGAGGGCTCTTTCACTGCCAAACGTGGGTATGTCCAACCACAAAATGTCCCTAAAGCAGGAGCAGTTAGTTCATTTAAATGAGAATTCTTATCGGCTGTGGTTGGGATTGGTTCAAATGTGTGAGGGCATACGCAAAACAAGCAGAAGGCCAAGCCATAAATTCCAAATATTAATTAAAATGGCTGACGAAATGACAAGTCACGTCAAAAGATTTGTATAGCCCAAAAATCACAGTTTAGTCCCAGCGAGCTTTACAATCACATTAAATTCAGATTACGTTCTCCAAAAAAGGTAAACAAAATAACTGTCACTCTTCCTGAACATTAAACAAGGCACTGGCAGAATAACAAATTATTGTGGTTCACATGGTAACTTTCAAACTTGGCAGTGCAAGGACTTCTGAGCCTTGTGATCTGATAGTTTACAATCAAGTGGAGACTTCATTGCCAGCACTCCTCTTTGTTCAACTTGTTGAAGTATTTCAATGAAATAAAATGATGGGACTATTGTCTACTTGGGCTAGCAGCTTTAACTTTTTACTTTGTGTTATCAAGAATTTGGGTTAAATGTATTTACTGAACATGCAAAACAATCAGCCAAAACAAAACTACTGACAGGTAAATTAATAACATTATCTTGTTACAGTGGCACCTGTCAAGGGGTGGTTTATATTAGGCAGCAAGTGAAGTTGAGGTGTTGGAAGCAGGTAAAATGGGCAAGAGTAAGGAGCTGAGCAACCTTGACAAGGGCCAACTTAGTATGATGGCTAGACGACTGGGTCAGAGCATCTCCGAAACAGCAGGATTATAGGGTGTTCCTTGTATGTAGTGGTCAGTACCTACCAAAAGTGGTCCAAGGAAGGACAACCGGTGACAGGTTCATGGACGCCCAAGGCTTGTTGATGTGCGTGGGGAGCGAAGGCTAGCCCGTCTGGTCCAATCCCACAGAAGAGCTACTGTAGCTCAAATTGCTGAAAAAGTTAATGCTGGCTAGAGGTGTCAGAACACACGGTACATCGCAGCTTGCTGACTATGGGTCTGGATAGCCGCAGACCGGTCAGAGTGCCCCTTGATGACCCCCGTCCACCGTTGAAAGTGCCTACATGGACACGCGAGTGCCAGAACTGGTCTGGTGAATCACGTTTTCTTTTACATGACCGGGTGTGTGTGCGTCGTTCACCTGGGGAAGAGATGGCACCAGGATGCACTTGGGAATAAGGCAAGGCAGTGCGATGCTCCGGGCAATGTTCTGCTGGGACACCTCGGGTCCTGGCATTCATGTGGATGTTACTTTGACACATACCACCTACCTAAACACTTGCAGACCATGTACACCCCTTCATAGCAACAGTATTCCTTGATGGCAGTGGCCTCTTTCAGCAGGATAATGCACCCTACCACACAGCAAACATTTTTCAGGAATGGTTTCAGGAAATACGACAAAGAGTTCAAGGTGTTGTTTTGGCCTCCAAATTCACCAGCTCTCAATCCGATAGAGCATCTGTGGGATGTGTTGGGCCTGGAAATACAAGTCCGAACCCTGGAGGCCCCACCTTGCAATTTACAGGCCTTAAAGGATCTGCTGCTAACGTCTTGGTGCCAGATACCAGAGGACACCATCAGAGATCTTGTAGAGTCCATGCCTCGATGGGTCAGTTGTTTTTTTTTTTGGGGGGGGGGGCTACACAATATTAGGCAAGTGGTTTCAATGCTTTGGCTAATCAGTGTTTCCCAAACTACTCCACAAGACCCCCCCCCCTGCATATTTTCATTGTACCCCTGCATACATAGGCCTGGTTGTATTGTACTTACCAGACAATCACATCATAGTACTAAATCATTCCAGGGGAAAGAAGGTATAGACCCACCACGGCCGATGTAAGGGGTTTTAGTCCTGCCTAAACTGAACTGGGCATTAGCCCACATTACCCAGTAGCGCTAGCCAGAATGATAAGTCAGTCTCTAATTTGCCTGCAGGTGTGTGTGTCGGCCCTGTTACTGACCGACCTGTCGAGGTTGTCTCTCTAACTTTCAGCCGAAATATCTGTTGGGACAGACTGCAGCCCTTTGACCCTAATCTCGAAGCAGGTATAGGTACTGGATGGATGAAAGATCGGATGATAGGATAATGTACGACCTCAGTTTCCCCGTCTTCCCCTGAGCATCTCAACATTCAACATCGGGCTTTATCAACAACTTAGTTTTGTATAGCATATTTCAAGGAACCCGGACTTCGTTACCAATTTCCCGATAGCTCTTCGGGTTCAGTCCCATCCAAGGCCCAGAATAAAAAAAATAAATCGTTGAAGTAAGTAATGTTTTACATTTTGCTCTACACTCTTCAGAAAATACGACTAAATACATAAATTGAATGAATATACGTGAAGTGAATGCCGTTCCCCTCTAATATAATTCAACGACTAATGTTATTTTCCTTTTCATCAAAATCCAACAGGGCAAAAGTAAAACTCGTATTTTATCACCACCAAGCCCAAAAGAGGAGTGAAAATCATGGCACAGGCCTGTACGGGAGAGGGGGGACGATTTCAAAACTTGGGACTGTGAGTGCTTCCAATTTTTCATCGGTATTTATCCTGAAAAAGTAGCACTTCTCCCAACAAGGAAGTCCAAAAGCCCCCCAGCGACACCCCCCCCCCCCACACACACACACACGCTTCCTCCACCTCCACCCACCGAAGGGGTAAAACGGTATCGGCGCTGCGGTCACGTGACGCGCCGGAGTCCTGATCACAGCTGCCATCCGTGCGTCCAATGCCGTCTGTCGTACCTGCTAGCTGATTTAGCCTAGCCACCTCACCTATCAGTCGGTCCCGTCGGAGGAAGATGAAATGAACGAGAGACAAAATGATTTTCCCTCGTCTTCAGCGCGATTCACGGCTGTATGTGAAAAGGGGGACGACGTCCGTCCGACTGTCCGTAGCATTTTAGCCGTCGCAACGTTTCGCCGAGTCCGTTTGTTGTGAAACTGGAAGTGGAAAAGACAAAGGGAAAAGAGCTGTCCAAGAAAAGCTAGAATGGTCCGGGCCTAAAAAGAAGAATAAGAGGTAAAAGGGTGTGCTAACGCTCTAAACATGATTCACAGATTGTCTCGATTGGGTGGCTAAACGTCATGTTTTGACGATGTAAATTGTAAATTTCAGGCAGTAATTTTCTTGGCGTTTGAGATATGTGCCTGTTAGCCCAGCCGCACAATAGCTGAGCTGGCCGGCTAATGTTAACATAGCGTTAAAGCCCAGATACAGGTTAGTGTTAGCCTGTTAGCTAACATGTTAGCTTGTCGCTAAATGAGTAAAGTTGGGTTTATGATGACAGTAAATACCAAGTGCAAGATTAACGGGAGATGTTATTCATGCGTATATCAAGTTTATATCGCTTGTTGTCGTATGTCAAGCCCAATGAAACATATTAATGTTACTGGGTAATACATTTTTGCTCGTGTAGCCAACATTACATGACGTCTGATGTTTTTGTTATGTCCCGGATGCCAACTGAGCTGAAGTTAACAATTATCAATATAAGTATTCTGTAGGATATAATTTCAGCACAATCAGAAATTGCATCTGAGTACATCATTCATACAGATGTGCTGTGTATGTATAGGTTATAGGGTGCCTTTGTGACATTAATTTTCAGCTTGTCTAGGAACTGTGGTGCCAGTGTTGTGACCAACAACAAACAAAACGACCAGGTGGTTGTCACTTTATTAGTTACTTTGTTCAACAACTAGAATAGGTAAAATTGTTTTAATAATCGTTTCCATTGTCCTTAACAAGTCAATTTTTGACTACCTCAAACTTTTTGAGTACCCCCCCCGCTACGTTTTTGTGTCCCAAGTCCTTTTTTTTAACTAATTATTGTTATTATCAACACTACACGCTGCTTAGCTTGACCTACAGTTGTTCAGGGTCGGTGTCTAGCTGCAAAGAAAGTCACATTTCACATGATAGAAATGGGATAGCTTATGTGTGTAGCCAAAGGACAGCTGAAATGCTTCTCCAGGAAGCCATTTTACGTGCCAATGAGGAGGGTCACGCAAACGAGTACCATGTATAGTCTAACGTTATAGTTATTCATTCCAAAAGACTTGCATTTAATTGCAGAAAGCTCATTTTCGAATGAGGCATGGACAGTGACAAGCTTGTTTTTCTAGTCTGACACATAAGGGTGGGGGTGGGGTGCCTTTAAGTCATGCACTCATTTACAGGAGATGGCTGAGGACTTTCCAACAACTGCTGTCAGGTTTTGGATTGTGGTTTCAGTTATGTGAACTTTAGTTTTGATGCATGTAGTGAAGGTATTTCAGTAAGTTGACTTTTCACGTGTGCATATTCGTTGGTTTTTGAACGTTCTGCTGCATTTGGATATCATTAAGCAAATGACAGTTGTTCTGTCTCCTCAGTCTTATATGTCACAACCTTTCTGTGAAGTCCTCTCTTCCTGCTGGTTATAACCGTTTTCCCTGTCATCAAATATTGGCCACAAAAGAGTGTTGGCTCGGCACACGTTATGGTGACATGTTTGCCTGTTGCATGCAGATGAGGCAATGGATATTTTCCTTGGCTTTGACGGATCTATTGTGTGCTGAGGTATACAGCAGTTTTACTCTTCTTTTTTTTCGTGACAGATATATTACCTGCTGAGATAGCACAGTATATTTTATTTGCTGGCTGGATGTTCGGAAAGTGAGCAGTATCAAGCTCCAGGCTGAACCTTGCCAGATAAATGTACAAGATATCAGGACTTGGCCAGATAAAGTAGAGGTGCACCACTAATTGCACAATCCATGTCTCACTGTTGTCAAGCTTCAACAGCGCCTCTTTGTCTTTTGTCATCTCCTTTGCTGAAATCTACTTTCATGGATTTAAAAACAAAAGTAGGCCTACCATAAAAACGCCAAACCATAGCTTGCACCCAAACGTTCTTTTTAATCTAGACAGCAGGCGTTCATTATTTCTTTCTCACTTTATTTACTGCTTATGATGCTTTTTTGTAGCATTAGAAGTAGGGCTGCACGGTATTAGGAAAACATGCGATAACGTCGTTGAATATAGCGATGATGATATGACTTGTGATAAATAAACAAATATTGAAGTATGCAGTTTTAATGTCTTTCTGCTTTAGGTTTGCAGCTAACATGGATTCCAGACAACGAACAGCCTGTGCACACTGAATAAAAAAATGAAATGCATTATTTCCATTCCAGCAACATAGTTTTATTGGGGGGGGGGTGCACCAGGCTACAGCCGCTCTATTGACAATGAAGAAATGCCGCCAAGGGTAACGTTGATGGTAGCAAGTGCTGGTTGACAACACTGCTGCAATAGTCGCTCACTGGTCCAGCAACGTCATCCATTCGTCAGTCTGTTTGACTTGTTGAGTGACAGCCGATTTTTATGCATGTGGTTAGCCTGGCATGCGCAGAAATTATTAAATCTATTCGAACAGTTAACATGGAAACCCATTCGGCCGTGTTAATATGCGAAGTCTGTGTGCTATTCAGAGGCCCTGATTCATTCATGGTAATAATGGAAATGGTAACGTTAGGTGCAAGAAAATAACTTTGTAGTTTCTGGTGACCATTACACCGCTGTCGACAATCCATCATCTGCATACCGACTAAGGTCTGTTACTGGTCTGCTTAATGTCAATAGTCTAAAACGGCCCATGCCAAATCTTTTTGTAATACACATGTGAATAAGTTAATCGTTGTAAATCACATGTCGGTGGCCTTACGCATACGAAATAGGTAGCAATGCACAGACGGCTTGTAACGGGTGTCTGAAATTCAGATTTGGCCAGAAATGTAAAGCGCTTTGAGTGGCTGTTGCAGCTAGAGAAGCGCTGTATAAAATGCAACTTGATTGACTTGATTGAACTTGGTTGCATGGCAATAGTTTCATCACTGTAACAGAACATCTAGGCCCATTTAAAGCAGCTACTAGGCGTTTATATTATAAATGATTACGCAAGTCTCAATTTAAAACTCACGTCTTACCAGTTTTGCAGAGTGAGTAACTGTTAGAATTTTATTGTTGTTACTGGGGCGGAATCAGCCAAGTGACACTACCGCCCTTTTTCCAGAAGGGGGCACCAAAGTCAACACAACGCATAGTACTCGACTCAGTTCAGACTTCGCCGTCTTCCGACGTGCGTCGTACATTTGTGGAATGGCGACTTGGGGAAAAATAATTCCTTGATGGAATCTGGTATCTCCGGTCCAATGTTTATCAGACTCACAAAGCCCTCTCTGCTCATTGTATTCACAGGCGTCATGTCTTTAGCCAAATACCGCGCGGTGCGGTGGCCTCCGTTATTTCTTTGTGGCGCTCGCATGTTTTTTCATAAGGAGTTACACTTGCAAATCTCTGAATTAAAGTCTGTTGGACTTTTTTGCTGCTACTTGACTTGACGTTATTTTTTTTTTGTGCTTTGGCTAACGCTAGATTTTTTTAACTATCAGTATAGTTCTTTGTGGTTGTGTAGTTAAGCTATGGAGATTAGTCGTGTTTCCGCTGGTAGTTACCACGTCACGTGTTCGGCATGACTTGCATAGTACTACTACTAAAGTATTGCCAAATAACAGACGTGCTGTTCTTTTTAGCCACGAGTTCTTCATCGCCCACCTTTTTCCTCAGCGCTCATCTCTCCCCCTTCAGCCATCGTGACGCTCACCCTCTAACCACCGCCACAGTAGGGCTCCATCTGATTGGCCAGATATATTGATATGCAGCGTGTGAATGCATGGCACGTGAATATACCATTTATCGCGGTTCAAGCAGTCTTTCGCGATACTTATATCGCGCATGCTGATGTCGTGATGAAAGTAAATTTTCGATATATTGTGCAGCCCTAATTAGAAATGAACTATTTAAAGGGACGTTTCACTGATGATTTTGTGCATGTGCAATTGGTACTGATGAGTAATGTAGTCGATTGAAGCAGTAAAGTCTTCGGTGTGTACTGTACTGAAGGAGAAATCGGTGTTCTCCTGGTTAGTGTTTCCCACAGCGCCTACATGTACCAGAACGCACTGCTCCTGTGTCGTCATCCGTAAAATACCTCTGTGCTAGTGTTGTGGTACATGTAGGCGCTGTGGGAAAGACTAACCATTTCCACCATTGGAAACATGGCTTAAACTGAGAGAACGAGGATGTATTTTTGAACAGTGTCTTTAGAGTATTAAAATAATGATAATAATAACAAACTTTATTTGTATAGCACCTTTCATACATAAATGCAGCTCAAAATGCTTTACATTAAAAGCAGGGAAACAATAAAACTCAGCAACAATACAGATAAAAATAAGTTAAAAACAATAAAACACAGACCTAAGCAAAAAAAGAGCATAAAACAAGGCAAGAAATAAAACCACGCTGTTCAAAAGCACATCCTCATTCTCTTGGCTAAGCTATGTTTACAGAAAAAAAACACGGTTTTTGTGCCGCTTCAGATGCAGAAACGATCATCAACTGCAGGTGTTTTTCATGTGCTATCTCTGTCACAGATAGACAGAGAGAAGGCTAAAAAATCAGTGAATTTTCCCTTAACTCAACCCTGCTAAGAGTTAATGGTCTCCCTAACTTGCGTCTGGCTAATTTTGTAATCAAATCTTGCCAGCAAGTTCCTACTACCGTTAAGGAGTGGTTTGTGGAGAGCCAGTTTTCTTTGAAGGCCAGTCCAGAATCAGACATTTTAATTAGCTAAACCTAATTGGACATCAGTCTCTCTCTCTCTCTCTCTCTCTCCTCTCTCTCTCTCTCTCTCTCTCTCTCTCTCTCTCTCTCTCGTTGCTCACGCAGCAGAAAAATATGCTGTTCGCTGTGTCCTGACCTCACACATCTGTTCATCAGCTTTTGTTTCTCTGGAACTAGAGTCAAGCTTTGATGTGGGCATACAGGTCTACCTAAGGTGGGGATGCATTTATAGGCTATACTGATAAGTGATAATACAGATTTGGCATAGGTCTTGGTCATAGAATATTGTTTTATTTTGTAATTTTTGAATTTGGTAATAGGTCTAACATCAGTCTTGTTCTGTGACTGCAAAAAATACCACTGATGAATGAAAAATGTGTTTATATATTATATATATTGCATTTTCAGAATGGTAACAAAAAGCAATAGTTACAGAAGGACGAAGCAGCCAATTAGTTTATTCTCTTAAATCAAAATGACCCAAAAGCTATTCAGTAAAAACACGCTTGGCTTTCCTAAGTTCCTGAGGCTGGGCATTCTGTAGCAACAATATAGACCTTGGTTTGTGAAATTATGTAACAGTTATTTCCCCTGCTCAACCCTACTTAACAATTACAAATTTGGCCATCACTATTTGTATTTTTTCAGAAAAGGAGTGAAAATTCCTGGTTATGGGAGCACAGCATGTTTAGTATAGTTTGTATTGGCTAGTATGTTTCTATTTGTAGGCTGGTTAAAGATACAGATATATTCCAGTGTCCTAAATATATCTCCAGCTGTTGTTAAAGTAGTTAGCCTGTGGCTGGTATAGGGGTAAAATAGCATATATGGTATAGAAATTCCTGAGCCATTTCTTCAAGATAATTATGGATAGCCCCCCCCCCCCCCCCCAAGACCTTAACAATATTTTGGTGCATGCACACAATCAATTCTCCGAAAGAACTCTGATTAAGTGAAGTTTTTGTCTTTGTTTTTTAGATTTTTTTCCCTCATTTTCTCCCCAATTGTATCCGGCCAATTATCCCACTTTTCTGAGCCATCCCGGTCGCTCCTCTGCCGATCCGGGGAGGGCTGCAGACTACCACATGCCTCTTCCGATACATGTGGTTTCACCAGCTGCTTCTTTTCACCTGACAGTGAGGAGTTTCGCCAGGGGGATGTAGCGTGTGGGAAGATCACGCTACCCCCCCCCCCCAGTTCTCTCTCCCACCTGCACAGGTGCCCTGACCAACCAGAGGAGGTGCTAGTGCAGCGACCAGGACACATACCTACATCCGGCTTCCCACCCGCAGAGACGGCCAATTGTGTTTGTAGGGACGCCCCGACCAAGTCAGAAGTAACACGGGGATTCGAACCGGTGATCCCCGTGTTGGTAGGCAGTTTTTGTCTTTGTGGTTCTAAATTATGCCCTACAATGTTTAATGAGGCCTGGTTTCCAAAAAAGGAACCTTTAATAGTTTTTAGGTAATGAGTTGGGCAATGGGTTTAATTTCATTAATTGATATTTTGTTAATAGGCTAAGTTACTAAGGTTTTTGTCTTTCTGTAGGGTTAAGTATGAATTCACATGCATAGTCTGAATGTCATAAGCAATGTTTAAACAGGGTAATTCCCCTTTTCAGAAAATGAAGTAATACATGTTGAAGAAAAGTAGGTGCATTGTTTTAGTTTGATAAGCTTGATAATTATCTCAAGGTTTCAAGATGTCCTAGATTTCAAAATAAGCACTACTACATTATTATTGATTTTGGCTCTATCAAAGTTCAATATAAAGATGAATGATTACAAAGCTAATGCCATACACTGGGCTACATAGTCTAAGCTGCCTAGTGTTAGGTTTGATCTACATACATTCCCAGGGTGAGCCGACTAGCAAAGGACTGTTTGCAGATACTTGCCACCAGCTCAATTTAGAGGGGTTTCAGCACAGGAGAAAACATTGGCCATGTTTCCATCAGAATGTTCAGTCAATTTTAAGCAAATGTAGGGGAAAAGATCATCATTTGCTTTTCAACAATTGTGTCTTAAGTGATTGGCAATCTCACTGTATGCAGAACTATGTTAACAAAATTTTAGAGGAAAATGATTGATAAGTAATGCTTGCCACAGGAGAAAGGAAAGAGAGAATTCAATTCCTGCTGGTTTTCTTTTAAAATTGTCTCCACTGTTCTGCATTAATTGTGGTCATCTTGAACAACATTACAAAACATAGGACTGTAACAAGCCACAAAGTTAGAAAATGCAAATGGCAATTTTATTATCAGAAATAGAACTTAACGTCACATGAATGTGTCTCTGTGTGTGTCGGAAAAAGCAGTGGTTCGGCCTGGATTCGCCTTGTCACAAAAGTGGGGAGGCGTCTTCTTCGAGACTGCCGGCCGGAGAGATGCAGTTGGCGAACGCATGCAGTACGAGGGTGGGTGTTTGAACTAAAATAGGGATCGATTGGCCACTAAATTGGGTGAAAAAAAAAGGGAAAATCAGAAATAAGTTTATAGAAAAAAGAAATGGAACTTCACTGTACTCACTTACCTTGTCAAATATTTGGGTGTGGTTCTATTTAAACATGTATTTTTGAGCTTCAGTTGTCAATTGAGATGCGGCTTTAAAGCTGGGGAAGGTAATTTGTTTTGGGCAAAAATTCCACAACTTTTCAGCATATTGTAATTCAAATGTTTTGAGCGAAAACTAGTTTTGTACGTCTCTTGGCTCTGTATTCAGGCTTTAAAAAAAAAAATCTAGCCCAGGACACAGTTTTAACCAATCGCGAGTAATTTCAGAGAGAGGGTGTTCCTATTGGCTGCTCTATAAATGCAGATGCATGTACACGATCAATTCGCGTCTGCCCTGCCTAGCTGGTTGCTTGTGGTTGTAACCCTAACCGTAAAAATCAACAAGACCGACTGAAAATGACTGTTTCACTTGAACAATATTGGTTTAACTAAAAGATTGGTTCAAAAAAAATTTTTTTTACACGGATGGATTATAAACTATGATACAAGTTTCATGAGTCTTGCTTTGACATTTCCTGGTTATACATGAGTGTAAGGGGCTGAAGAGTGATGTGGGAGGGAATTAGTGGAGTGGTATTAGGCAGCAGGGAGAGAGGTGGAAGAATTTGCATTGGAATGTTCAATGTTACCTTAGTAACATTTTAACGATTTCATTTGGCCAGATTAGTTTCAGACCGGATTACATTATCCTGATTATCTTAATAAAATGTATGGAAACATTTTAAAATGCTTTTATTGAATATCTTAAGTTTCAAGCAAATTCAGATTTATTTTTTTTGGTAACATTAACTCCTTGCACATGGTGAAATTGGTGTGTCGGAGCCCAGTTGCTGCAGACTATTTTTTTAGTGTCTCGATGCATGCTCAGTAATCCAGGTGTAGGATCCACGGTGGTGTAGTGGTCTAAGCATTGGCTTTGTGTCGATGCAGTTGCCCACTGGGGACCAGGGTTCGCACCCCGATCTCGTCAGATCCGACTATGGCTGGACTCAATGAAGCAGCAATACTTGGCAACGCTGTCTTCGGGAGGGGGGCGGAGTGGGCTTGTGTTCGTCACATGAATGCGTCTCTGTGTGTGTTGGAAAAAGCAGTGGTTCGGCCTGGAGTCGCCTTGTCATGAAAGTGGTGAGGCGTCTCCTTTGAGACTGCCGGCTGCAGAGATGCAGTTGGCGAACGCGTGCAGTACGAGGGTGGGTGTTTGAACTAAAATAGGGATCGATTGGCCACTAAATTGGGAGAAATCAGAAATAAATTTATTTTTAAAAAAATCCAAATGTAGAAATTCTAGAAAAGTTACAATGCAACACAAGCAAGGATCTAGTCAGGAGGCGACAATGCAAGTGCTAAAACACTAGGTTTCAAGTCCGGTAGGACATAGTAGGTGTCAACTGGCAGGGCACAAAGACAATGCATAGGGTGCATAGAAGCAAATGTGTGTGTGTTTTCTTATTATTATCAATACCATCAGGTGTGGAGGTGTTCGTGAAAGAGCTCGGTCTTTAGTTTCTCCTTAAAGATAGTAAGTGACTCAGCAGATCGAATGGAGTTTGGTAACTCGTTCTACGAACGGGGAACTACAGAAGAGTCTGGCTAGTGATTAGGGCCCTGTTGTGGCGGAAGTGCCAGGCTCTTTTCATTGGCAGAGTGTAGTGAGTAGGACTGAGTGTAGACGTGAATGAGGGAGTTCAGGTAGTCATGTTGAGTCCAGATGAAGTGATTCAAATTTTCTGGTGTTTTTTTCAGGCTTCACTTGACCCCCCCCCCCCACACACACACACACACCTATACCTTTGAAGACTATTTCAGCATATACCATTGGTTGTTGGGGAGTTTTTGAAAGCAGGGGACATGGAATTTAAATCTCGAGGGGTGCAAAAAAAGAAAAAGAAAAAAGTAGATAATTTGTGGGTCATATGCATCAAGCAGAAGCTTGTGACACCTGATTGGGGGTCCTCCCTATGTTCCCCGGGTCCTATAGTCCCCGGGTCCTATGTTCCCCGCTTTGTATGAGACCGGGGAATATCGGACCTTTTTGTATACAGAGGGCCCTATATTCCCCACTTTTCCCCAAAAGGGTCCTATGTTCCCCGTTTTGTATGTGCAGGGGAACATAGGACCTTTCTTTATAAAAAGGGTCCTATGTTCCCCTAGGGCACCCGGGGAACATAGGACCCTTTTTATAAAGAAAGGTCCTATGTTCCCCGGTCAGCAGGTTTGACGCTGTTTGGCGCAAAAAGTGCATTTTCAATAATGCATTATTTAGGGCAGATTATTAAGAAGACAATGAATCATACGATTTCTATTTTTATATCACAAAAACGAATTCACAAAGTCCAGGTTGGCTAAAGTATGTGGAAACTTTAGACACTACACCAATTTCAATTTATTAGGCTATAGCCTATATTTGGGCGCGTAACCCACCCCGGTAGTTCTCTGATATTTATGCGCGAAATGTGTCACTTACCGAGGAAAATGCGCCTCGCCGAGTAGGTGAGCTGGCTCGTCTGTGTCTGAATGTAATATAGTAAGCCTATGTTCCTTGAGCAACTGTACCCGGGCATAGCTCAGTCGGTAGAGCTCTCGCCTATGGATCGCAAGGTCGTGAGTTCGATCCCGGGTGCCGCCAACTCAGCGTATGAGTAGCACATTGTGCGAGAAGTGCTGGGAGCTGAGGATAGGTGTTGTGTTCCGTCCTCAGCAGTCCATCTCCCAGAGGTCTAGCGCATTGTACCAGGGATAGACTCCTGCGAAAGCTGGCTGATACCGACAATAGGCCAATTCCGACCCACTTCTTCTATGTTCCCTAGAAAGCCGTCGTTCCCATCATAACCACACCAGCTTATTGGGAAAAGCATCTGACAGATATTAGATAGAAACCATCTGCTCAGTAAGGCCCTTTAAGCATCATAATTGTAATGATAATAATAATAACATAATAATAATGACAATAATTGTCATGTACCGGTTCTGCATGTAAGGGCACCCGTATGTATGTGACGTCACCTGTTGACGTGGGAGAAGCGCGAGGAATATTGTTCGGGCAGTCTTGCAATACGGTGGAATAAAGCAAGCCACGTTAGGCATTGTGTAATAACGGTGTGCCTGATCATTTATAATCAATGACACCTAAATAAGCATATAGGTGGGAATAACGGATCAGAACAATAATAATGATAATAATAATAGCGTAATAATAATAATGATGATGATGATGATAATAATAATAAGGATAATAATAACAATATAGCCTTATATTAGAAATGCTAAAAATCGGATAATTGAAATATTTATAATTATAAAGTAGGCTAATAAGGCATGGTAATAACAATAAAATAATAACAATATCTGCCTGGTCTCTTAAGATTCTAAGATGCTGTATGCTACAGAAATAACGGGACATGGGCCTAGGCTAATGAATACGCCTTTTTGACAAAATATGAATGAAAGGCTAATCAACAACGCTAAAGCTGAATCACAAAACACATATTGCTCGAAAAATAATTTATAAATAGCCAAATGCACACATGATTTCGAGTTTGGAAATATTTAAGACTTGTCGTGGATGTGTGGTCATCTGCACGCAAGTTTCCTGGCGTTCTAAACCACATGATCAAAATTCACCAATGTCTAAACCGCCCGCCAACTTGCAACAATTTGCAACAATCGGTTGTTATCGGTGATAACTCGTGGACTCACTGTCATGTGCTTACTAGCCTACAAGAAGACAAACAATGGCGATAGTTATGGATGGTGATCGAGGGGGCAAAGTGTTGGTACATGAGAACTTCAGATATCAGAAGCACCGCACCAATCAAGACACCATTAGATGGCGGTGCTGGAGGAACTGTAGAGTGCCACTGATCACAAATAGATTTGAAGTGGAGGACGTGGATGCTAACATTATTGTGCACGATGTTGGGGAACACGTGCATCCCCCTGACGGAGAAATGGTGCACCGTGCAGAATTCCGACAGGGGGTGATTGCAGAAGTTGCGAGGGAGCCAACAGTCCCAATAAGAAGGATCTATAATGCGCAAAGGGTCCTGCAGCGTCGGCAATGTCAAATCCAGGGTTTTAGCCCCTCTTTGTTGAGTAGCCTAATGGACTAGGACTACTCATTTTGATTTTTTGAAGAAGAAAAAAGCCTTAACGTTAGGCTAGTTAGGCCTTGGAGATTTTTGTTTTAGACCATGCCTTTTCTGGGGGGCTTCTGCCATAGACCAACCCTTTTTCAGCCAAGCTTTTACTAGAAGCATTTTGTTATTAATAGCCTATTATCAGCATTACTATTGATAGTATTGTGCCTGTAATTGTTATTTGTTATTAGGCCTCTTTTATAATTAGGCTATTATTATTATTATCATTATTAGGCTGTTATTATTATTATTATTATGTATTTCTTATTATTATTATTGGTATTATTACTATTATTATTATTATTATTATTATTATTAAAGAAGAACATCAAAGGATGTGAGGTAGCACTCATCAAATGAAAAAAAAAGACACAATTCTCTATTTTACCATTTCATTGTTTGGCATCAGTCATTAACTTGGCCTGGTGGTCTTCTTCAGAAACCTTAATGACTGATGCCAAACAATAAAATGGTGAAATAGAGGACTGCCTCTGTTATTTTCTTACCATTTGGTGAGTGTTACCTTACATCCTTTGATGTTCGTCTTTGATTCATGTTTTTGGTTTAGCACCTCCACAAGCCTTTAGTTTTTTGAGAAGCACATATTATTATTATTATTGGGCAATTAGCCTATTGTGTAAGGTAGGCGGCCCCCGTTGATGGATACTTTGTGCTGGTCCTAAATTTCAAGTCCTGGTCTAAGTTCTCTGCCTAAAAAGTTCATCATTAAAGTCTTTTTGAAAGAAAGTCTGCCAAGTGATTTAATATGGAAAACGAACTGCAAAGTAACAAGAAAGTGGCTGAAGTGTCCAGTGCTGTGCAAATTGAACTTTGAGCGAAGGTGGAAATGGCTAGGTTATACTGGTAGGCGGGCCTACTGCAAGACAAACTTGCGTTGGTTGCCGACTGTCCATGCTGAGCCGGAGAGCCAACTAACTAGGCCTACTGCAGTAAATATTGGTAAGAAATAACAATAAAGCAAATTACAGCCTCCTCTATAGGCCGAATTTGGATACACACTCAAGGTGGCCTGCGATATACAACAGCCAACAATGGGAATACGGCCTCATTTAATCAGCGGAGGAATAGATTATCGTAGCCTACATCTCAGCCTTGACCCCAGTTTTTATTATTTTGGACCCGTTAAGGAAATTAATTTGCAAAAAGGGTTCTAAGTTCCCCGGTTTGTTCCTCGATTGGCAATAGCGGGGAATATAGGACCCTTTATTTGGAAAAAGGTCCTATGTTCCCCTGGAAACAGCGGGGAATATAGGACCCTTTTTCCAAAAGAGGGTCCTATGTTCCCCGGTGTCTATTGCAACGGGGATTATAGGACCTTTTTAGGGGAAAACGGGGAATATGGGACCCTTTTTTTTCGAAAGGGTCCTATGTTCCCCGATCGGGGAACATAGGACCCGGGGAATATAGGACCCGGGGACTATAGGCACGGCCCCCCTGATTGGCTCATCTGTCAGAATTCTAGGATGTTACCTTGTTTTTCTTATTTTGTGCTCAGTAGACAGGTTGTCAGATGTGGTCAGAATATATATGTACACAGAATTTTTATAACTTACTTGAAAGTAATCAGCTCTTGATAAGGGTCCTCACAATTTTAGAACCATATTTATTCATCAAAAATAAAAGTCACACCTCTGGAGCTGCATGTTAAACTAGGAATGGAACATTTCATATTGTCCCTTTTGGTGTTTTATCTTGTTTAGATAAAGGGAAAACAATTTCTAAATGTGCCCTTTTGTACTGAGTATTAGTCAAGTAAATGCACCAAAAGGGGAACTAGGGACAGCATTTTTTTAAAAAATATTTTTATTTGAATGTAACAGGCAAATTCAACACAATTTTGATGTAGGTCTTCCATGAAATAATATTTGTCATGAACAACACACTTGTGCACACTTCTTTGACTTGCAGAGTTTCAGATGATTCTTGGAAGTCCAGTCATATTCCACTTCCACGACTTAATTTGCTGTGGTAGAATGAAATGCTTTTATTGACTTTTGCAGGTACACGAGATTAAGAATAAATGTCACTAATAGAGTTGTCATAATATGAGACCCTGACTAGCAGAAAGTGCGACCACATTTCATATAGTTAGTCCACTCGCTAACTGGAGGTATTCCAGATGTGTGCAAGATGCTACAAACCTGTCGTTACGCAATGTAGAGTTAAATTACTGTAATTTATAAAGGCCACTGTGAACTTTTGCAATTTGATGTACATCAAATGAAACTGAACTGTCAAGTGGGATTTTGTGCCTGGAGGGAGTTTGATTCGACGAACGGCCAATAATGGCCATGCAGTTTTAGAAGAATTGATATACAGTTGGCTAGTTTTAGTTTGGTGGTCAAAGATTACTAGCCTAGTCCTAATCTTGCACCCCATTCCATGGACATTTTCTTCTAATGTACATGAGTGCAGTGTAATGTAATTAAAAATTGTATTTTTCAGGGCGAGGAAAAACATTGTGACAAACCTGCACTACAGCTGGGGCTCCCCAGCCCAGAGACGGACACCAGCGGAAATTGATGGCAAAGCAGCCTGTTTATTAAAACAAAGACATAAAAAACATCAGCTTTAACACCTATTTAAAAAGACTAAAAACAGACATACATTTAAAAGTTTTGTTGGGGCGAGAGCTCTGCGGGTCCACCTCCCGGCAGCCTTCTACTCTCTCCCTGGCGCTGGTGTGTCTTTATTTGGGGTGTGGAACCGAAATATCTGTCCTGATTTAATTAGCCTAATTCAGGACAGTTGGTTCACACCCCACCCATCCATCCATTATCCAAAGTGCTTATCCTGCTGTTAGGGTCGTGGGGATGCTGGAGCCTATGACACCCTGGACAGGCCGCCAGTCAGGCTGGTTCACACCCCACTTTGCCAAAAAAAAAAAAAAAAAAATCAAAACTTTTTGTGAATTTTAAGAACATAGTGCAAATAGGTGTAAATTAAGTGCAGAAAAGAGGTGACAACAAGAATGAAAATTTATTTTTCATTTTATGTGACCTTTTAAGCAGTTTCAAATGGGTTACAGGTAACACTAAAGCCCCCACACACTGTGACAGGGTTAAGGACAGCCAATAGGCCTGCACGATATGAGGAAAATCTGCGATTTGGGATAACATTGTTCAACATTGCAGTGACGAAATGATTTGCAATACAAATACTGAAGTGTGCATATTACGTAGTCCACACATGATGTTTTCTGCAGTAGGCTGTCTGTCGACATTGAGTTTTCAGTTTAAAGACTTGATCAAAGAAGTGTACGGTAAGGCTGATTTAGCGCTGTGTTGTGTGTACTATTCAGAGGATTTGGGAATGTTTGCAGTCACAGGATTGTAAGATGGCGACGGATGTACTCTGTCCCCCTCCAAGGATGGTCGTTCCCTCTTCACAAAGATGGCCTCTTTGACTCCCCATTCAATTGTAAGAATACAATGTCGAATAAGTGGCTTTCATTTTCATTTCAATCATCCAAGTGACCTCTTCATTCTCAGCTGACTGCAGGTATCCTCAGCGTTATAAAAAAACCCAAATAAATAAATAAATAAAACAGTGGGCTAATGACCGAAAATGGTCTGTTTCATATGCACATTACTGTGAGCCATTAACTAGTGTTTCAGTTGCAATGTGTACTATTAATAGAGGATTTGGGAATGGTTGCAATCGCATCCTTGATAGAGAGGAACACTGGTTGGAACAGGGAGTCGTATGTCCCTTTTCCACTACATGGTACCGGCTCGACTCGCAGAGTGTCGTTTTCTGTTACCATAACAATACTCCCTCAGTGTAGCTGGTCTGCATTGATTTTGGTACCTGCTCCAGTTTTTTTGTAACCCCGACAAAGGTGGTACCAGAATAGTGGTAACGGTTACCAAAATGCCGGTACTTTTCAGTAATGGAAAACGAAAAAGTCAAGTCGAGTTGAGCCGGTACCTTGTAGTGGAAAAGGGGCAATACAGGCCATCTATGTGAAGAGGGAACAACCATCCCTGAACCAAGGGGGCAGCTAAGAGTACATCTGTCGCCGTCTTACAATGCTGTGATACGATAGAGTGCCAATCCAGAGTTGTGGGCTCTTGACGAAATTCTTGCCCTGTCAGCTATCATTGTTTAGAGTGACAGGGAGTACGACAATACTGCTATCACACCGTCCTGATGAGTGACCTACTGGAGCATGGTAGACAATGTGAAAAGCATCACATTGCTCAGTATTCTTTCTTAGTGTGTGTGTGTTGCTGTCAGGGAATCAATAGTCAATCCATCTGCTAAACTGTTTTAAGTCTAGCAGATGGATTGACTAGACTGTTTTACTGTACCTCAGGCTCACTTTGGAGTGTTGCCAAGTCTTGTCTCTTCATTTTGAGTTTATTGAGGAAAAAGAATTGCCACTGTTAATAATTCTGCATGTCCCCCCCCCCCCCCATAGGACCATAATGAATGTCCTGGGGCCACATTGTGCATTGGCCTCTGTCAGCTTGCTGTCGATTTGATGTAGATTTTGTCACAATTTCTACAATGTGGTATGAGATTTACTTCAACTCATACTGTGTGACAAGGGGATTTATCAAGATTTTGCTTTTCTGTCGTACAGTGTGACCTGCAACAAACGTGCAAGACTGCCACAATTGTCTGTGTGGGGGCCTCAAAACAATTGAACTTAGTCTCCATTTGCACCAATACCTAATCAACAGCAGAAATCTGACAGGTTAGCTCTGTTATAATTGACACACCCTACAAAATTACTTTATTCAGCTAATATGCATCGAATGAATGGGGTCGCAGAACTACGGGACCCACCATTGTGACTGTATTGCATTTTGAGAACTCAATCTTGTATCATTTGTGATTTACCTTTTAAAAAGGAGATCATATTGGGTTTTTTTCTGAGCTGAGAAGTTTCAGATGTCAGTCGCAGTGTCATTTTAACTTCAGTCTATTTAGGAGTCTCGCAGGGACATATTAGCTAAGCTTTGAGCTGGTGATTTGCCGACTCCACTCAGTACTATGGTAGACCAAATTTCTATGATTGATGCGGGCTGAGTGACTGAGATTCAAATATGGGATTTTCAAGGTAGACCATGAAAATACCATATGAAAATTATGGTCGGCAGAGCTGGGTACTGAAAAGCTGATTTCCATTGAAGCCCTCAAAAAATATTTTTGATTCCTTGTCAATTTTAAAATCTCACATGCTATCAGAGGCTATCAAAAAGCCTTAGTGTTTGTGGTGGGGTGTGGACCAGCTTCCTTGAGTCTGCCTAATTAACTCAGGGCAGATAAAATGGTGTCCACACCCTACTCCACCACAATGTTTAATTCCAAGAACAAGACAATCCTTTTTTGCTTTGGTGTTGATAATGAAGGAAGCAGTTCCTTTCTGCTTCAATTCCAACTTAGCAAGCAGGTGGCATGTATAGATTTTTTTTATATAGAACATTTCAATAGGTAAATTAATGTAACAATTGTCAGCCTCATTGATCATAGATTGACATCATAAAATGTAATGTTCTAGGAACAGTGTTAAATTAGAAGTGCTTGAACTAGCATTTCCAATGATAGCCAGCCATGACCACAGAAGTGTCTAGTTGCTCTAGATTGTGAATAGAAAGGTATGCCTGCAATGTCAGGGCATTGTTTTCAGCATGGTTCCCTCTTTTTGTCACTGAAATTGACCTTAAACCTTGCCTTACTTTTTTGTTGTAAAACTCACAACTTCAAGTACAATTCATCCATACTTTGGTGCCCTCTCCTCCCCAGTCTTTCAGAAAAACGTGTTGCCATGCGATGACAACAAGTTTCCATGTGTCGTATAGCTGATGAAAACGTCTCCTGTTTATCACAGCCCGCTCCCGTTTCTCACCAAGGGTGCACTGTCTCTTTAAAAGCCTCTGCCGGTGCTTTTCCCTTTGCTCAGGGCAAAGTGGGGGGGAGGGAGGTTGTTGACGTTGAGACTGGCTCTGATTGGCTGGGCCGTCCTGAGGGCCGTGACATCACGAGGAGGAGAGGCTCCATGGTATAAAATAACATTTCCTTTTATGGAACGAGGTGGACTGTTCCAATCTCACAGAGAGGTGAGATCTATCCCTCCTGCCTCTCACTGCTCACTCATTTACTCCTTGTAGATATCTTCTCTAATTAGCTCGCAAGGCTGTTTTGTAGATTTTTTTTTCTTTTCCAAAATTTGCCATGAACATTTGATTCATATAGAAGCACTCTTGTCTCGGGTCCTGTTTCCTTTCTTGTTGCCTTTTTTCCAACTTGTATTACAACAGTTTTATCTGTAATTAGCCAGATGAATTGATTGGGTGCATTATGGTGTTTCTTTCATCCCCTCAAGTGGCTCATCATGATCACTATGTTACAGTTTGGTAATGAAAGTTATGGTTCATTGCATCCCAGCAAGTAGCTACTTTTGAAAATTTGTGTCCTTGATTAACCACAGTGAAAAAACATAAGCTCCCCGTGTGAGCTATTCTGCCTCAGAACTGAAATAGAAATTGGCCTGTAGTGCAGTTGGCTTTAAATGCAACCGGCAGAGACCACTAATGTGCACTGTGCACAAATGTGGACAGGAGACATACCAAATATATACTGTGGATGTAAAATGGATGTTAACTTTCTACCCTCTTCCTTGCCTTCTTTCTTGCACCCCCCCCCCAGCAACTTACTATTTCAGCCTCCCTTCTTTTCACCTAGGTTGTATGCCCCTACCTACTTGCCCAAAAGCACGCAACAAAAAGCTCTCTGGCCCCCTCTAGACTTCACCTATTGTCCCCCGCCTGTGGCCACCCCTGCTGTTGTATGACATGGTATCTCCCGAGAATGGGCAGTTACCCTCCCCTTCCTAAGTCAGATTGGTGTACTCCAAGGAAATGCACCGTGCCGTCGATCCGAGTCAAGAAACTATAGAGTTGCTGCTCTCCCAGGCGGAAACCCACAGATAGAAATGGACCTCTCTGTTTTCAGTAAAGGAAGTTTGAGCATCTGAACGGACTGACAGACCATGACAAGAATACTTCAGAAATCCCAGGAGATTTTCTAAACCCCCCCCCCCAACCCCACCGTCACTTCTCCTCCTCCTCCTCCTCCTCCCCCTCCTCCCAATGTTTCAGTTGTCGGGCCATGGCCTCTCAGCCAGGGTAAGAAACTCACAACTAGTTGGTTGCTTCAGTTTTTTATCGCAGTGTCTCGATAGTGCTCCATGTTTATTCACAGATGGCGGCGGTCTAGTCGTCACACTTTTGTGAGAGGGCCGTTTTTGATGGCCTAGATTTTAACAGGCTTTGTAATAGTGTCCTGACGGAAGCACAGCCCAGTGTTCAGGGTGCTTAGATAACATCTGTACTTTTTGTTGACGACTACATAACTTGTCTGTTGTTTATTGCCTGACAGTTATTGTTGATTCTGATCATCTTTTCTACTCTGCAGACTTTGACTTGTTCTGTCTCTGACAAACTGTAGGTATAATCCACACCAAAGCAAGGCTTGGCTTTAGAAACACGGACGATTAACGAGTGTCATAATATTCACATCAACCATTTCTTTTCAATACTTATTTAATACAAAGAAGGATTTGTTCAGCCTAGCTGGGCTGTGTTTTTAAACATCCTTATCGCTAACCTTTGTTTTCTCTGTTGGCAGTTGATCAATTCTGATTTGAGGACTGATTGGATGCAGACTAGGCCTTAAAACCAAGCTCAGCTTGTTAAACATTTGTAGTTGCGACATTGGCACCTCAAGGCCACAGATACCTGTGGCTAAAATAATGTTATCTACTATTTACGTTTCAACATAAGTGGGGGCAATAGCCAGCTATATGGTTCTGTTAATATAAACAATTTTACTTTAAAATTTTACATTGAAATATCCATATAGGTAAGCCATGAATAGTTTGAGTTTGTTCATTGCTCAGTATCTAAATAAGGTTGCAATCTTTGAAATGTTAAGGGTTCTTAAGGGAAAAGGCTAAAGGTAGCTACCAACTTCAGTGACGTTAAAATAATAACTATCATTTGTCCAAGAAGCTGTCAAATATCAGGAATTTGGGTCTTTTCATTTGCATCTGTTAGTAGATGCACATGAAACACAATGTTGTTTTTCTGCAAATTTAAGGTTAATGAATTTTAACATCAAATTCACAGAAAACGTCAATATCAGAACAAATAGAAATAATTCAGCATTAATTGTGCTTGGCCATTTTAGCTACTCTGATTTGGAAACTATGCAAATCATGGAAAACGTTGAGCAGTATTGACTCATTGCTATTCAGGGCCAACACATCTGCAGTTGCATCTCATGCTACTTCATCATCTACAACCAACAAGTGTAGCCATAACATTCCTGTCTGATGTTTCTCGATGTAAAACTTGAGTATGGATGTATGTAACCTCCGTTCTATTAACAATACAAAATAACTTAGGAAGTTAAACTCAGCAGAAAACCCACAAGCAGTGTTTGTAAAGTAGGCTGGGCTCACTATATTTTGATAATTTATTTTACGCTGTGCTGTGAGCAGCCCATTCACACATTAAGCCCTACATAAAGGTTCACTGCTAATGGGCATGTTTGCATCAACAGATAATGTCAGCAGCATAAAGACAACTGCTGTTTCTGCAGCATTCAGGGTGTCATTATTTGGTCAGCTTAACTAAATGTAGAAGAAGCAGGTTTACTCCCTTGAACCTAGTTGGAAGGGTTGGAGTTGGACCCCCCCCCCCCCCCCCCGATCAGTCATAAGGCCATACTGAGAGGGAAATGAAACCTCTGCAGGATGGGGTTCTACCTGTTGCAGTAGGGGATAGAGCAGGTAAAAGAACAGCCAGATTTTCCCATCAAGTTGATTTTGATAACTTTGCCACCAGCTGTAATGGATACTAGTAGGGTTTCCATTAGCACTTTTGGCCGCACCGAGTTTAAAGAGATACTTGCATCAAAATCCTACTTTTCCTGTTGTTAATCGGTGTAAGGAGTGTGGATGTGATCGATGAGACAAATGGTAGCCCTAAAATCACATTTATGGCCAGATGAGAGATATCGGCGGCCAAGTAACTGATTTCCAGCTGGTGAAAATGTGGCAACTTGCCGCGTCATGAATTACCATTAGCATAGAGGGCATGTCCATAGCGGGACGCTATAAAAGCGGAGACATACCCTTTTGGCTCGAAGGAATATGGCTGTATTGGCTGAGCAACATATTCGTGAGGCAAGTAGTTCACTTCCACTGAGAAAGAGGAATCGTCTTACACTTCCACATCCTCAACCTCAAAGCTGCTGTCGGTGGTCTCGTTGCTCACCTTTTTTTTTTGTAAAGTGACAACAGAGCAGGAAGGGGGCTGTCACCAGTGAATTTCTCATTTTTTTACGGCAAGCGATTTAGCCCCAGTGTTTAGCCCACCCAGCCACACCCACACAGCCACCCTGAATTTCCGTAGCCAATAGCTACGAAATCATAAAACCACACCTACCTTTTGGTTGTAATTCAAACCGCCCGTGTTAAAAATGTGCTCCAGAAACAGCATGAAAGTATCTCTTTAAACCATACCATGTTGATTTGTGTTTCTATTACCAGTTTAAATGCGCTGAGTTGTTCTGAGTTGCATCCGAGATGGATCATCTCCAGAGTCGAGCCAAAACATGCCAGACCCACCTCCAAGCGGGTTGCAGTGACATCAGATGGGCTTCGTCGTCATTCAGGGATGATTAAGCGTCATATTTAAAAAGCGACTTTCCTCTTCCATTTCATCATCCTGTCTCCTTTTTTCAAACAATAAGCAGTAGATGCCAAGCAAAATCATAACAGCTTGAAAATTGATGATGATAAGTAGCTGGCTACCAACAACCATTGCACAGTGCAGTGGTAAACAACGCTGAAAAGAGCGCTGCTTGTAAATATTGAAAAGAGGGTGCTACTTTTAAACGTCATTGACTCAAAACAAGCGCATCATCAGTTAAAGACACCCCTTCAAACGGGTAGTGCTGTTGTAATGGAAATGCAAATCCTAGCCGTGCTGGACTGATGCACCAAGTCAAACCTAGTCAAGCCAAGCCAGCACGAGTATATGGAAAAGGCCTACTAGTTGTTGGCAGTATAAGGTAGGTTGAGTTGTAGTGGCTTCATTCATTTTATTGGTTGGTCCGACAAAAGCCACTTCCCTTTTTTTGTCACTACATTGCCATGGTTTGCTGCTTAAGAGTAATGTAAGATCAAGTATATAGAACTTGGCGTTAAAAGGGGTTGTTTATGGATTTTTATTTCATGGAAAGTTGTAACTTTAATATATATTTTTAATATATTTAATATATATTTATATATATTTTTAGCCGCTCCCCTAAAAGGTCCCAGGGTGCTTCATGGTGGTTATATCCCTGGTTGCTTCCTGAGGTTTTTGGTAATGGAAGTGGAACCCAGCTATAGATCCTACAGTTAAGTTGCATGTTAGCAGTGACTCATGGCTGGCAACTGTTGATGATGATAATATAGAACAAAACACTAATATGGTTGGTTAGGAAAATTCTCATTTGTAGTTCATAATGTAGGTAGGCAGGTATTTCAAAAGAGTAAAACAAAAAACAAACCCATTGGAAGTGGTTTTCTTCAGAACCAGCAACATTTAGTGTATAAAATGTATTCAGCTCAGATTAAGTTTAAATTTAATATACCTCTGGTTGGTGGTTTAAACATATTGTGCAGATTCTCGTCAAATCTTTGTACAGGAAAATTCCAGTAGTTTTAACAATGTAGTCATGTTTGTCTACTTTCATGTCTTTCAGTTAGTTTGATTTGTCCCTGCTTGGCTACTAAACAATGTTTGAACATTTTGTCCTTGAAGGGGGTAATGGTAGTTTTTTTTTTTTTAGCAGAGTCAAGAAGAAGAAAAAACCACGTTGTGCTATGTTTGGTGTATAGGAAGAGGCTGGGTAGATGCTGTGTAATCCTAATACTTGTCAACGGTTTTTAAGTTCTTGTTATCTTAGTGCTCCCCAAAGATGTGACGCCCAACCGATTACAACAAACAGCTGTTGTATGTCATAACACTTTTCTGTTTAATCACTTATTATGCTGTTTTTTCCTCTAATGTAAAACAGCTGGTAAATGTAAATGTTAGTTTTGAAAAGCGTCATAAAGCTTATATCAATTTTTATCAATTAGCCTGGTCTTCGTTATTATTAAATTGAGGTGTCAGGCCTTAACAGATGACTTTCAGTTGTCTTCTTGATTACAAAGAAGTCTCAGATTGTAGTGTCAGACAACATTCTTAAAGGGATATTTTGCTGCTCATAATGTGCACTTCCAGGAAGTATTTGTGGCCTGTGTTGTCTATTAAAACTTGAGCCACTCTGGTATTACTCATATTTCCAGAGAAAACGTTTTTTCCCTGTTCAGAGTGCCTGTCCCAACTTTATTTCATGTACCAGCAAGCATGATGTGAGGATGCAACCCTTTAGACCTGCTGGTTACAGCTGTAATGCTTCCACTATACACTTGCAGACTTTCTTGTAGGAAAAAAAAGTAGTGTACAACTTTAATAAACAAAATATTCGTTACCCACGGCTCACTCCTTTTCATTTATTACGGTTTATTTATGCAACAGTGAAACTCATGGAAACACAGGGATTCAGTTTCTGTTGGCATGATAGGACAGTTTGATTGCGAACACCACCAGTCACAGAAGGCTCGCGTCAGCTCCAGCTGCTTGTTCCTCCCACTCGCTGTAGCTGTCCATACTGCCACTGTCCAGCCTCTGCCTCTCTGTTTGATTTTTTTTTTTGGCACTGTGTTCTGGTTCATACAAGCGTGGCTAAATACTAGATTCTTTAAAAACGTCAACAAAATCAGTCATCCAAACAGTCTTCAGAAGAGACTCATTGAGATTATTTTACAGTCCAAACAATTTCGGGTACAACAGCTGAGTTTATTGCGGTAAATACGGCTGCCGTGCTTTTCCAGGAGACACTAGATCTGCTCTCCGTTGATTGAGAATCAAAATCAAAAGTTGATTATCCATTTTCTCAGCAGTAGTTCTTCTGCTACACAGTAACATCAGCTAAAATGCCATTGGGCCGCGGAAGTAAGCAACGTTTCTACAGGTGGCTACGCAATACAGAAAACATTGGAAAGTCTGCTGGCTGTTACAGACATTGAAACCCCATGAGTTATAAATGCAAATATGGTTGAAAATTGGTGTCGGGTTCCTTCAAAAAAGATGGCTATTTTTACTTAGCTTCTTGGCCACTTGAATTATATACACCAGGACAATAGAAGGTCAGGAGTTTGGCTATCACCTTTCATTGTTTTGCGGCCAAGGAATTGATGGTTACATGCTGCAATTTGATAGCAGAAGGTCATTAATTAAGGCCTAATTATACCTTGTACCTTCTATTTTCTCTTCTCTCATACTATCCCTGATTGAGTTTCATTCCCATTCTTTCTTATGCACTGTCTGTCAATTGTTGATTACTAATGTGGTAAAAACATTATGTAGCCCTGGCATCTTTTACACCAGAGCTCATATGACACATTATAGACTATTCCATTTAATTTGTTGATTTGATCAACTAGGTCACTTGAATTAATTGCCCATTGTAGGAAAATACTGAAAATGACCTACCGCAATTAATTTTTCAGCGACACAAATTTACCGTGACCCACTACTCTGCCGTGCCTAGATTACCCTTAGACTATCATAGGACACTTTACCCATAATCCCTTTACTTTAAGATATCTACATTCACAAACTGGATGGAATCTACAACTATGGGCTCACACTGCTGTATGTGCTTGAACAAGGCAGTGGAGCCTAAAGACTGCTCCAGCAGCGTTATATAGGCAAGCCTGCACTCTGATATCCTTGAAGTGCATATTTGTGCATGGCTTTGTTTGCGTGTGTCTCCACAAACCTTGTGTCTCTCCCTCAACGATGTATTGAAAGTGACAAATTCCAGTTACTGTGTGTGAATCTGAAGAAATGTGGTGGTTCTGCTTATGTATTGTTCCTTTTAGCTGTTTGCCCCAGGAACTGGAACACATGTTTTTGCCTTACTAGTCTTTTTGCTGTACGGAGATATATAATAGATATAAGATTGAATACTTTAAAAGTACTGTATAATTTGTTGGAATAGTTAGGTGTAATCTTACAAGTTAGTACCTCCAGTTAAATAACTGGGCCACTGCATAAGGAAACAGAACCAGAGATAATTTTTGTAAATTCTTTACAATTTCCCACAGTACTTTTTTTTTTTTTGAAAGAAAAGTAGACGGCCCACCATTTTCTATGCATTTATAGCCCGGTAGTTGGAAGGCTGAAAAGAACCTAGAGTAGCACACTTACCCCATCCTTTCACATTTTAATGTAGGACGAGTCATATTCAGTCTGGCGCAAGTAATCTAGTTATGTCCCATTTTTATTTTTAAGAATTTTTTTTCCATATAGGCCACCTGCTCAAGAAATTTCACACCTCTCACTCAGTTCCCAGTTATGGAAAACTTTGTGTATGGTTAGATGTAGCCTATATAAATACCATTGACATTTCTTGATATGATTTGTAGTAAGGCTGCACAATATATCGAAAATGTACCTTCATCACAATATCAACATAAGCAATATACGTATCGCCAAAGACTGCTTGAACCACGATAAATGGTATATAATAATAATAATAAACTATATGCACGTGCCATGCAGTTTGTGTTGACTCCAGGTCTCTCTGGAAAAAAGGCGGTAGTGTCACTTGGCGGATTCCACCTCAGTAACAACAAAATATAATGTACAAAATAAAATTCTAACATTAGGTACTCACTCTGCAAAACTGGTAAGACATCAATTTTAAATTGAGACTGCTACATAATCATTTATAATATAAACTCCTAGTAGCTGCTTTAAGTAGGCCTAGATGTTCTGTTAAAGTGATGAAACTATTGTCATGCAACCAAGTTGGTGGCATTTGTTCATTGTCAATATAGCGGCTTTAGCCAGGTGCATTTTTTCCAATAAAACCATGTTGCTGGAATAGAAATAATGCATTTCATTTTTTTATTCAGTGTGCATAGGCTGTTCATTGTCTGGGGTTTGTGTTAGCAGCAAACCTAAAGCAGAAAGACATTACAACTGTATACTTCAATATTTGTTTATTTATCGCGAGTCATATTGTCATCGCAATATTCAACAACGTTATCGCATGTTTTCCTAATATTGTGAAGCCCTAATTTGTAGCCAAGTGATGAGGTTTTTTTCTCTCTCCTCTTTCTTTGTCATCTGACCTTTACTTGTGACTCTGTTTTCAGCAACATGAACCGTGAGGACCGGAATGTGCTCCGAATGAAAGAAAGAGAAAGGCGAAATCAAGAAATCCAGCAGGGAGGAGGAGAGGCCTTTCCAGCAAATTCTCCCCTCTTCCCTGAACCCTACAAAGTTGTAAGTGTCCTGCTGATGTTAAAATGTCCTCTCTTTTTTTAGGAGTCTTTTTTTTTCTTCGCTTTATTAAATAGTGTCTAGATATTACAATTTATTTGTCTGCTTACTTTTGCAGAATCAATTCAACATTTTCTATTTGGGACAGATTTGACAGGCTTAGGTTTTAGTAACGTTAATTTTATTTGGTAAAGAAATGTTGGATTGTATGTGTACAAACACTTTCACAGGAACGAAAAGTGTGCATACTCTTTCAGAAAGACTTTGATCATTAGTACTTTGGCATCATATTTTTGTCTACACATCACTCGCACATCAAATGTACAAGTCAGCAGATGTGTTGCTGTGGGCTTAAAGATGTTGCTACTTGTGTTGCTTTCCCACTGAACGAAATTCTTGGGTTTTTGCTGGAATTGCCTTTGGTGTGAATGGGTCCTAGGAAATCCTAGCTATGGTACAGCAGCCTTTCCAGGCTTTGGCACAGCATTTTCCTGGTATCATTTCAGTATGAAAGGATCCCTCATAGAATTCCAGAATTCATAACACCGGACGTGTTGGATTTGACACTGAATGAATGAAACACTTGGCAGGGCTCGACATTAATGCTTGCTTGTTTGTCTATTACAACCAAACTTAATGATCATAAAAGTGGATGACTATGGTAGTTGTCTGATTGTAACAAATTTAAAAAAAAGCAACAACAAAAAACTGAAGTTTCGGTAAGTCAACAGAAGTTGGGGGTGTCCTGCGAGCGTTTTTTGGGTCTAATAAATGCACAAACCTCTGAAGATCAGCACTCGTGTGTTTGCTCTAGAATTGGCACAGTTACCAAGTAATGGAAGAGCGATCAAAGGAACCATAACTGATTTAATGAGTTTTTTGCAGTTGCACTGTACTGGCCATGTGTGCTTAGATAATAATAATAATAATAAATCAATCTTATATTGTGCTTTTCTAACACTCAAAGTTGCTTTACAATAAACGGGGTGAAACAAGACAACAGATAAACATAGCATAAACATACAGGGGTGGATGGGAAGGGGGGGCTGCGAGAGGGAGAAGCGGCAGCCACACGTGACGCCAGCAGTACTCTCTGACTTAGATACAAAAGGGCAAGAAAAACAAAAAACAACAGCACTGTGGATGTTGATTTTCTGTAGGGGTTTACTCCCATAGCCTATTTCTCTCCCAAGGTATCCACTAGGCAGTGGCACTATTTAACCCATAGCTGGGGGCTGGTTCGTGGGCATCGGAATATCCACACATCGGTGGGCCTGCGTACCACATGTCTAGGGGCCAGACCTCCTCCGAGTCCCTTGTTCAGCCAGGGTCCAAGGTGTACCCAGTTAACCGTATGTCGCCACGAGGAGGCACTATATAGGGCTTGCTGAGACTTAGATGCTCGGCTCTCCTGTTCGAAATTCTGCTAGCCAGTAGTGAAGGTTGAGAGTGAGACGTGACAGTCACAGAACACTACACCAACACACTAGACGCTTCATAACAACCCCGCTTCTTACACAAGAATGTCAGACACACATTCACATGTAATGTGTAAGATTCAGTTACATTTGTTGATTGGAGAACATAAAGTAACTTTTATTCATTTAGTCATAATATTTTGTTACTTTGTTCTTATTCATTTACTTAATTTCAGTGCTGTTTTGATAACCTGTTGAAAGGACTAACTGTTCAAAAAACATTACCCCTGTAGCGGTCTAAGCATCGGCTCTGTGTCGATGCAGTTGACCACTGGGGACTGGGGTTCGCGCCCCGGTCTCGTCAGATCCGACTATGGCCGGACTCGACGAAGCAGCGATCATTGGCAACGCTGTCTTCGGGAGGGGGGCGGAGTCGGCTTGTGTTCGTCACGTGAATGCGTCTCTGTGTGTGTCGGAAAAACAGTGGTTCGGCTTGGAGTCGCCTTGTCACGAAAGTGGCGAGGCGGTCTCCTTCGAGACTGCTGGCCGGAGAGATGCAGTTGGCGAACGCATACAGTGCGAGGGTGGGTGTTTGAATTAAAATAGGGATCGATTGGCCACTAAATTGGGAGAAAAAAGGGAAAAATCAGAAATAAATTTATATAAAAAAAACAAACATTACCCCATTGTTTCATTGTGGACTTGCATTGAAAAGCATAAATGAAATGTAAAAACGATTTAATTTATACAATGGCACAAAAACAAATTTGACATAAAAAAAAATGCTGGCCTTTGGTATTCACCTTAGTGTTTACTGAAATTTGGTTTTGGTCTTGGCCAAGAAATTGCAGCATTATTTAAACATTGTAACCGTTGAAAATGCGTATTCATATCCTGGATAGGTTTATGCAAGGAGGCTGATTCTGTAACAGAATTCTACTGGCCAAATATTCATCCCGATCTAGTTGCTGTGCAGACAAACATATGGATTATGAGCGGCAAATAGCAAATGCAAATCGTACAAATACAAATCAATATACAAAAGACAGCAACACAGTGAAATAATCTAGTCAATTTGCCACTTTTTTAACACTAGAACGACCAAGACGGTCATTATGACCATTTTCGGGTTTTCAAAGTTTAATAACTCTGTGGGGGGAAAAAGATACAGACCCGCTGCCCCCTGAATTCTCCTAAAATTGCATATATTTGCATTAAAATTAGTTTTAGATCAATTGTACAAAAAAAGTTATGACCTAAAACTACCATGGATGGTCAACATGACCATCTCGTAATTTGCGCGTGATCGTGTGCGTCATGTCACTATTTATGACGTGTTTTGGTTGCATCATTTCCTTCACGAAGTTCATTGCTCTGTACTAGAAAAAAAAAAACTAGCATTCTCCAGTGCAGAGAAAGTCTAAATTTGATTATTGTCACCATGTCTGTTTACAGACACCATTACAGATGCACCATGACTATCACTGACGTGTTGCAGTATTTACAGGCGTTGGATAGCCGCCATTTTAAATTGTTTGAAAAATAGTATTAAAAGTTGTTACAATGTTAATTTGGTGTCAGTTTCATAACAGACATACATACTAACATTTATAATGCCTTAATATCTCAGTTGGGTATTTATCTTGGCAGAATATAGAGTTTAAAAATCGTGGCGGTCAAAATGACCACCCACAGTCATTCTAGTAGTTTTTAAGTGCCAGTCATTGTTTGGGACTGTGTTAATATTTATTTTCAGGTTGTTTTTTTTTTTTACATTTTACGTTTTATAGGCCTTGTTACGTTTGTTGGATGAGCAATATGTGTTTTCCATTTTGTTTTTCAGGTAATATTTTCACTTTTTCAATTTTGTTATTCAAGTTCGACCATGTCTCTCTGAAGTTTAAATTGTTTAAAAATAGTATTACAATTGTTAAAATGTTAATTTTAGTATCAGTTAGTTTCATAACAGACATACTCACATATGTAATGCATTAATATCTCAGTTGGGTATTTATCTTGACCCTCAGTTTAAAAACCGGCAGTTATTTTAACTGCCCATGGTCGTTTTAGGTAGGAGTGAAATCCCGGTCGTTCTAGTATTAAGCTCAAAATCTACAAGGAGGTGATGATTCAGAGGTGATTGCAACATCAAACAGGGTCTGTCGTAACAAAAATGCAGGGATTTGTTGTGTTTGTGTGTAAATGGGGCCTCTCCAAAAAAAAAAAAACCTGAATTGAGTTGAAGCTGTCAAAGAACATTTCATCATTTTATAATCTCCGCCAGGCGGATAGCCTTGAGTGGATTGTGTTTGGTTGCGTGTGTCATCTGTCTGTCTGTCCGCGGCTAATCTCGCAAACTACTGGACTTATCGGCCTTTTTTGTTGTTGTGCGCTGCAAGTTATGGCTGTATGATGAAGAACCTCTTGTGGTTGCAGTGATTTAAAAAAAAAAAAACCTTGGAAAAATGTTTGTTCTCGCTAGCGCCACTTGCTCTCTTCATTCACTCCCTAGCTCGCTCGACCAACGCTGCCTTCCGTTGCTGCCCCATCTGAGTCAATTGTGTGCATGGGCAACTCGCGTCTACACTTGAGTCACATCGGGCAGCGACTGTCAGACCCAAAACATTATTTATTCAGGTGTGAGTCTTGAAATTAAACAAGTAGTCGCTCGTATTTCGCAAGCCAGCAAATCATTCACTATTGATCTCGGCACAGGAGAACTGGAGGAACCAAAATTAATTTGCCTTATTCACCTCGCCGCCACGCAGAAGTGCCATAGTCTCCAAAGGTAAAACTCCTCTGTGAAAATACAATTTCAAGAGTAGGATTAATCACAGTTACAGCTGGAAATCATCTCAGTAGCTACAACAACACATTTCCCATGGCTGAGCTACGTTTTCTTACTGTTGTTTTATGAATGAAAGTCAATCAGCAGAGCAGTCATTCACCTTGATTCGTTTTATATCATGAAAACTGCAATAGTTAAACACATCTGAAGTCTTTTAATAAGGGCTTTGAAATTGAAATTATGATAGCCTGATCTGTCATTTTATGTCAGACTTGGTCGCATTCATGTGAGTGTCCACCTAGGAGGCTGCGTATCCATAGACTGACGGGCAAAATGTTTTTTATGAGGTAGATTTTTTCTTTGTTGCTTGCATACTGCATATTAACAACTTGTACCCCCTCATATTTCCCATTCAATCGACTTGGGTGCTGTGCAAAAGTCTTATAATGGCAGGAAAAAGTTTTGTTTTTTTTTGTCTGTGTGTGTGTGTGTGTATTTCCCCTCTCCCGGTAGGCGGAAAAAGGGGTGGTTTGTCGCCAAGTTCGAGCACTGGAGAAGGGGTGATGTGTATGCCTGGCAGAAATCTGCACTCCACTGAGTGCACTCCCTAGTTTTTAGATGCAAATTTCAGAAATGTATGCACAACTACTGCTACCCCCCCACCCACACACATAAACACATGCACTCGCACACACCTTTACAAATTTGTCATATGGAAAACCAGTCCTGCTGGGGTTATTCTACATAACTTTTATCCTGAATGTAGCCAGGATTCACAATTGGGCAAATGTGTACCGGTGTACACTAGTGTGCAGATTTTGCAAGTCTTATTGGATGGTTAGCACAGAAATTCATCTTGTGTGCAAGGTATATAGACTAATCTCTTGCCGCCAGATCTAGTTTAAGGTGAATCAGGGACACTAGATTATGTCAGATATGCATGATTTTTATGAGTGGAATCTAGATCGAGTCTTGTATGCTGGTCAGTGACACAAATCTTAATGGATCCTGTCAATAGCTAATGAAAATTGAGAGAGAGAAAAATTAGAAATGCAGAAAATCAGGAAAGAAAATGGCGACCAGACAAGGAAACAATCTGTGGGTGCACTGGATTCCACAAATGGAAGAAAAGTTAATTTAATTGTGGTAGGGACATGAATTCTTGTACAATGTGATTTCCAAGTCCTGTTTAATGCAATGGCAAAGAAACGAACACGTCTCGGTGTTTGATTTGCTACCCTGTCTTGTAGTAAGCTGAGAGCTTGGTGTTTGGTGTGTTCAGTTTGGTTCATTTGCAAGTGACAAGTTGGGTACTGTGTGATTCCGTCTTGCGTAGGCATCCCCAGTTTTTCAGATGTTATGAAAAAAAATCTACCAAAATCAGTTGGTGAAAGTGGGAGATGCTCTCTTTCCTAAGGATTTTAAAAGTTTTGTAGTTAGCCCTGGCTTTAGTCAACTCAGCAACATACTTAATGGTCTCTTTATAGATGAAACTTGTTGTCTTAAACAGCAAACATCAGACATACAGTCACCTGTCAAGTACAGTTGTAAATGGTAAGCTAAACATCAGAAAGTGCCAGGTAGCCTCTCTTCTTCTTTATTCTACCCCACTCCTCCCTCCCTCAAAGACTCAGCGATGTGGACCAGCCAGCTCTGGACTCCCATATGGCCAATGTAATTTTAAAGAGGATTTGCATCCCCTGCACAGTTTTAATCTTTGTCAGTAACCAGATTTGAGCAGAGGTAAGTGATTCCTCTCCTTAGCTAGAGCCAGTCATCAAGGAGATGGAACAGAATGTGTCTTGACAGGTTTGGAGTAGAAAGGGGTCAGGGTTGAAGTGTTGAGTGCCAGCCTGTGTTTGTCCCACAACAGGAGGGGAAAGTATTAAGGAGACTTTTAAACAGGATAGGGCCATGAAAAAGGCCACAAGGGTGTGTGTGTTTTTTGTTTTTTTGTTTTTTTAAAGTACAGTACAAAAAGTCACCCCTGAATGTCAGTCTTATTCCTATTGGATTGCTTTGTTTTATGTCTGTCTTTTAGCCAACTGTTTGATTTACTATCTGGTTCACATGCGTAGAATCACATGTCTCCTTGTGATATTTTCCAGAAAGTTATGTAATCTTCCAGTTTAAAAAAAAAAAAGTCTTTCTTTTTAGTCCCCCTCTCATGTGAATGGAAGTTTACTGTGTCCTCTGTAAAGACCATATGTGCACACAGTTGCGTCTGTGGTCTCACAGATGTAAACCCACAGAGCTGTAACGTTTTTCACTGCACAGGGCTCACAGATGCATTGATGCAAAATACGACACTGACAGTTTTTATGTGTAGAAGGCATCCGAACTCGATCTTCATTTGTTAGACACTGACAGAGACTCTCATTACAGACACTGACAGATGCTCAAAGTGAGACTTATTGTTTATGCCTGTAACTACAAAGTGAAACTGAGCCCCTCCCCTCCATTGTAGGGTAATCCCACATCCCACTACCCAACTACACACAGCCAGACCAGATCAAGCAGCACTAACATGAGGTAGCAGGTTAAAGCATGTTATGGCCAAGCGAGTTACATTTCCTGCTAACAAAAAAAAAAAGTCTTGCGTTTCCTCTGTCTCTGTGAATATGTCAAACAGACATGGGTCTGGGGCCCTGTGTGAAACTAGATATCCCCCACAGCCTGTGGTTTACCTCCTGTCATGGGCCAGTTGCTGGCCCATCCATGGGAGCCAGTGGTTTCATAATGATTGATTAACCTCTTTAGTGGAACTGTGGAAAGACCCTTATCTCCTTTCCCAGATGGGCGGGGATGGGCCTGGACAGAGTTTGAATAAGCCAATCATCTCTGTTAGCAGTTGATTAGGCCCTTCTGTATGTTCAATAGTTTGTTTTAACTCCAAACCTAGTGACACAAGGGATACAGAGATAATTTTTCACACTCCACTATTTGTTTTTATTCTGGGGTAACTGAGGGCTCATTTTGTGGATATCAGTGATTTCTCTGTAGCTGGAATTAGAACTTCAGTTTCCGTCTTTTATGCATATTTTTGATGGAAAGTAATTAACCCAAGTCCTTAAACTTTGCTCCCACTGTGGCCCACTGTTTCCCTTTCCTCTCGTCTCCTCTGCATTTCCCTCTGTTAATGCCCCTTGCTTCTTTCCGAATCCTCTTTCTCCACCCCCACCCCCCTTTAATGTGTCCCTTTCTCTGGGTCTGTTCCTCTGCTTCTTGTGTTCCTCCTGCTCTCCTCTGCTGCTCACCCCCTTTCTCTTTTTCTTCCTCCAGTCCAGTAAGGAAGATAAACTGTCCAGCCGCATTCAGAGCATGCTGGGAAATTACGACGAAATGAAGGAGCCGATTGGAGGAGACATTCCGAAGCTCGGTGGTAAACCTTCCAGCAGTGCGCCTTCGTCTGAGGAGAAGTCCGGCCAGTCCTTGTTCGGCGGGGACCAGCGCAGCAGCAGCAACAGCAACAGCCAGAGCAGCAAGTGGACACCTGTCGGCCCTGCAGCTGGCACCTCGTCCCAGTCCCAGAAACGCTCAGGTCTTCAAGGTGGGCACAGCAGCCAGCGGGGCAACGGAGGAAGCAGTAGCAGCGGTGGTAGTAGCCAAAGACACAGTGGAGAGGCACGGGAGAAGAAGTCGAGCAAGCATGGTGGAGGTTCTGAGCACTCCAAATCCCACACCTCAAGCCCCGCCAAAGGCTCTCTGAGCTCCTCTGGCAGTGGCAGTAGTCACTCCCGGGGCTCTCTGTCAGCAGAGCAACATCATGGTAAGGAGCAGCGTTACCGTTCCAAGTCTCCCCGAGACAGAGAGGCCAACTGGGACTCACCCTCACGGGTTCACACCTCATTTCCCAGTGGACAGCTATCTAGCCAGGCCTTCCCTCCATCTCTTATGTCCAAACCCAGCACCATGCTACAGAAGCCTACAGCCTATGTACGGCCAATGGATGGCCAGGAAACAGCCGAGCCCAAGAGCTCACAGGCAGAAAGCTATAGTGCACAGTCTCATAGCAGCACCATGGGGGAGATGAAGTCTAACGGCAAGGCTTCGCTGTCCAAGCTCAAGATTCCCTCGCAGCCTGTAGAGGTGAGGTTTTAGGCTCAAGGGCTTCTCTCAGTCCCTTTTCAGTTAATTCTAATCTCATCCATTTCTGTAGACTCCTGAGTTAAGGAGGGGGGAAAAAGGGAGGGAAAAGCTTTTCTAGGCCATATACTTTTTGAAAGAAAATTGTGTAGTGTACTGTTGAATGATACATGCAGTACTCGAAGGGATTTACAATGTACCTTTAAGGTTCATGTGTATAGTCCGTCTTGATCATGATGTCACTGGTTTGATGTCATTGCTATATTTTCACCCATGGCAGTGATTTTCATGAGCGGTATCAAGGACTGAGCAGGTAGCATTATAGTAGCTTATAGTATGAGTCATGGAAGCCAGCATTCACACCTGTCAATGTGTGAACATATGTGCTAAGGCTGATGTTTGTGTCTTCAGGGCTCTGGTGACGCCAACTGTGTGGATGAAATTCTCAAGGTAGGCGTTTTTCATTTGTCTAAATCTTCCCCATCTTGGCCCTAAAAAAAGGTCCTTGTAAATTTCCAAGAGTAAATTCACTCTTTCACTTTACACAGAGAATTACTTGTGTGTTGCTCCATACTACTTATTCTCCTTTTTTTAATCTATGTATTTTAAACTTTTACCCCCCCTCTTTCAGGAAATGACTCAATCGTGGCCCCCTCCGCTGACAGCCATCCACACTCCTTGCAAGACAGAGCCCTCCAAGTTTCCATTCCCTACTAAGGTCAGCATGACTGCAGTCCTCATCTGTTTACATCCAGTCCATATAATACATGAGCACAAAGTGGATGTCTCATTTTGTATCAAATGACCTCGCTCAAAATGTGAAACTAGAGCTAGAATAATCTGTCTGGCACCAGTCTATTGAGAACTTCTAATTGAATGTAATTATTTTTTCATGCCCATGAAAATTGAATCCAAGCACCAGTTCAGGGACATTTTGCCGGTTTGGGTCGATTATTGATTTGTTGCTTGATTGTAAACATTATCAGCTGCATGTTTCAAAGAGGTAGATGAGATCAGTTTAGAAAAGGAATAGTGAGAGTCATTTTTATTTACAAATAATCATTTTTCACTAGTGGATTTTAACTCCACTTTATGTAATATGGTGCAGCATGGAAAAAAGGGGGATATGTTCATGAAAGTAACTGAGAACATGGAATATTCTTTTCCTTAGGACTCCCAGCATGCAGGTTTTCCAGCCGGACACAGTGAGTACCAAGCACATTTCCATTCTCCCAATGCAAAAACACCTACAAAGGATAACAGAACACCTATACTTGAAGGCAGGTGAATCTCGATAGTATTACTTACAAACACCCTAAAATAGTCTGCAGGCTACATATCACACTATCATGGGCTGTTTAATGATACATGAGCATTTCGTTTCGACCAAGGAACTTTGTCAAAATAACAACAGATGTGGAAGTTGCACCTGTTAATGTCCATTGGTGAGCAGGTGCAGTGACCTAAGCCAGATAACTAAGGTCGTGTGATCATAGTGCATCACACAAGTTAGAAGGATAATGTGTTACAATCCAGCATACACACATTAATATAAAAATATGTGCAAAGAGAAGCTTGAGCAGCCTGTATTTGCACAGATACTTGGTGACGCAACAAGTCATTTTGTTACTATCACTTAAGAAGCTTTACATGCAGTGTGTTGGCTGTGTGTTGTTAAACGTGTGTTAAACACATTTATTCATATTTTTGCACTAGCCTATTGCAGTTAGATGTGTGTGCTCAGTCAACCTTTGAGTTTAACTCAAAGACCCTGCTTGTGTACTTTCAGAGAGATGCAGCTCTTCTAAGACCTCTAGCAGTCACCAACCTAAGACCTGTGATGACCAGTCAAAGTGAGTCCTACAGCCATAATTGTGTCAATCTTTGCCAGTCTTTTGCCCCCATTCTCACTATTCTTGATAATAATAATAACATAATAATGGTCTATTTGTATTGAACTTTTTACAACACACGTTGCTATGTTACTGGGGGGCTTAGCTGCAAATCAGCTGAAAATTAAAAGTAAAATAGGAAGAAAAAATACAGCACCGGTTGTAAGAATTAAGATGGAAAAATTAGTAAAAAGGAATTATGACCATGATATTAAAAACAAAAAACTGATGTTGCTTGTTTGAGTGCTTCAGGTACAGCATTCAAAAGGCCCTGACAGCACTCATTCATGTGACTTAACAGCGAGCAGAAGTGAGAAGGCAAATCATTTCAATTAAATCAAAATCATTAGATAGTGCTGATTGGGCAAAGTAAGTTTTGTTTTATGAAAACTGTCTCAAAAAATGTTTCTCACTAACCTAAGAAATGCAACACCTGAGTTATAGATTGTTGGGCCATCAGTCATTTCCTATTTTATGCCTCCAAATGGATGACTTTCATTTATAATGACTTCTTCAGAAAGTCTCTATTTCTGGTGGTTGCTTTTGTTAAGAATTGTGCAGCTGCCTGTATGGTCAACCGTAGTGACGGTAATAATTGGAATATTCAGTAGTGACAGTGATAATTATTAAAGAATTGATCCTTTATACATTCTGCAGTTAGGATAAAATGCTTATTTACATTACTGTGAAAGCAAACAGCACTTATTTTGCATTACATATGAGAGCTCCCAGGGGATGTCTCTGCCCCACTTTGAGAATTGCTCCTGTAGGACCCCCCCCCCCAGCTGAATACATAACCTGTACAGTCAATATCCAACCCCAACCCACTTATCTCACCTTAGCCCTCAGCCCCTTTCTTAACAAGGCATTGTTTATACACACACACACACACACACACACACACACACACACACACACACACACACACACACACACAGACAGTCCAATGTAATTATAAATGCACATTGTTTTTTTCCCCCCTTGGCATCATGTAAAGCAACTTTTCTTGTACACATTTTATAGATGTCTGTTTGAATAATGGAATATAGCTAGACTGCAATAGCTTTTATATATGTGTGTGTGTGTGTGTTTATGTATATATACAATAAAAAATGCAGATTGCTGGGATTTGAGATCCTTTCACTATGTTACAGTATGCTTGAGGATGACTTGAAGCTTAGCAGCAGTGAGGACAGTGATGGAGAACAGGACTCAGCCAAGAATGCCTCCAGGAACACATCAGCAAGGTAGAAGTGAACCCAATCAACTCATTGGATATACAACGTAGAGGACTTGGCACCCATATTTTATTGAAATCTTTTTATTTAGACCTTTTTTTGTGATATTAGTCAGCGAAATTTTTAATCCCTGTGGAAAGACTGAACAAAGATGGAAAAAAGGTGCACATGACTTCCTGCATTGGCATCACTATGTCCCCTGGGCGGTAGCCTGGAAGGAATTATGCGTTTGCGCGCGTGCGTGTCTGTCTGTGGCTAATCTCACAACCTACTGGACCTATCAGCCTAAAATCTTTTGTGTACAGTTATGACTGTATGATGAAGAACCTCTCATGGTTGCAGTGATTGAAAAGCTTCGAAAAACATTGGTTCTTGCTATCACTGTCCCCTCTCTTCATTCACTCTCTAGCTTCCTCGACCATCGCTGCTTTCTGTCACTGCCTGATCTGAGTCAACCGTGCACATGCAAAACTCACATCTACAGTTGAGTCAGATCGGGCAGCGACAATGTCAAGAACATTATTTATTTGGGTATGGGTTTTGGAAGTAAATGAGAAGTCGATCGTGTTTCGCAAACCAGCAAATCATTCACTGCTGTTCTCAGCACAGGAGAACTGGAGGAGCACTGGCTAAGCCAAAAATAATTTGCCTTATTCACTTTGCCGCCATGCCGAAGTGTCATAGCGTCCAATGTTAAAACGCCGCTGTGAAAATACAATTTCAAGAGTAGGATTAATTGCAGTCACAGCTGGAAATCATCTCGGTAGCTACAATAAAACTGAGCTTTTTTCTTACTGTTTTATGAATGAAAGTCAATCAGCCATTTGTCTTGATTCATTTCATATCATGAAAACTGTGACGGTTAAACACATTTGATGTCTTTTATATATTCATTCATTCATCATCAGCCGCTTCTCTGGGGTTGGGTCGCGGTGGCAGCAAGCTAAGTAGGGCACTCCAGACGTCCCTCTCCGCAGCAATGCCCTCCAGCTCCTCCTGGGGGATCCCAAGGCGTTCCCAGGCCAGATTGGACATGTAGTCCCTCCAGCGAGTTCTGGATCTACCCCGGGATCTCCTCCCATTTGGCCGTGCCTGGTAAACCTCCAAAGGAAGGCGCCCAGGAGGCATCCTAATCAGTTGCCCGAACCACCTCAACTGGCTCGTTTCGACGCGAAGGAGCAGCGGCACTACTCCAAGCTCCCTCCGGATGTCCGAGCTCCTCACCCTATCTCTAAGGCTGAGCCCAGACACCCTAGGAGGAAACTCATTTCAGCCGCTTGTATCTGCAATCTCACCCTTTCGGTCACTACCCAATGCCCATGACCATAGGTGAGGGTTGGAACGAAGATTGACTGGTAAATTGAGAGCTTTACCTTCCGGCTAAGCTCCTTCTTCACCACAACGGTCCGGTACAACGTCCACATTACTGCTGATGCTGCACAAATCTACCTGTCATCTCCCGCTCAATCCTACCGTCACTCATGAACAAGACCCCGAGATACTTGAACTCCTTCACTTGAGGCAACAACTCATCCCCAACCCGGAGTGAGCAAATTATGATGGCCAGATCTCTGTCATTTCGTGTGAGACTTTCGTGCCACTTTTGTGCGAGGGTCCGCCTAGAAGGCTGTACATCCACAGACTGGCAGGCAAAATGTTTTTATTAGGTAGATATTTTTAGCTTGAGCGCTGCATATTAGAAACTTTTTTTTTTCATATTTTCCGTTCTATCGGCTTGGGCCCTGCGCAAAAGTCCTATATTGACAGGAAAAACACTTTTTTTTTCCTGTCCGTGTGTGCGTGTATTTCCCTTCTCTCAGTGGGTGAAAAAAGGGGTAGTTTGTCGCCAAGTTCAAACACCAGAGAAGGGGAGATACGTCCGTCTGGCAGAGATCTACACTCTGAGTGTACTCCTCTAGTTAAATATTGTAATTTGTAAAACAATTTTACTCCTGTTTTTCTGATGTATGGTTGAAATTATGTCTTAGTTAATGATGGGAATTGATAACAGTACTCAGCCTTTCTCTTATTCTCTTGAAGTAACCGTTGTTTGGTAACCTCCAAAGAATGTCTTTTTTTTTTTTTTTTTTTTTTTTACAGGTTGATGCATTGCCACCAAAATAGTGAAAAACTGATGTGTAGTAAACTTCATACTAGATGTTTAATATTATGTAAAGCATACCTCTTGTCTGCCTCCACAGTAACAACAGTAATAACAGTGAGGGAGCGGACCACTCGAGGGATGACTCCAGCAGTCACAGTGGCTCAGAGAGCAGCTCAGGCTCGGACAGTGAGAGTGAAAGCAGCTCAACAGACAGCGAGGCCAATGAACCACCACGACCCGCCTCTCCTGAGGTACTGGTTGACTTTCACTTCCTGTAAGGTTGTACTTGCTGTGCAAGCCAGAGTGCAATCTTGCAAGTTGATCACGTTGATCTTTCTCGGGAGATGTCTGGCCTTCCTGTCACGAATAGTTATTTCAGAAAGGGGGGTGTCGGTCTAACAAAGCTTTGGAGACTTCCTAGCGGGTTATGTACTTAAGAAGTGACACTGCAGAATTGTTGACAACAGTGTCGGAGATGGTCATAAATCTTACAGTTAGAATTGATTTCAATGACAGTTGTAAACACACTTTTGTATTATACACTTGTCATGTGACTTGATATGACTTCCTTGATGGAGCTGAACCTTCATCACTGTCATTGCTGTTAAAAATTCTGCTGTGGTGGGTCTCATTTGTAGTTCCATGGAATTCTCCAAAGCTGTGGTAGGACCATCCACAAGGCTTAAAAATAACTTTTCCTCTGGTAGCTTTGGTGCTACAAACATAGTCAGTTGGGAGCTCCTTTTTTACTTAACTGTGCAGTGCAAGTGCTTATGACTTGTCATGTACTAGCCTTACTCGACATGTACATATACAGATGGTGACAAATTAAAGGAAAAAATGTGAATGCTTGACCCCTACAGTGAGGGAGTCTGGGGGCTCAGTTGTATGTGGGGCATTTTCCTTGAATGGTTTGGTTCCACGTGTCTCCTTAGAGCGAAGGGTCAATGTAAATGATAAAACATTTTTATCCTGATGGGAGTGTCTTATGGCAGTGGGGGTGGGGATTGTTGGCACCAGTGGGGAGGAAGATTGTGGTTTAGCATCGGCTGGAAGCAGAGAGGAGGCGCAGTATAGTGGTGTTGGAGAAGCTCCGGTTGCCATGCTGGCCCAAGAGCCTGATCCCGTGGCTCAGCGGGGGAGGATAAAGGCTCTGCAATCAGGCCAACTTGCCTCAGGTGTGTCCTCCTCCCCACTGGTGCTAACAAGCCCTACCCCCACTTCCACAGGTGTCTTCCAGGATGAAAATGCCCCCCCTCCACAGGGCGTGAGGGGCGTCACCAAATGGTTCAATGAGTGTGAAAATGATGTAAATCATGCTATGGCTTTCGCAGTCACCAGATCTCTACCCAACTGAACACCTATGTAAGATTTTGGACCGACAAGTTAACAGCGTACTTCCACCACCATTATCAAAACACCAAATGAGGGAAAATCTTTTGGAAAAATCATGTTCCATCCCTCCAGCAGAGTTCAGAGACTTGTAGAATCTATGACGAGACGCATTGAAGCTATTTTGGAAGCTTGTGATGGCCCAACACCTTACTAAGACACTTTATGGTGGTTTTTCCTTTAATTTGTCACCCGTCTCTATATTTATTGTCTTCTGTTGATCTATTACGCTGGTCAGTAGTCAATTTATAAAATGTAACCATTTTACAAGGTGGAAGGCAGGGACAATTATCCATGATGGGCCATTATGGAATTGTTCTACTAAACATATGCCTCAAATTTTTCCTACACCGTGTATTTAAAAATTCTATAAAAATGCAGACTAAATGTTTTTGACTTGTCTGATCTAGTTGAGTTCTTTGGCATCATGGGACTTCCTTTTTGTGTTATACAGAATGAAACCTTTTCAACTATATATTAATTTCTTGTAAGCTATCTCGCAGCAAAATGTATCACTGGTTCCCCTTAAGTCACTTATCATGTCCTCAGAAGTGCCCCTTTGTAGCTCTGTCTCCTCCGTTCCATAGCCTCAGTTTTTCTTTTGAGGAACTCTGTTAAGGAGCCCTTGATTTTACTCATAAGGTTGTTGTTTTTTCAACAGCTAAGATATATTTTTCAAATAAATTTTCAAGGTAAACATGAGAGAGGCCATGACAAAGAGGAAGGAGCAAGTGAGAGGACAAAAGGTGCTGATCATATGCTTCAGGAGTTTCTTTGGTAGACATAAGAACAACCAAATGCAAAAATATCAGCACATTATCTTATTTTTAGATTTATCAATGTACGTCAGGTAAATTTTAGAAGATGTATAAAAAATTTGCATTTTTAAAAGAACAGTAACATTTGCAACCATTTTAGTCAGTTTAGAGCCCTGGCCAACTTTCTGAACAGGCGCCCTCACAATTAGATGGATGCCAGGCCCCATCTCCTTAGAGATCAATCTGACAGACTTTGGGAATTGGCTTCACGTGCTCAATAATGACAGTGTCACCTACTTTTGTAGGGGTGGGGGGATCAATACAGAATAGTATTGTGATATTTTGCGTGGCAATATTGTATCGATACATGGATGCCAAGTATCGATCTTTTATTATTTACACTGATCAGCCAAACAAAATTAAAACCACTTGTCTAATATTGTGTATGTCCCCCTCGTGACTCCAAAACAGCTCTGACTCATTGAGGCATGGACTCCATAAGACCTCTGAACGTGTCCTCTGGTATCTTGTACCAAGACGTTAGCAGCAGATCCTTTCTGTCCTGTAAGTTGCAAGGTGGAGCCTCCATGGATTGGACTTTTTTTTCCAGCACATCCCACAGATGCTCGATCGGACTGAGATTTGGGGAATTTGGAGACTAGACCAACCCTTGGAAGTTTTGTCATGTTCCTCAAACCATTCCTGAACAATTTTTGCAGTTTGGCAGGGTGCATTATCCTGCTGAAAGAGGCCACTGCTATCAGGGAATACCATTGCCATGAAGAGATGTGCTTGGTCTGCAACAATGTTTAGGTAGGTGGTACATGTTAAAGTAACATCCACATGAATGCCACGACCCAAGGCTTCCCAGCAGAACATTGCCCAGAGCATCACTCTGCTGCCGCTGCCAGCTTGCCTTCATCCCATAGTGGATACTGGTGCCATCTCTTCCCCAGGTAAATGACGCACACGCACCTTGCCGTCCACATGATGTAAACGAAAACGTGATTCATCAGACCAGGCCACCTTCTTCCGTTGCTCCGTGGTATGGTCCAGTTCTGATGCTTACATGCTCATTGTAGGCACTTTCGGTGGTGGACAGGTGTTATCATGGGCACTGTGACCGGTCTGCGGCTATGCAGCCCCATATGTAGCAAGCTGCTATGCACTGTGTTTTCTGACACCTGTATCATAGCCAGCATTAACTTTTTCAATTTGAGCTACAGTAGCTCTTCTGTGGGATCCTACCAGGTGGGTTAGCCTTCGCTCGCCACTCGTATCAGTGAGCCTTGGGCGCACATGACCTTGTCACTGGTTCCCCAGTTGTTCTTCCTTGGACCATTTTTGGTAGGTACTGGCCACTACATACAGGGAACACCCAACAAGTCTTGCCATTTTGGAGATGCTGTGACCCAGTTGTCTAGCCATCACAATTTGGCCCTTTTCAAAGTCGCACAGGTCCTTCACTCTCGCCCATTTTTTCAGCTTCCAACACATCAACTTCAAGAACTGAGTGTTCACTTGCTGCCTAATATATTCCACCCCTTGACAGGTGTCATTTTAATGAGATGATGTTATTCACTTACCCGTCAGTGGTTTTAATGTTTTGGCTGATCGGAGTAAATTGCAAATACGAATTAAACTTTTTGGTACAGTGCTAGAATAATAAAATCAATTGCTTTTTTTAGTCCGCTAGATGGTGATGCTGAGATTTTTCTGTTGAGGTCATATATAAAACAGATGTTGATAAAGTTTTCCTTTGGGGACACAATTCACAGTCAAAAAAAGGTAATATATCGCAGTATATGTATCGCAATACTCTGCATATCGTAATTTTTTTTTAAAATCGCTATACCATAGTATTGTGACTTTAGTATCATGATAATATTGTATCGTGGGGCCTCTGATAGTTCCCATCCCTACTATTTTTTGGGGACAGCCAAAACAGGTCTGTTCTCTTGATACCCTTATCTGAGGAATGCGGTGTTCTATAAATTTAGTATCTACCATTTCTGTCTTTTAATCTGGGCTCTAAACTGGGATACTGTTGTTCTAGGATTGTATTATTTTGACAAAGGCCTTGTAGTGTTTTGTTTTTTTTCCTCTTCCCCCTAATGAAACAATTTCTTTTTACAAATTATTCCCCCCAATCCCTTTGGCCCTGTAGCCCGAGCAGCGCATGGCCAACAAGTGGCAGCTGGACAACTGGTTAACAAAGGCCAAGCAGTTCTCGCCAGCTTCCCCAGTAGACAACAATAATGTTCCCACCAAGTACAAGAAGGAGGGCCGGGACAACGGTTCAGGACGAAGCTACAGCGGCCAGGGTGGGGGATCCAAAGATTCAGGGGCACCCACACCAAGCAGGGACCTACGGGCGGGACAAAAGGGTGCCGACGGTGGCCGTGGCCGGCAGAAATCCCCAGCCCAGAGCGAAGGTGGCGCTGGACAGCGAAGAACTGTGGGTAAAAAACAACCAAAAAAATCAGAGAAGCCACCTGTGGTGGAAGAGCCAAAGGGGGGACTTAAGGTAGAGAGTGAGCCCACTCCAGAGATACCCCCTCACCGGCCAAAGGCTGCCACAAAGGGTTCACGAAAACCCAGCATAAAAAAAGAACCCAAGTCATCTCCAAGGCCTACTCCGGCAGCCACGACTGCTTCAGCGGACAAACGCAAGGCCAAGGCACCTACCAAGACTTCTCAGAAGTCCCGTGAGTTTGTGGAAACGGACTCTTCCTCGTCTGACTCAGAGGAGAATGACAGCATTCCATCTTCCTCACAGACGCCCAAGTACACAGAGAGTATCCGGACTCCTGTGTGCGTCTTCTCTCCCATGGAAGAAAAGGAGCTCTTATCCCCACTCAGTGACCCAGAAGAGCGCTACCCTGCCAGACAGCCCCAGCAGCAGGTTCTCCTGGTGAAGATAGGCAAGTTGTACTTTTACCATAATTTAAATTGAGATCTGCTTTTTCATGGAGTAAGACTGTTCATTAGACTTGTCAAGGCCATCATGTTTCATAATGGCTCTCAAGGTTTAGAAACGCCTTTGCTCATATGAGACTGTATTAATACCTGCAAGCAGCATCACATGGTTGTGCGGTGACAGTAACTCGTTCACACTATTGTTGCTTCTTGATCAGGATGCTGTGGGTGTTATTGGGATCCTTTATTCATTTAACTAACTTGCTCAAGCAACAATGTGAGCTTTATAGGGATATGTGTGATAAGACCAAAATCTCATATCCCGATATAGGTCATTTCATATCCAGATAACAATGCATATAGCACAATGAATAAATAGTTTTTGGTCCGTCCCTCCTCACCCCTGTCCGCTCCTCCCCACCATGTGCACACGCTGTCCCTGTGCGTGTGCGTGCACCCAACGTTCACTGAACAACAGAACAGAGGAGAGTAGCGTGACCATAAATGACATCAAAATGCAGTGAAACTCTCACAGAGCTTAAATGAAACAAGTGCACATAACTTAGGTAATAAACATAGTCTCTACTGCATTTATGGTCGTGTCAGTTTCTTGGCTCCTCTCTTCTGCTCTGTTTCACCACGGGTGGGGCTCAGCCCCACTACACATGGAGCGGAGGAGAGACGGACAGCGATGGAGAGTTGACAACAACTACACTAGTTCCATTACTGTAAGTGCAATAAAAGCTTTGCTAGTAAAAAGACAATAAGAGTAATTTATTAATGTAATCTGTGCAAAAGTTGGACAGACTGCAAATGATAAAAACTATTGCCATAAAGAGTGATTTGTGACACAATGAAATAAACAATAAAGTAAACACGATAGACATTTTTCTATCAGCACATGGTGTGTATATATCACGCTATATATTGTGTGCCGATAGTATATATCGCACAGTCCTAGTGCTTTACATTTGGAAATGACTAAATGCTGAAATTTAGTTGATATTACCCATGTTGCTCCAATACCACATGCACTGAGAATACCACCAGTCCCCACCAAATCAACTGTAGTTGTATATAGCCCTGAAACGGTTAGTTTCAGCTTTACATACAATGAAAATGAGGTAGATACAGTAAACCACCTTGGATGACACACACTATTCTAAAACCTTAAGTTCAGATAAGAGGAGACTTCAGGAAAAAAAAAAACCTTTCAGAAAAAAATTGGAGAAACCTCAGGAAGAGTACCAGAGGAGGGACTCCTCCTCCGGGATTGGGTGTGCAATAGGTGTTGAGTGGGTAAGATAGACGATGGGAAAACAGATTTATAGATAGAACACTTAGTTACTACATTTGGTTGTAATGAATCAAGACAAAAAAAGAAAGTGGAAGCTGGTACAACACTGTATCCAAAGATATGGAGAGCATCCTTCCCAAATGTCACCACAGAGCCGTACTGTCCCTTGCAGCATCACCCACAAACCTAGTGCTTATTAAGTGTTTTGTGCAATTGTTTTTACTTGCCTCACTGGATTGGATTTTGCACATTGCTCAACTTTTTTTTCATTTTGATTAAATTTAACTCTTTTTCTGTTCAACTCTACTTAAAACTATTTTCTGCAGATCTGAGCTTGTTATCTAGGATTCCAGGGCGACCCTACAAGGAGCCAGTGGAGATCAAAGTTGAGAGGGATGACTTACTGGACAGGGACGGCAAAGACTTCAGCAAGCAAAGCTCTGAGAAGAGCTCCAGTAAAGGCAAAAGGAAACACAAGGTAAGGGTCCTAATGTTTCATATTTTAAGAGCTTTGTTCGCTTGTTACACTGTGAGAAGGACTACTTGTTGACTCTATGGCTTTGAGAATGTATCCTCGTCATTGAGAACAAAACTGGGAATGGAATCATGTTTGTTACTCTTAGCCTGTTTTAGTTCAATATGACAAGTTGTAATGATGTAAGGCTGGTTTTCTGCCCTCTTAAATTACAGTTGTAACTCTATTTTGAGTCATGAATAGTTCAGCTAGTATAACTAGGTGAGGTTAAACTTCAATGTCACATCAACATGCTAAATAGACTAAGCTGACTGTAGCTTAATTACCTTTAATCGGATGAAGTGTGCTTTTTGATTGTTGCTAGTGCAGGGCAGTGTGTGTGTGTGTGCGCGCATCTGTGCGTGCGTGGGGGGGGATTCGATTCAGTTTTGGTGGATTTTTGTAAATGTCAATTTTGATTATAATTTCATTCATTTATTTTGATTATGACCAGCATTTTCATCCACAGTTTATCATCAAATTACCATCAATTTTAGCCAATATTTACAGACTTTATGAATGTAAACCAAACTTTTTTCAGTATCAAAATAAATTAAAAACTTATTCAGCCGTCGGCACATTCAGACTATCACTAAGAGCTCACTCAGTTAATTTGAAAATGTAGAATTATTTACCAGAGGGTATGTTCTAGTTGTCGGGGCATCACACCGCTCAGCCTCCCTGGGAAAGTCTACTCTAGGGTGCTGGAAAAGAGGCTCCAACTGATTGTCGACCCTCGGATTCAGGAGGAACAATGCGGATTCCATCCTGGCTGTTGAACAACGGACCAACTCTTTACCCTTGCAGAAATGCTGAGGGAGGCATGGGAGTTCGACCAGCCAGTCTACATGTGTTTTGTGGACTTGGAGAAGGCTTACGACCATGTACCTTGGGGCACTCTGTGGGGGATTCTGCGGGAGTATGGGGTACCGGGGCAGTTGCTATCAGCCATCCGGTCCTTATATAACCAAAGTGAGAGCTGGGTCCACATTCTCGGCACAAAGTCAAACATGTTTTCGGTGGGTGTCAGACTCCGCCAAGGTTGTCGCTTGTCTCCGATTCCGTTTGTGATATTCATGGACAGGATATCAAGGTGCTGCCAAGGTGAGGAGTGTGTCCATTTTGGGAACTTCAGAATTGCATTTCTGCTCTTGCAGATGATGTGGTTTTGTTGGCTTCATCAGAACGTGACCTCCAGCACACACACGGGCGGTTTGCAGCTAAGTGTGAAATGGCCGGGATGAGAGTCAGCAACTCCAAGTCTGGGGCCATGGTTCTCTACTGGAAATAGTGGATTGCTCACTGTGGGTTGGGGATGAGTTGTTGTCTGAAGTGAAGGAGTTCAAGTATTTCAAGGTCTTGTTCACAAGTGACGGTAGGATTGAGCGGGAGATTGACAGGCGGATTGGTGCAGCATCAGCAGTAATGCGGACGTTTCACCGGACCGTTGTGGTGAAGAAGGAGCTGAGCTGGAAGGCAAAGCTCTCAATTTACCAGTCAATCTTCGTTCCAACCCTCACCTATGGTCATGAGCTTTGGGTAGTGGCCGAAAGGGTGAGATCGCAGATATAAGCGGCTGAAAAGAGTTTCCTCTGTAGGGTGTCTGGGCTCAGCCTTAGAAAAGGGCGAGGAGCTCGGAGATCCAGAAGGGAGCTTGGAGTAGAGCCGCTGCTCCTTCACGTCGAGACGAGCCAGTTGAGATGGTTCGGGCATCTGATAAGGATGCCTCCTGGGTACCTTCTTTTGGAGGTTTTCCGGGCATGTCCAAATGGGAGGAGACCCCCGGGGTAGACCCAGAACTCGCTGGAGGGACTACATGTTCAATCTGGCCTGAGAATGTCTTGGGATCCCCCAGGAGGAGCTGGAAGGTGTTGCTGGGGAGGGATGTCTGGAGTGCCCTACTTAGCTTGCTGCCACTGCGACCCGACCCTGGAGAAGCGGCTGTTGATGAGATGAGAATTAATTTAGTTTTCATACTGTTGAACACCAAATGTATTGTTCCCTTCTGTGTTTTCAAAAAAAATTTGTATTACATGTTAGTGTATTAACTTGATGGCTTTTTTCTTCCTTTCGTCTACTTTCAGAATGATGATGAAGGTGCCAAGCCTGACAGCAAGAGGTCCAAACTAGATGACAAGTCTTTGTCTCAACCTAAAAACAACAGTAAAGAGTGAGTCTTCTCTCTTTCCAGTCCACTCCCCTCTTAACTCTTGAGTGTATAATTCTGGTTCATGCCCTCCTTGGACCTGTAGCTGATGCTGGGTGCATGGGGGAGGCAAAGTGTATTTCTTCTACATTTATTAAAATAATCTTTTAATATACAATACTTGATAAAACAATGTTATCAAGTGCTTAAAAAACGAGGAAAATGAAAACCATTGTAACAGATTAAATAAACGGATAAAAACTGTTTGGTTAATCAATATAAGGATGAAAGAATAAGTGATTCACAGGCAGGGGAACAAGGCAACAACAATCAAGAGCCTAGAACTATCAAAAGGCCTAATGATAAAAGAACGTTTTAAGATTTTGAGGATGACACAGACTGAACCTGTACAGCAGAGCAACATAGGGCCTTAAATGTCGAACAAGCAGGATTTATCGTTTGCGGTTTGTAAACACAACATTCAAAGTTGACCCCTCCTTCCCGGCTCAACGACACTAGAAGCGCACGTCCCCTGACTGCCATTGCCAGAATAGATCCCAATGTACAGGCCAACTCTGCGTCGCTCTTCATTCCCATCCTCTCCTTCAGTGTTTGCCAGCGGTTGAAAGCCAACGCCAGATTCACTCTCGTTTTGGAACGAACTTTGTCTATTTGAAGTTTGGCCTCGCTATATTTGCGTCTTTTCAGCGCTGTGTCCGCTGTTATAGTAGCTTCCTGTTGGTTGCGTGCTTAGGCTGAATCTTGCACCTGGTCACTACGTTTTTATAGAGTCCCGCTGCCCAAAGGTTAACGTCCAGAAACGTTCCGTACACCACAAAATAAGAAAATACAGGCAGAGGACAAGGTCTATGCCGATACAGACACCGCCACACACGTCTAGTGGGTCACAAGTGACAATTGAGAGGGATTATTTTTGTATGAGTCTATACATTGATTTTTAGGAAAATCCTACTCGTTCTACTTTTAAGAATGATTGATGTAATTCTCCATTTACCTCAGTCACCCTTCAAAAATAATTTTATGGACAAAAAAGGTGGACTTTAAAGGGGGAATTCAGAGATGTGGTCTGTTAACATTATTGCAGCCTCCGCAAGATCAGCAGTTACCCCCTTTATGTGGTTTCTTTTCACTTCCTATCTATTATACGTCAATATTTCATGAGAGTGTCGAGGGTTGAAGGGGAAATCTAATAACGGGACAGTTTTGTTCATATTTTTTAAGATAACTTTGTTAAACACCCCTGTTGTGTCAAAGGTTGATTATAATGACAAATCAAATTCCACCAGGTCTAAGAGTTCTCTGGAGAAGAAGGAAGATCCGGCTCCGTCACCTTCCATGTCGGGTCTTCAGCGGATGCCCAAGGCTGAGCACCAGAGTAGGAAGAGGACAAACAGCCAGTCTTCCACCTCTCTGTCCAGTGGAACCGGCAGCGGGAAGGAGGGGAGCCACAGTACCAAGTCCACCTCCACCTCCAAACACAGGAAGGGAGAGGACAAGGGACGCAGCAACCGTGATGGAAAGGTACATATATTGATCTCCTTGGAGAGCTAGCTTAGCGTGCCTGGCCCCATTTCTGGCTGTGGTTCCACTGGTATTTGTGGCAAACGAAACCAAGTTGTGTGATCATTTAACAAAGTGCAAAAACAAAAAAAAGGCCTGGACAGCATCGTTGGCACTCTGACTTGCCCCCTGTTCCAAATACCTGAAATATTTTTGACACTAACTTAACAATGTTAATAATGAAGCAAGCAGAAGTTGAGAGGGGAAAATTGGTCGTGGCTTTCCTGTCAAACTCAGTCGTGTATACACACACACACACACACACACACACACACACACACACACACACACACACACACACAGAGTCGGTACAGGTAGATGTTAAAACACAGATTCCTGTAGCCAGGGTGTACACAGTGGAGTTAAGTGCTAGAGAAAGTGACAGCATTTTTTTCCCTCCAAGTGTATGTATTTGCATGCCAGTATTTACACCACTTGGATATTTAAATGTTCGTTCATCACTTCACACATCACTCTTGCTCATTTGTCATTGAGCGAATTGCTTACTATTTTGTCCTGCAGGTACATGATAGCTATAAGAAACACCTCTGACATTTGCAGCTCTCATCTCCGTCACTCACCATCTTCAATGGCTGCATCCATTAGTTCAAAACCACCCACCACCCCCACTGATACTTTAATCCCCTTTCTTCACTGCCCCTCTCTTCTCCTTCAGGAGAAATCCTTGAAGGGGTGTGATAACCAGCTGGCCGTTCCTCCGCTCTCTATGGACAGCTCCAAGTGTCAGAGATCCAAACTCTCATTTGAAGACAGGTAAGAGGATCTCGTTCCACTGCGTATAACCCCTCAGCAGGCAATATACAGCACACATGGGGTGGCTCTAGAGTTGCCTTTGATGCTAAGAGTGCTGGGAGGATAGGGTGGGGTAGGGGTCAGGAGGCAATGTGCCAGTGTGGAATATAGATTTATTTATTTTTTTACTTTAAAAATCAAAAAAGGGAAATCTACGCCCTTGAATAAATACGTTGCTGGATTTATTTGTCTGAAATGGAGAATATACAGTTTAATAAACTTGGACTTTTGGATTGCCTTATTTAAGGTTGACACCTTGGAGAATCTTGTTTTTATCCAGGGTTATTTTCCTAGCACATGATCCTCTTCAGTTTTTGCTACAGTAATTTTAAATAAAATGAAAAATAACAGGGAGCCCCTGATAGGAAGTGCTGCCCTTTTCATGTTCTGCCAGGGAAACATCATAGCCTCATTTGTGTTTGGTGTATTGTAGTTACAGAGGACTTACTAGAGGGATGGGTAGATGGACAGGGAATGCAAAGGGGTGTTTAACGAGTGCTTTTGAAGCACAGAGGAAGTGAGTGCAATCCTTGAGCTGTAGCGTGTAGACATGCTTTTAAAACCTCTGTAAAAAGTTGGAAAAAAGCAGTTGGTTCTAGTTTGTGTTTCTTTGCATGGTTCATGAAAAACCTTTCTTAAAAAAAAAAAAAAAGAATTTATGCTCTTGCATTTCAGGGTCCATTCTGCTGATCACTACTTACAAGAGGCCAAGAAACTTAAACACAATGCAGATGCACTGGTAAGACCCTGCTGTAATTTTGCTGTATATACAGGTAATATACTTAGTGCTGCTAGGTATATACAGATATCACCTGTTTGTGACTAGTTTTTTTTTCCATAACTTCACACTGTGTACAGAAAGATCTCTTATCAAACCATAATCCATTACCTTCTTGCAATTTATATGTTGAAGCATTTTGATTAACTTAGTCACACAGATATACTTTTTTAGATGATCTCATACTTAAGTTCTTTCTTACCTTAAAACACATTCCAGGCCCTAACGTTCAGCATCCCAACAAGAAAAAACATTGTGCAAACCTATAGGGTGGTATAATATTAACTTGATCATGAAGGAACAGCGTATGCAGCACCAGCAGTTGCATGCACAGTGGGGCGGGGGTGGGGGGATAACTGAAAATGTGTGTTGTTACTCATAATTCCAGCCTTTTATGTGGCGTCAAAGCCTGATGACTTTGCGTGGAAGTTAGTTCCAGTTCATGGAATAAATGTCTAAATTTGGGTGACTGATTGCTACAGGAAGGGGTGTGGGACACAGAGGACCGCTCATACAGTTTTGTATGGCATCATCTTATATACTATTGTGACAACACCCTTGCTCTTAATTAATTAAATGAGAACACTTTGTTCCATTATCTGCTGTATTTTTCCATCTTACTTCTTGGTGGCCCAAAAAGTTGTTGGTACACCATAGCTGACACTTTTCCTAAACCTCAAGTTTCTGTGAGCATTTCAATAATGATCCATGCATTAAAAGATAACCTTAATTGAAGGGTGTCGGGGTGGCGTGGCGGTCTATTCCGTTGCTTACCAACACAGGGATTGCTGGATCGAACCCCCATGTTGCCTCCAGCTTGGTCGGGTGTCCCTACAGACATAATTGGCCATGTTTGCAGGTGGGAAGCCAGATGTGGGTGTGTCCTGGTCACTGCACTAGCGTCTCCTCTGGCTGATCGGGGCGCCTGTTCGGGGGGAAGGGAAACTGGGAGCAAAAGCGTGATCCTCCCACATGCTACGTCCCCCTGGCGAAACTCCTCACTGTCAGGTGAAAAGAAGTGACTTGCAACTCCACATGTATCGGAGGAGGCATGTGGTAGTCTGCAGCCCTCCCCGGATCAGCAGAGGGGGTGGAGCAGCGACCGGGGCAGCTCGGAAGAGTGGGGTAATTGGCCGGATACAATTGGGGAAAACATTAAAAAAAAAAATAATAATAATGGAAAACTTAAATGCTTTAGTTACCTGGTCCAGAGGTCACTTTATTTTATGGGGATTACTAGTTACCAAAGTCAGCTGTGTTATATTCCATTCTCGGACTCTTAAAACTGAATATCAGCTGTTTAGCCCCTTTCCAGAGAGGCTTTATTGTATTTTGGACATTTTAAAAGAAAAAGGATGTTGGGTACTGGCTCAAGTTTGTCAGGTGTAAGACAAATCCACGCCACATTAAATGCTATGTGCATTGTAACCCTGCCTTGGCTCTTGTTAAGATTTGAGAAAGTAGTGCAGGATTTCCTTCAAGAAAATGGTTGGTGGAGGGTCCAAGTGCCTCAGAGGAAGGAGCGGTAGCACGATGTGATGCAATAAGCAGCAGTGCCATGGTGTGCCCTAACCAATCTGGTGATAAGCCCATTTAGATATGTTTGCTCAAGGGACAGTTTAAATGTTAAATATTTGAGTCTACCTCAGATCCTCTTTGTCCTTTGTAGTCTTGTCCTCATTATTGCTCCTTTTTTCATTTAGCCACTTTTTTTTTACTTTGTTTATTAAGTTTTACATGAAAATAATAGGGTGCCACCAGTGCATTACAAATTTTTTTTTATCCATTTAGCCTCTTTTTTATTGATATTTTACAGGACATTGGTTATTTTTGAAAATGTGCATGATAAATTTGACTCCTATAAGGTTGATGATGTGCTATGAAATGTGGCTGTTGAGCATGCGGCAACAAACAAACCCTTCTTTGACAGATTAAATTTCATATCAATTCAGTATGTTCTGTTTTATATTGCCATCAGCCATATTCAGGCTGGGCAGTCCATTTAAGACTTCAGCTGATGTGATGGTGGTCATTTAAATGTCTCGGTTTCAGTTGAAGAGCTGCCGTTTCTTATCCTAGTTTGTTCCTTGCAGTCTTCCCCAGCTGATAATTTTTCTGATGTTGCCTCTGACATGGTTCTGTTGTTTTTTTATTTCCCCTTATGTTTCTCTTTGATGCTGGCTAGCGTAAAATTTGCCTCGAACTTCTTCTTTTTGAGGTCTATTTAGTAGGCCTGAGAAATAGCTTTCACACATTACACACAGCATTTGCTGCGTCAACAACAAACTCGGGGATTTTTTTTTTACATTTTTTTTTTAGGTGTGTTTCATGTTGTGTTGGATTAAAAACATACTGATTTTTCTGATGTTACTGGAGGTGCTCGGGAGTTCAACAAAGATGCTGCGCCCCAGCTATAAATGGTTCTGGGAAACTATTTCATTAAAATGACCCAAAATGTTCTAACTCGAGATCATTCATTTGAAAACTCAGTTTATTTCCGCTATTTTCATTTCCATTCTTGTACAGTTGGACCGATTTGAGAAGGCAGTCTATTACCTGGATGCTGTGGTGTCATTCATTGAGTGCGGCAACGCACTGGAAAAGAGTGCCCAGGAGGCCAAGTCTCCATTCCCTATGTACGCAGAGACGGTGGAGCTCATTAAGTAAGGACAAATGAACTTGTTAGTGACATCAACATCCACTGTTCTGATTTTAAACAGCATAAGCCACATAGTACGCTTGAAGTGTGGCATGACAAAAGGGATAAATTACTGGCTCAGAAGCGTTTTTGGTTAAAGCAACTGAACTGAACGTTTCTTATATTTCAGATATACAATGAAATTAAAGAGCTACATGGCCCCAGACGCTACTTCAGCGGACAAAAGACTAGCTGTACTGTGGTATGCCTTTCCACTGACACACCTTGAGAAATAATTCATTTCATGTGGCTGAGGAGTCATCCCTTTTCCTCAGCCTTTAGTTCAAAGTGCATTTAAGGCCTGATGAGCTGAATGTGTACTTGTCATGCATTTGTACCTCAGAAATGTCCTATATGACCTAGGCTGACATCTTAACCTCTTTGGTCTTTCCACTACTGAATTACAGCTAACTGATCCTCCTCCTTTCTTTGGCTTACCTTTTTCCCCAGTCTGAGATGTCAGTCCCTCCTCTATTTACGCTTGTTCAAACTCAGGAAGGAGAGTGCACTAAAATACTCTAAAACCCTCACCGAACACCTAAAGGTAGTCTGAGTCACCTTCTAAATATTAAAGTCACTTGTCTTATGGTAAATTCCATGAATGAGGTTTGGCGTTAAACACCATATGAATGTCTGGACAATCATTAATTAGCCAATAATAAGTGACATTACTCGTTTTATTTGTATTTTCCCCACCTAGAACTCTCTGAGTAACACCCAGGCCCCCTCCCCAGGAATGGGAAAGTAAGTGATTTTTTTTTTTCCTCCATGATAATAAACTTCTGGGGTGTTTGAGAGTAACATCATTATTATTGTTTGAAATTTTGTTTCATATTCTTTTATTAATTCCCAGTGAAAAATGGGATCATTGCTGTAAGAGACAACATACCGTGGTGCTTGAAAGTTTGTGAATCCTTTAGAATGTTCTCTATTTCTGCATAAATATGACCTAAAACATCATCAGATTTTCACACAAGTCCCAAAAGTCGATAAAGAGAACCCAATTAAACAAATGAGACAAAGGGTCATAGCTTGTGGATTGATACATTTATGGGAATAAAGAATGGTCTCAAACAGTACAACTTGGTTGATGGGCTTATTGCCCAGCTGCCACTAGCACTTGATAGGTTGTGGAAGGACATAAATCATGAAGTCCAACCAAGAAAGATGGTCTGGAAAACGAAATTTGTAAGAACCTCTGTTATGACCAGGTGTGTTAACAAATAATGTGGCAAGATTTCCATTTTATGTGGTAGTATATAAACCAGCTGTCTCAACCTCCCTGCCCTTTGTCTTCCTGTCAACACAGTAAGGCGGCTGGTATGCCCTCCCCGGTTTCCCCTAAGCTGTCTCCAGGCACGGCCGGCAGCTACTCCTCAGGAAGCAGCAGTGGAGGCAGCAGCTCATCAGTGACCATACCTCAACGTATCCACCAGATGGCCGCCAGCTATGTCCAGGTCACCTCCAACTTCTTGTATGCCACTGAGGTCTGGGACCAGGCTGAACAGTTGGCAAAGGAGCAAAAAGGTAAACAAATGGTCTGACCCTCCCTTATCCTTGTATTTTATTTTTATGTATTTATCAATTGGTCCCAGACCTGTGCAGTTGCTTTTCTTTCTTTGTTTTTCTTTGTTTTTCTGTTTCTTTCTTCTTCTTTTTTTTTTGTTTGTTTGTTTGTTTTTTTGTTTCTTTGACAGGAGAGTGGACTCTTACTACATGAATGTAAAGGGGCACAGGGGAAGGAGTATCTCCAGTTGGATCAATATAGATACTTTAATAATCATTTTTATTATTTGTTCTTAACAATATATTTTTCAATCCATATTTCAATTACAATTCAGTAACAATACAGTGTGGCATGGTGATCATCTAATGAGCAGGTGAGTCTGACTATACTTTCCTATTGACACTTTCTCTTTGTCTATGTTTTCCTAGAATTCTTTGTGGAGTTGGACAAAGTGATGGGTCCTCTGATCTTCAACACCAGCAGCATGACGGAACTGGTGCGCTACACACGACAGGGCCTCCATTGGCTACGCCTAGACGCTAAGCCTGTTCCCTAGCCAGAGATTTCTTTCAAGAGGCTGCTTCCATTTTCACACACACACACACACTCACTCACTCCTCACTTACCGTCATACACTTACATGCGCTGAAGGACACGCATGCGTGCAGCCAGATGATGTGAATACTCAACACTTGCAAACAAACAAAAAAAGACAATTAAGTACATGCTCATACACACACACACACGTGCACAGACACCGAATCCACCCCAGCACCCATTGTGCTCACTTGTGACAAACTCAAACATATCTCCAACACTGTGTTCATTTTCAACACCAGCTTGCCAAATATACTGAGCAATTTGGAGCATCTTACACCTTTGACAGCATCACATGGGAAGAGGAATAACTGCAGCAGAGAAATGAAAAAGGAGAGTGATTCCATGCTTACATATATATACACCAGTGTTCGCACACATATCTTTGGCTAGCAACAAATGACCATGGTTTAATCAGGCATTAAAGCCATTGGGGGAATCATTTATAAAAACACTAAAAGAAACGGTGTAGTAAAGTTTTATGGCTACAAAAACATAGCTGGTTACTTTGGATTTCAATTTTTTTTTTTTCATTTGTTTTACCAAAGTACCTCCCTTAAACACCAAAGGTGCTTTAATAAGAAGGTTTGTCTATTTTTTGTGCCTTGTTTGTAATCTACAGGAGAACAAATAAGTTCGATCATGTGTACATGCATATGCATTTACAATCCCCCCCCTTTTCTTAATTTTCCTTTTTTGTTATGATTATATTAATTTTATGCATTTGGAATGGCAAATGAAAATCGGCAATAATTATGTTCATGTGGTTGTTTTTTTTTCTGGCTAAAGTCATCCCATTTCCACCACTCAGCAAAGTTTAATGGGTACAACAGATTATCCTAGCCCTGCCTCCATTAAGGCGGTCCGTCTTGTTTATGGATATAAATTCCCTTCAAACAATTCTCTGGTCTATAGAAATTGGAGTTGGAAAAAGAAGAAGTGGAAGAAGTGTCTTGTGTATAGTCCTGTTTGATACCTGTTTGATACTCATGCATTTATAAATGCTTGTCCCAGTAAGTAAACTGGTCGGAACGTTTACTCTTTTGAGCAGTGTGTGTTTAAATCAGTTTTGAAGAAAAAGGAGACATTTATTTCCCAGTTTGATCATTACCTTTGTACTCTCTAAGAGATTTGCTACTGCTCTGAAGCTACATAATATTAGAATTTCCTCATATGAAATGTTATGAAACCCTTGCTCTTTGTTTTCCACTGAGAAATTTCCTGGTGGAAATGTCACTTCCAAACCATGTTATTGTTTCTTTGATCTGTTTCTGGTGTGTGCATCACAAAGCTTGCTCATAGCATATTTTTCTAAGGAACAGCAGGGTTTGTCTATGTATTGAAAGTCTTCTCCATGTGTACATGGGGTTATTTACATGGCAGTTAAAAGAAACCGGCCCTTTGCAATTGCAAAATGGGAAAAAACTAGGCCCAGGACAACGGTAGACATAGCTGGAAGGAAAGATACAGGTAAATATATTCTTTACAGTAGCAGACTTTTGAGTGATGCAGAATAGCAGTGTTGCAAATTATTGAATAAAGTCAAAAATCTATGATTATATATTCCATTAAGTGAAATAGCCGCTATAAATCTTATTTATTTACCTAGCTTTTTTTTTCTGGCAAAATTTTAAATTTTTGAGTACGCCACAAGTCATATAGGCTTAAACAGGGTTAGCAGGAATTATAAGGTGGAAAGTATTTGTATATGTAATTGTTCCTATCAATGAAAGGAAAAAAAGTAGCGCCTAGCGTAGTCACACGTGTATTACAAAAAAAAGACAAAAAAAAGCCAGGAGGTATGTTACCTAGTTAGCTATATTTATATGATACAGCAGGCAGGCTGGACACGGACAGGAATAACAAGTCTGCTAGCTGTCCTGATGTTAATTTGAATTCTTTTTTTCATTGAGGCAAATGTGGACAGCAGTGCTTGTAAACAGAGAATGTAACTTTAATAAGCAGAAGAGTTTATGCTGAAGTTTGGGCCTTTGACTGACGGTTGATGTCATGAAAGACTTCCTTTTTTCCACCCATTTTCAACAGATAACACATGCTGGAAACATCAGAACAAGACCTGGGCCAAAATAGTTTTTGCAACCCCCCCCCCACACACACACACACACATATTTTTTCTTTATCCTCTTTTGGTTGTATTGGTGTACCAAAAAAGGACAAGAGAAAAGTGACGAAGTTGTGACAATCACAGGAAGGTAACTTGAGTTTCTGTGGTTGATGCCCCACCTGATACCTTTGCCGCCAGTATCTGTACTAACCATGATTTGCATCCGCTGTATGTCCCAGGTCTGATATAGTTTTGTTTTTCTTGTTTTGGTCATTGATTCCTTGGCCTGTAAGCAGGGGGCAATACTGTTATTTCCTCTTCTGCTCTTATGCAGAGTGAAAATTGGAGGAACCGTTGATTTAATCTATGCAGGATTTTTACAAAATGGATCAGTGTCTGATAAATCCTTATTTAATCTTTGTTTAGGACTCCTCCTTGGGATTTTTTTTTCCAGTTTCTCTTCTTTTTCCTCATTTTGCCTCAAATAAACCTGTAAGATTCAAGTGTCCAATGCCTTTAGCTTTTGAAATTTGTGTACTGGTTTATTGTATATGTATATAAGGTCTTTTTTATAGCTAAACACAAATGGCTTGAGCCATTTTGTATTTAAAGCTGGAGGCCACTTTTTCAATAGGAATTCCTCAAGGCTCTTGACCGGCAACCCACTTAATGTCTTCATACACTGGTACACTCTGTAAATACACATCCATGGCAAGTGTCCCACACACTATCCTCACAGTCACATGGAAAACAAAAGAACGACAAGTTTAAGCATTAGGGGAATTTTTAACCGTTTGCTACTCACATGTATTTATTTTTCTGGCCCTTTGCTTTTTTTATCTTTCTGCCTTTTTACAAAATGCCAATTTATGAAATAGGAAAATATTAATGGTTTGGAGTTGTTCGCAATGAGATTTCAGTGTAAGTAGTAATTAATATTAATTCTAACTTGAAAGAATCCAGGGTAAGATGGTTTTTTGTTTTTTTGACATTCAGTAGAAAGATGTTAACACTTGCATGTTTCTATTTAAAAGCAAATGTATAATTTGTAAATTGAACATTTCTTTAAGGGTGAATTTCTACTACAGGTTGACATTTTTATTGAAATTTAAAAATGTAAATAGATTTGTAAGATACCACGTGCACATTTTTTTCTTCTGTTTCTCTCTTCTTCCCTCTCTCTCTGTATGTCTGTCTGTCTGTCTTTCTCTCTGTGTGATCTTGCGTTCCAGGCTGTCACAGACTCTTTGGTCTTGTAACACTGTATATCGAATTGTTTTGTCAATTTGTCAATCATTTCTTCACCGTACTTGTGTGCTTTGTCTTCTCTCTCTCTCTCGCTGTCTGTCTATCATGGCCGCCACATTAATCAGTTTGTCTAGATCCAAGTGCTAATATTCGTCCTACCTGTATCTGATACGGAGACGCATAAAATCATACGTGTATGTTGTTCTCAGCTGGATGAATGCTTGAGGCGAAGTGTGTGAAGTCAGTTATGTCAACGACAACACTCAATGACTGTTTTGTTTTTTCCTATGAGAGAGCCGTATTTAATAATTTCCCTTTTGAACATTTGATCCAAGATGTCCTTTAAATGAGAGCTTTTGCTCTAAACTTCCAAACAGCTGTAGTTTACAGTATGTTGGACTATGACTTTAATTTTCCTTTTTTTTTTTTTTTTGAAGTTTTCTCCAAAGGGAGACCAGCAGCATACGCAAAGTACGATAATCTAAATTTGGCAACTTTAAGAGAACGGATGATAGAGATGCTACTATATATTATGGATGCAATATGATTACATAAAGGTACTCGATGAAGTTTGGTCGTCAAACCATGGATTATCATGTAATTTAAAAACATTCTCGTGAAGTGAGTATTAATTGTTACTAATGGGAGTCTGTCCTGAATATTCTTTGTATTTTGAGGTATTAAGAATAAAATATATATGGTTATGTTTAATCATGTTTTTCTGGATTGTTTCATTGGTAACATAATGGTGTCATCCAGTGCAATAGGACAAGAGGAGACAAAGCCATTATTCATACAGAAACCGTATTAAAACGATCCCTATATAATAAGCTGATCGATATAAAAATTATTTCAGTGTAACAGTTTAAGCAGGAGACACTGATAATAGTCGTAGTGTTGCAAAAACTAATTGCTTTTCTTGTTTCTCACCAATCTACTATTTAATGAGATCAATTTCAGACAGAAAAAAAACAAATTTTAGGGAGGAACTATATTTGTTTATAAAGGACTGGCTGCAAGGATGAAGGCATGTCTTTATTATCTTTCAGAAAGTGAGAGCAAACCAGTTCACTTTTCTGAAATGTGGAGCTGACCATCAAAGAAAACATTAGCTCAAAAGTTTTCTGTCTTTTAATTGAAACATGCATTATAACAAAACTGGCACTGTGAAAAACATTCCTCTGATAATGAATAGCTACTACAACAACAACCGTTTCAAAATTAGTTTTAAGGAAATTTAAAAAAAAAAGGAAGTCAAGTCAATAAATTAAAGAGCTTTTTGGGAAACTTTCATTAAGAGAATACAAAGGACAATATAAACAGTATGAGCCGTGTATAGAAAATAACAATCAGGTATTACAAGTGATAGAAAAGTTGCACAAAGTAAACAACAAAAATAAAAAAATAGATTTAAATTAAACTGATCAGATCCCGTACTGATGACGTCGGACGTGCCTCTTGGGGCCTAGTCTGCCATCGTGTGGTCATTAGTGGTAATGACACTCATCCACTGGTCACCTTATCTACTCCCATAGGTAATTGTCAATATAAACGTAATTTGTCGTATCTACTCAAAGTGCACCACTAACATGAATTATAATAAATAAGGCAATGAATTAAAAAAGAACACAAAAGGAAGTTTAATACAACTTCAAGTATTTTGAGCCCCCCACTCTGAATAGACTATTCAGTATTGCTGAACTAATAGATGTAGAACGGCATACCCGTGGCGCCCTTATTTGGGTCACAACAACTTATTGTGTTGAGGTGTGGTTCATGAAAACAAACTCGCTGCAGTCGTTTGTCCACGTTTCATTAGCAGAGATATTGTGCGCTAATCTTTGTGAGCACGCACAAAAAGTATTCCAAGAAGTTTATGTAGCTTTGCATTGCAGAACCTCTTAGAGATGATTAGCTTTCAAGTTACGCTGAACTGCGCTGGGAACAACACCTCATTGTCACGGGAGGCTGTGGATAGACGCTCCGGAGAAATAGCCTTCAGAAATATGTGCAGTTTTTGTATCTCTTTGTTTTATGTACCCCATTATCTGCTCGGGACGGTCTCATTACGCATCCAGTGTACGGGTGGGTGTTTTGTTGCACATCTTTTAAGAAATGTTCACAAAATGCGTACCTCCTTGACAATGTTAAAGGATAATTAGCTCAATTACTAAAAAAATGACACTTATTGGATCTTGTGGACTTTGGCCCTTCGACGTAAAAGTGACCTGGGGCTATAATTGGTTATGTCATTTTAAAAGCCCCGCCTACCGCCGCCGCTTATTGGTCGAGTTCACGGTCTCTATCACCTTTTCATCCGCTTCTCTTGGGCTGAGTTAACCGCCGCGCACAGGAAAAGCTTATTATTATTAGCGCCGTCGCTCTCCACCGATGTGCCCTGTTAACCTGCCGGTCAACATTATGAATATCAGCGGTATTTAGGGAATACAGCCCCAGAATTACGAAGTGCCAAGACCCGAGCGTTGACCAGCGCAGACGGACCGGGGAACCGACAGGTGAGTCAGCGGAAGTTTGTTGGCAGCAGGTGTGTTGAGTATCGCTGCGCTTTCAGTTGAACAGTTTCGGTCACCGGCGGTCTCCATGGCGGCAGGGATATGTGGTTATGAATGATGGCACCGTCCTCAGAAAGTTCACGGAAAAAAGTATCTAGTCTTATCTTTTGTTAGAGACTTCAGTCGACAGCTCATTGACGCGCATGTACGCCTCTGACAGGGACAAATAACAGTCTTATAACAAATTCACTCATTCCAAGTGAATACAAAATAACTTTATTTACCTTTGTTTTCAGCTTCATTTCCAAGGAGGTTGAGGTTATTTTCTGCGTCGAGCTAACGTTAGACGGCACGTCGAGTCTGTTCTGCGGAGAACTCGTAAGGCGTTCTCTGTGTGCTGTAATAGGGCAAGTTTCCATCGGGTGCGTTAACAACGTAGCACCGTCCTTCCATAACCTCCACAGTCTCCTTGCCTCAAATGGAGATCTTCTACTGAATAATTCACGGGAGGGGCCTCGCTGCCCCCACCATGTTTTATATATAGTGGGATTGTTTTAGTGGGAAACTGAACACTGGCGGTGTTGTGTTATAGCTGAAACCGAGGCACTCATGCGGTGCGCAGGTCAGATAACGGGAGCGCTCCGGGGGAGGGGGGGTACAGTTAGTGTCTGTGTACTGGCAGGCTGACTGGTGGACTGGACTGGACCCCCCTAAACACACACACACACACACACACACTCACTTGGCAAGTCTTGCCCTAGACCCTATCCCAAGTGGTTTACATAAAGACCTATACATAGGGGCGAGTGCACACCCACAGATGGGGACACACGTCGAATGATCATGCAAATGTGCATCTGGCTCTCCCTCCAATGCAGGCGTTTCACAGAAGCACACAAATATGATCTGAGAAGAGAGCCATTGATTGTAATGTGTGCCTGAGACACACACACACACACACACCCCTACCTACCTACCTTTTGATCCTCCCTTCTAATGTTGTTGTTCCGCTGGCCGGGTAGTTATGCAGCGTGCTGGACCGCAGGCCTTGCGACTGCTATGGCAAAGCACTGAAGTGCATGCTCATGCGCTCTGCTTTGCAATTATGAGGGTAAGCTTTAGGGAATTTGGTGTGTATGTGTGTGTGTGTGTGTGTGTGTGTGTGTGTGTGTGTGTGTGTGTGTGTGTGTGTGTGTGTGTGTGTGTGTGTTTGTGTTTGTTTTCCTTCTTTAATCTTACTCACGACAGAGGAGGGAGGAGGCAGGTCTCAGGGCAGAGCTAAAACATTAGACAAGGGCCTGGGGCCATGCAGGTAAACTTACGCTAGGTGATGAAACATGATCTTTCTCCCTTTCTTTTTCTCTCTCTCTTTCTAACAGTACAATGTGTGGGCCTACTAACGTTCTGCTGCAGAGTAACATTACTTCGAAATGAACTTAATAGGTTTTGGTTTTTTTATCACTTAAGGTACTGGATGTCACAGATGTGGTTTGGGAGGATGGGTCTCATTTCAAACTGTGAAAATGTACTCCTGGTGTTTGGCGAACTTGTACTTAAATGACCTTTTTTATTATTGAACTACCGCAAGAGTCTCGCTGGTTTAGGTTATTATATTAAGATGGATACAAGGTTATTATATTAAGATGGATACATTGATGGTGAAGTATGCATCAATGGCCAAAAATCATAAAAACCCACCCTTGTTTGTCTGAAAATGGTGGCTGTTGGAACAATTTATTTTGTCTGATTAAATGTGTTTAGGCTAGTTGTGCACTGACCTGCGGGCAGGGGGAATGTGATGACTTAAGAAAATGCATGATTTGAACCCAAAATGAATTTTGCAGCATTACAGTGCACAGAACTGTAAACTGAGTGAAGGGAATAATGCTCAAAATCTCACAACTGTTGAGGTGAGGGAGCTTAACAACAGTAAAGGAAGTATTAACTGGGTGCCATATTGACCTTTTTTGAACCAGTCATTGTTGCCCAGCTTGTCATACCAAGGCGTTTGTTTACTTGTCTTCTGGCAATGGTAGCCATAACGTCGTCATCGGCCCGCCTGGCCCTTTCCCTTTGCTGTTAGTCTTTTACTTGTACTGCTGGTTTACAGGTAGGGGAAAAAACAAAACGTGTTGACGCCTTAAGCTCAAAAGACTCAGGAGAGGTGGATGTTGTAATGAGTGACTCATTGCAGGTGGTTTGGGGGATTTAAGGGGTTTTCTTCAGAGAGGCAGCATGATGGGGTTGACTGAGATTAACCTTGGTAGTATAAAAGGGTTGAGCAAGCTTTGATGATGGTATTGCGTGCATATAACAAGCCGTTGACTTATCTTTACTTCAGTTTTAAAATATTGCAAACTAGTGGGAGAGTGGTTAGTGTTGTGTCACAAGGGGTGCAATGATTACGGGGGATGGGAATTTCACTGAACTCTTTAGTGCTTGTCTGTGTGTGTTAGGAAAGTTTACAAGGAGATGCAGACATTAGGGTGGTCAAAGATCATAGTATACAGGAAGGGTTAAAGGAACAGTTCAACCCAAAGTCAAAAATACATGTTTTTCCTCTTACCTGTAGTGTTATTTACCCACATCTAGATCGTTTTGATGTGAATAGCTGAGTTTTGGAGTTATCAGCTGTAGAGAAATCTGACTTCTCTCGAATACAGTGGAACTGGCTGGCACTCGGCTTGTCCAAAGCTCTAAAAAAGAAATGCATTTGGAAAAAAACTCAACAGCAATGTGTCTTGATGCATGCTGAATAATCCAGGTAAGAAAATCAATCAGTTCATCTGGATATGTTTATTGAGAGAAACGTTTCATCACGCAACTAAGTGACCTCTTCAGTCTCAACTGACTGCAGGTATCCCCACCCTTATAAACAACACAGTAGCATAACGACCGAAACCAGTGATCAGTTTCATATGTAAATATGGGTGTGGCCATTAACTAGAGTTTCAGTGGCCATGTGTACTATTCACTGAGGATTTTGTAATGTTTGCAATTGCAGCATTGTTAGATGGTGACAGATGTACTGCCAGCACAAACAGAGCAATAAAGTGTACGCTGTCAAGTGCCAGGAGGATTGCCGCGACCTGTACATTGGGGAAACCAAACAGATGCTGGCCAAGAGGATGGCACAACACAGGAGTGCGAACATGTTAGGCCAGGACTCCACAGTCTACACCCATCTACAGGCCAGTGGCCACTCTTTCAAGGATGATGATGTACACATCCTCGACAGGGAGGAACGCTGGTTTGAACAGGAAGTCAAAGAGGCCTTCTATGTGAAGAGGGAATGACCATTCCTGAACCCGGAGGGGGGGGGGGGGGCTAAGAGTACATCTGTCACCATCTTACAATGCTGTGATTGCAACCATTCCCAAATCCGCTGTGAATAGTACACATGACCATTGAAACTCTAGTTAAAGGTCACACCCATATTTGCATATGAAATTTGTCATTGGTTTCGGTTGTTATGCCACTGTTGTTTATAAGGGTGGGGATATTTGCAGTCAGTTGAGACTGAAGAGGTCACTTAGATGAGTGATGAAACGTATCTGTCAATAAACATTGTATCCAGATGAACTGCTGATTCAACCTTCTTTGATCAACAGCAATGTCTCTTTCCAGAAATCATGACCCAGTTACTCAAGATACTGCACAGACCTTGTGAGCAGGTTCATGCAGAAACTATTTTCTTAGACCAAACTACACCTACATGAACCTGCTCACAACAAGGTCTGTGGATTATATTGAGTAACCAGGTCATGATTTCTGTAAATAGACTTTGCTGTTTTTCAATTTTATTTATTTATTTTGGCATTTTGAGCAACATAAGCCGAGTACCATCCAGTTCCATTGTATTCGAGAGAAGTCAGACATCTCTACGGCCGATATCTCCAAAACGTGGCAGTGCTCACCAAAAAGATCTAGATGGATGAATAGCGTTACAGGTAAGAGGAAAAACATGTATTTTTGTTTTTGGGGTGAACTGACCCTTTAGCGTGACATGGAGATAAGACTTCAAGGAACATTGTCACCCAAGAGCTTCAGGGACACATGTGATTGTATCATGTTCTGTAACGGTGAAAAGATACTTGAAACATATGGATCGATCATATGGTTAATTGGTTAGAAACTGGTAATATGCTTGGCAAGGAGGTTAACAAATGAAAGGTACTCTCATTAAGGTTCCTGGACAAGGTTGGTGATGTTGCCCGCAATACCTTGGGTGAATTTAACAGATAACATTGATAAGATTGATTAATGCACTTTGAGGAAGCCGATGAGTACGTGATGAAGATATTCATGTGGCATGAGTTACATAACGTCATCGCGGTCAACCACAAACGCTATCTGCTCTGTCAACTGATAAGATGGATGGAATAACTGGAGCACATTGGGACAGGTAAAGGTCTACTGAAGTCCTGGGTGACACAGATGTCTTAGGTTGGTTGTGAACAATATGATTATCGGTATAGATTTGACGATGCATTCATCAAAGTCACAATACTGGAGATCGTTGTTCGACCCCTGAGAAACAGGGAATAAGCTCAAAGAAAAAAAAGAGTTGTTTGAAACTCACTGACACTTAGACTGTTTTGATATGTTAGCCAAACTGTAGTGGTTTTTCCAAATCCCAGAGATCATTTTGAGATGTAAGAGTTGTAAGTGCTTTTACGTCAGCAACTTGGCCACAGATAGAAATCAGCTATGGTTGAAGCTATTGACTTTATCTATTGATTAAGGTCTTTTATGAACTTGTTCTGCCATATGTGGTTGTTAGCCACAACGTCACTTTTTCGTCAAATTTTGTGCTATCTGCTTCATTCTGTGTTTTGCTGCCATGGTGAAGATATAAGAAGTCCAGCCAACACATTAGAAAGTGTCAGTGACTCAGATATTCCTGGACTAACTCAGTTTCTAATACAGTAAAGATGGACAGCAGCGCAGGGATCGCCGGTTCAAATCTCCGTGTTACCTCCGTCTTGGTCGGGTGTCCCTACAGGCACAATTGGCCGTGTCTGCGGGTGAGAAGCTAGATGTGGGTATGTGTCCTGGTCGCTGCACTAGCGCCTCCTCTGGTCAGTTGGGGTGCCTGTTCTGGGGGGAGAAGGGGGAACTGGGGGGAAATAGCTTGATCCTCCCACGTGCTATGTCCCCCTGGTGAAACTCTTCACTGTCAGGTGAAAAGAAGTGGCTGGTGACTACACATGTATCGACTGAGGCATGTGGTAGTCTGCAGTCCTCCCCAGATCGGCAGAGAGGCTGGAGCGGCGACTGGGACGGCTCAGAAAAGTGTGGTTAACTGGCCAAGTACAATTGGGGAGAAAAAAAGGGGGGGTGGAAAGAAGTAAAAAATGACAATTGTTTGCATGTAAATCTTCAGGACTGTAACTTTTAAAGTATATGTTTTGAGTCTGGGTTGTATTTATTTTTCGACTGAAATGAATCAGACAAAATGTTGTGCAATTTGCTTTAATCGAGGCCAAGGAACTGAGGTGCAGGGAATATCTGGTATGTTCTATTGGGATATTCATTAAAATTCCTTAAAGGTTTGACAGGACTGAGGAAAAACACAGATAAAACAGATTAATTGAAAACACACTGCTGTCTGAAAGCCTTCTTGATAACTGTGACGCAAGAGACAGTAAAAAAGGTTTAGTTCCTTCACCTGCAGCGCTGCCCTATCAGGTCATCAGTGATAATATTACTAATGTTATTAAGATAGATCTTATCACTTTGTCCCGTGTTAACACAGCGATAATATAGCTCGCAGTTGTACCCGTCGGCACATATTTGGGTGTTATGGCTTTTATGCAATCAGTTGTTGTTGGATGATCTGACACTTGTCTAAAAGTTAAAAGACCTGCACATGATTTACACTGTAGGTTTCTGCAGTTGCTTGGAAGTGGAGAAGTTGAAGTATTAACCTTCAATGCAATAAAAGCATCAAAAATATTGTGTGTGTGTGTGTGTGTGTGTGTGTGTGTGTGTGTGTGTGTGTGTGTGTGTGTGTGTGTGTGTGTGTGTGTGTGTGTGTGTGTGTGTGTGTGTGTGTGTTTCCACAGAAATCCACACTGGAAAGTATCTCCCCTGGTGAGACTGTGTGGGCTTGCTGAAAGTGTTGCCAAAAACCGGTGCACAGCCAATCACATCCACATAGAGAAACGGTTCCTTATGCAAGACATAAAGTCTGACCTTTCATTTTTTTATGGCAGAAAATTCTCAATAAATGTAAAAAATTTCAAAAGGTCAATCGAGTTTCAAAAAGCACTTCTGAACGTGTTCATTTTGAGTGGCGTTTCTACATTAAAGTGTGAAGGAATGGAGTCCAAGGTTTTGGGAGAGACTAATGAGGAATAAAAAAGGTGACATCATGACAGCACGTCTGTGCTAGCTTTCAGTTAGCTGACTCATTTTTCTATTAAGAAGCTCATCGATTCTCTCAAATATGGCACATCCGGTCTTTTACAAGCAAGTGTGCGTTTTTTTTTTTTCGAGGCGACATGGGGCAGGTTCCAGTCGCAGTGAAGACGCTGGGTACTGTGCGAAAAGCGGCTTATCCCGTTTTAATGTTGTGTCTACTTTCAGCGTCTGTGTTGGAGCCGATGTTGAACACTTGCTCTCCCCGTGCCCATGGCTGACATTCCACACACTGTGGGGGTCTTCCTCAGGGAGATTGCAAAGCCGCCCTTGGTTGTCTCAGGAAGAGCGGCAGTAGTGGTCAAAATAGTTTCTGTTTCGGAAACGTGCAAAATAGCAGATTTGCTTGCAGTACACACACGAGCTCACTTGCACACTTAAGAAACTGCATGCAAACGCAAGCAAGCAGGTGTTATCCCTATTTATGCCTGTAGCTATACACAGTCTCTACTCTCTCACTACACACACACACACACACACACACACACACACACACACACACACACACACACTATCCTGATCGATAGTGTGTGTGTTTGTATGACCCAGCATCCCGGGTCCTTTTGCAGAGGGCAGAATGTGTGGGGGGGGGGCGTCTGAATTGTTTCCGGGGTTGGCCATTGGTCAGTGTTGGTGAGTTACTGTCACATTCTTCTCCTTTTGTCAGGGGAACAGAAGAACTCCTCAGGTCCCTTAAAGCAGATGGACATGAGAACAAATAGTTGTCGTGTTATCTTTGGCTAATATGAGACCTGGGTGGAGAGAGGTGTGTGTGTGTGTGTGTGTGTGTGTGTGTGTGTGTGTGTGTGTGTGTCTCTGTCTCACTGGCTATTCTGGTATCTGTCAGGACCACACCCATGGTATTGTATGACCTTATAGGACTGTCAACATGATATACCAGGGTTATGTGTCGTGGCTGTGTGTGTGTGTGTGCTTGTGTGTTTTTGTGTGGGCATGCATATCCAAGTTGATGTTTCAATAAGTAGAAGTTGTCGCTTGGATGGAATTTTCCTCCCCTGTATCTTCATCATGCTTTTGTTTAATCTACTGGAACGAGTTTGTGCACCTTCACCAACACCCAAACAAAAGCAAAATTTAAAAAAAATCGTGGAAGCAGGGTTTCAGCTGTTGATGTTGATAGTGTCTTTTGGTCAAGGTGCTCTATGAGCTTGGGCTGGCATCTGCTTGTTAATGACAGCAACTTCGCCTCTTCTTCAAACTCACTGCTACCTGCTTGATTATTCCACATTTTGGCGATGGTGCATTTGGCTGCTACGGTGAAGACTTAAAACGCTGTGCCACATCGTATTTTATGGGAAAGTTCTACAAGATTGTAACCACTTTTCAATCGGCAACTAAAAAGGCATTCATGATTTGGATATTGGCTGCTCAGCTATTTTCTTAATTAGGCCAGTAATATAAAGTGTCCAGATGTTGATACCAGACGTTATTATTTTTACGCCTCAGCACAAACTTCAGAGACGACCTCTCGGTGTGTGAGGAGGTTAGAGAGAGAGAGACCTCAGGGGGTGTAAGCGTGTGTTTAGTATCCCCGTTATACACAATGTGTGTAATGGGGATACTAAATAATGTGTGTATTATACACATACACTGGCAGCAGGGCTGCTGGAGGGCGGTCTAAGGTTTCATAGGACCTGATGAAAAGGTGTGGGTGAGGGCTTGTCACTGAGATTTGGGCTGGCCAGGGATGTGGTAATATGGTTGTCTTATTAGCTCATAAAAGAGGCATTTACAAGTCGTCTGGACCTAAACGCAGAGGTGTGTGCGTGCACGCGGTGTACTCCGTGTGAGTGGGTATCATCGTGGTACTTGGGTCCCAAGTGGCTAATATCATGAAATCGTTGGAATAGGATCTACCTTGCAGTGTTTTTTTTTAAGTTCTTGTTGAGGGTTACTGTGGATGTTGCGAGAAAACGACGGACAACTTCTCTCTTTGACTACACCAAAGCGTGAGCCATTTTTTTTGCTGTAGTAACAAAAAAAAACCAAAACATAATGGTGCTGCCCACCACAACAAAACACTGAAAACCAAATTACCCGTAATGTTGCCACATTAACATAGCTACACACTGAGCTCTTAAAGTGAGCGAGTCAACACAAAAAGTCACATAACATAACTGTACATGTTGACCATCACAACGAACGGCCGGCTATGGTGAATTATGTCCATTAAGTGTCCACTACACATGTCCCCCCAGAATTCACCATAACAGGAAGAGCTAATTTGTCAGGGGCCGGATAGCCTGGCCAGAACGGCTCTGCCGCACTGGAGCAAGGACCAGGGTGTCCACTGGAGGAGTTTTAGGGGGCCTGTGACAATGTGGGGGCCGGGCTAGTCCAACAGGATGGCCTAAGTCCAGATGAGCTGGCTTGAGGTTGTCCACAGAAATGTGCTTCAGCTTAATGCCAATGTTCACTGCGAAGTGTTTGTCCTTGGTCTCCAGGATGCAGAACGGGCCATCATAGGGGAGACTGAAGGGTCCACGGTGAGCATTGCAGTGGATGAACACATACTCCACTGCCTTCAGGCTGGCCAGAATGTGAGACTGCGGGAGACCATGCTGCGATGAGGAGACAGGTGCGAAGACTCTGGTGCTGTCCAGAAGCACGAACCGCTGTTGAGTCAAAGACAAAGGGGGCGTGGCACTGGGGATGAAATCCCCCAGGACCCACAGCAGTTGGCCCTAAACCAATTCAGCGGACGAGGACTGGAGGTCCATCTTTGGGTGCGGTCCTGAGACTTGGCATGACCCAGGGAAGCCTGTCGGCCCAACGATTGTCCCTGAAGCTGGCCTGAAGAGCAGCTTTCTTGAAGCGATGGAACTGCTCGCATAACCCGTTAGCCTGCGGGTCGTATGCAGTGGAGCTTCACCCCCAGGATTTCTACGACTGTGTTCTTGAGCTTGGACATGAACTTGTGGGCCTGTGTCAGATGAGGCGCCGAACCGGGCTACCAAAGTTCTGATGAATGTTCGAGCTACCTTGGTGGATGTCATTGATGACAGCTGGATGGCCTCTGGCCATCGAGTGACCCTGTCTACCAAGATCAGGAGGTATGTGAAACTGCGGGAGGGAGGAAGGGGGCACACCAGGTCCCCGTTAACCTGGTCGAAACTCCTTTTGGGTACCGAGAAGTGCGCCGGGGGGGGCTTTGGTGTGGCAGTGCACCTTTAGAGTGCTGGCAATCCACATAGGTGTCAGCCCAGTCTATCGGGTCCAGCTAGCATGTCCACTCTAGATGCAGGAAGGACACTCCATTGTGCACCTGTGTTACACAGAAATGGCTGCCCGGAGATGGCATTGTGGATGAACAGCATCCTGTTTGCTCAGCCGATGCAAATAGCCACTACTGAGCACCGGCCTCAGAGTTTCCCACATGCTAACGCTGCATGGAGGGCTACAGCAATTGGCTTTAGATCCAAACCACGCATGGTAGAAACACAGGTCGGTGGACTGCTGCCGCAGCTTCTATTGAGTTGCTGTTGCTGCAGTGGCGACAACGACTGTGTCCCCCGACAGTTATGAGTTGACTCAGGCCAGGTCCAGCGCGACCGTGCAGCATTGCTGACTGGCAGAGAAAAACTTGTTGGCTTCCTTGGCCAGAGCACGGCAGCACTTTGTGGATGTGTGAGCCAAATCCACATGTTACTGCATTGGCAGCTGTTGCATGAACAATTCGGTGAAGAGGAAACATGGCTTGTGGTTTCCCAGAAGAGCTAGCATGCTGTCCGTCAGTTCAGAAAGATTGGAGTCACCAGGCCGCACAGAGAGAGGAGCTGACGAGCGTCTTCGGCTTCAGTGAGGTCTAAAGACTCAAGCAAGTATGCCTTCAGCGTCTCATATTTGCCTTGCTCTGGAGGATCCTCGAGGACACTCATGACCCTGGCCGCTGCTGAGTGCCTCGACAACATAATAATACATTGTGGCATCAGCGATGAGCTCCCTGAGCACGAACTATGCTTCAGTCTGAGCAAACCAGGCCATGGCTCGCATTTCCCAGAATTCCGGTAGCTTGATGAAACTGCATCCGTCAACATGTTCATGAAGAGAGCTTATCTGGAAACGTCCAGCAGAAAGCAGGGTCACCAGTGTGGAAGTTGCAAGAAAATTGAGACAAACAACTTCTCTCTTTGACTACACCACTGCATGTCATTTATTGCTGGACTAACAACCCACAAAATACAATGGCGCTGCCCACCACAACAAAACCATGGCTACACTTACTCTTAAAGTGAGAAAGTCAAGACAAAAAGTCACATAACTGCACATGTTGAACATTACAATGAATGACAGGCTATGGTGAATTAATGTCCATATACCATTAAGTATCCACTACATATACTATGTTAGTAAGGAGTTTTGAGTGTGATGGTCTAAATATTAGAATTTGTTGTGAAAATGAGCCCTAGGTATCCTCATTAGACTCTTTGGCTCCAGAGTAAATCATGATTCTACACCTTGTGTGATTTTTTTTTTAATCCTGTAGCAATAATCTACTCGGGGAATATTCTGGATTTTTCTCTTCAAATGCTATGTTTTGTGTGTGTGTGTGTGTGTGTGTGTGTGTGTGTGTGTGTGTGTGGGCCCTGTGATGGCCTGGTGGCCTGTCTAGGGTGTCTCCACACCTACCGCCCAGTGATTGCTGGGATAGGCGCAGCACCCCCGCGACCCTGAGAGCAGTATAAGTGGTTTGGATAATGGATGGATGATTACAGTATTTGTTTTCTTTAACTTGTAAGGCACTTTCTAAGCCCTGCTTCAAAAAGCTATTTAGTTAGTTAAATTATTTATTATATTAAAAAAAGTAATCTACCTCTGCATAAAATGCATATCAGTCAAATCAGTAAAAAAAAAAAAAACCTCACTCATGGTTATTTAAGAAGTTAACTAAACGCAATTGCTTTATTTTGAAAACTTTCTCTTTCTTACATAACATTTAATTGAGGGAAAAAAATCAAGAATGGGATGTATTTATACATGTCAGTGGTGGGGAAAAGTATGGCAATACTTTGCTTTCTCTTCTCCCCCATAATGTTAATAATGATCAGTGATGAATAGCTGTGTTCTGTTCGACAGATCCAGATCTCTGTAGAGATCCCCAAGACCACGGCTTACCTCGGTCAGTACTGCATCAGATTACCACTGTCCGGGGTGTCCGGGTAGCGTAGCGGTCTATTCTGTTGCCTACCAACATGGGGATCGGCAGTTCGAATCCCTATGTTACCTCCACCTTGGTCAGGCGTCCCTACAGACACAATTGGCTGTGTCTGCGGGTGGGAAGCCGGATGTGGGTATGTGTCCTGGTCGCTGCACTAACACCTGTTCGTGGCGGGGGGGGGGGGACTGGGGGGAATAGCGTGATCCTCCCACATGCTATGTCCCCCCTGGTGAAACGCTTCACTGTCAGGTGAAAAGAAGCGGCTGGCGACTCCACATGTATCGGAAGAGGCATGTGGTAGCCTGCAGCCCTCCCCAGATCGGTAGAGGGGTTGGAGCAGTGACCGGGAAGGCTCAGAAAATAGGGTAATTGACCAAGTAGAATTGGGGGGAAAGGGGGGGGGTTACCATTGTCTATTCTTTTTTCTGATGGTACGAAGTCCTGCGGTTAATACAGGGTGTTCTGCTGAAGTTTATTCTCTGTGTGCGATTTGTTTCAGGGCCCTACTTCCTGTACCAACCAACCAACCCCCCCAGTCCTCCACCTTCCTCGAGCCTGCCTGGGGTTAAAATGCATCCCTTGTTGTTGACTCCCCAAAATGTTTCTTGGTGGCAAACTTGGCCCCATGGCATTCACTTTACTACGAATGGCTCGTCTCCTGATCATGGTGATTATCGCTGTCAGGCTATACTGTGTGAATTTCAAAAGCAAGACCATTACAGGTCGCCACCCAAATAGTATGTCTCGTCGTTACACAATGACTTGTGGAGGGAGATGATATAGTAGCTGCTGCGAGGTTGTCAGAGCCTCCCCATGCTGCCTGAGGTGTAGGTGGGACTGCAATTATCAAGACAAAAATCAGGTCTTTCTACAGAGCAGGTAAACTTTCTTCTTCATTGACTTCATTGAAGTCAGACAAGCTAAAACATAGTTAATGTACCCCCCCCCCCAATAGTCCAAATGACTTTTTATTACATAGGCCAAGTCATCAAAGCCTTTAGCAAACTTCCTAGTTGGGAATGAAAGGTTGGATCTGGGGCCATTCCTTGAGTGATTTATCAAGGCTCTTGTTCAGAAACATATGCTGACCCTTTGATATTGAACATCTATTTGTATGTATTGATATGAATGATACAACTGTCCTGAAGGCATCATGACTCCTGTAAGACACTTTGATAAATAGCAGCTCTTTGTCTTGCTCCTCTCATGGGGAAGTCAGGGTTCAGTCAAAAGCTTCTGATGCATGAAGCTGGCTCATACAAGAATCCCATTGAATCAATTTAAAGTGCATTCTACAGAAAAGTGTCCCAATAGACTTTCTATGGACATGAGGCGAGGAGCCTACCTCCACTTTAGTTTCCTATCAGCTGTTTTGGCTCTAAGAGAGCTTACTTATTCAGTCTGTTTCTCTTATTGTTATTGGAATGGAATTAAGATGGTGTTAAGTTATGAGGGCCAATACAATTGTTCTCTGGCAATACAGACCAGCTTATTAGCAACAAGAGGTCATAGGTCACCCAGACTAATTGGGGATTCTGCTGACCTGGACTTGCTGTTGTTGTGTTGTTGATTTTCAGCCAATATTAGCTGATGTTCATTACACTGTGACATTCCCCCCCCTAATATTTTCTATAATAAGAATAAGAATAAACTGCAATAATAATATCCCAGTTTATGGAAGCTTGTGATTATAGAAGATATAAAATCACAAACCGTTTTAAAGCGTAGAATATTATATATATCTTAACCAAACTAAAATTCAAAATATCTGATAACTTCATATTTTTTTTTAATTGAGTAGACCTTTTCCCCCCTTTTAATGTTATTATTCTCTGTTCACTAACTAGTTTGGACTGCCGATATTACTGAAACCAAGTTTTTGACTCCCCTGCCTGTTTTTGTTTGTTTAACAAGGATGTTTCTCAAAAAACCTGAGCTGGGTAAACAAGGGAGGAACAAATACACTTCATTCACATGTGAGATTGTGGTTGAAAGTAAATCCAACTGTGGGTGCAATTAAAAGGTTGGAATGGAGGAGTTGGATGTGCCTTACCAAAAAGAAACTCTTTACTGTGGTGCCAACCCCCCCCCCCAAAATATACTTCAAAGAACCACATCCAAGGATGTAGTTCTTCACTCACCAATTTCAAAAAGGACAGGGACAGTGCCTCATTTCCACCAATTTATTTTGGCCAGCAAAACATGTGCAGTAGGCCGAAACATTAGCATGTTTTGCTGGCCAAAATAAATTGGTGGAAATGAGGCTCTGTCCCTGTCCTATTGAAATTGGTGAGTGCTACCCTACATCCTTGGATGTGGTTCTTCGCATTTAAAAGGTGTTGGCAGATGTTGTCCTTGTAAGAAAAGCAGACGGTACTCCCTGCACCTGTTTTAATTCGTGTCTGGTAGGAATGAGTGGGAGACTGAAGTGTGTATACAGAGGCCAAAAGATGGAGTAGGCTGTGGCTCTGGGCTGTCAGAGGTGGTAAATGACTCTGGATGAGGGGAGATAGTCCCTGGATCATTCTGTGTTTTGAGTCGTACATTTCCAACTAAGAATTTCTTATGTACACATTAGCTATTCGGGACGAACTGTGGTTAAAAGAAATGGGTAGAGGCTAGTTCCCATCGATGCAGAGAACAGAAATGGAGTAGAGAACAGTCAACTGAGCATGCGCGAAATGCCTCTACCATGCCTTCACACGCCCCGCGTAGCATCCAGGCGCTAGGATTCTAGGAAGACCCACCCCTACTCTGCGTCTGATTAGCTACCTTTAACCCTAACCCCGCCCTAACCCTAACCTTAACCTACCCAAACAACGGAGGCAACGAGTACTTGCGCATGCTCAGTTGACCGTTCTCTGCATCGATGGGAACTAGCCTCTACCAAAAGAAATGTCAGGGCCAAGCCCCCATATTGAATTGTACCCATTACTACCAAACATGCCAAATTTGCCTGAAACCTTCTCTTCCCTTAAAAATTAAAATAGGGTGTCCTGATAGCATAGCAGTCTATTTGAACCCCCAGTTACTTCCGGCTTGGTTGGGCGTCCGTACAGACATAATTGGCTGTGTCTGCGGGTGGGAAGCCGGATGTGGGTATGTGTCCTGGTTGCTGTACTAGCGCCTCCTCGGGTCGGTCAGGGCACCTGTTTGGGGGGGAGGGGGAACTGGGGGGAATAGCATGATCCTCCCATGCGCTACGTTACCCTGGCGAAACGCCTCACTGTCAGGTGAAAAGAAGCGGCTGGCGACTCCACATGTATCGGAGGAGGCATGTGGTAGTCTGCAGCCCTCCCTGGATCGGCAGAGGGAGTGGAACAGCGGCCGGGATGGCTCGGAAGAGTGGGGTAATTGGCTGGATACAATTGGTGAGAAAAAGGGGGAAAATTAAAAAATTAAAAAATTCAAAGTGTGGATTCAGTAAAGGATTTCTGCTGCTTCTACTTCATGGCAACTGTAGATGGGCTCAATTCTTTGTACACCAAAGTATGTGCACGATCAACGTTAACTGCATTCATTTTTAATTCATGCTTAGACTATTTCCAGGTGCCTGAAAAGGTGAAAACCAATGTCTTCTGGAAGACCTAATAACATGTTTTGGCTCAGATTTGTAACGTCAGTAGCGGCCATCTTGGGGTCAGGGGTGAAGTAAATGTTCACCGCTGGCCGTCGATCCCTCTACCGACCCCGGCGGGTTCTTTTGCAATTCAAATCTGTCTGGCGCAACATTAAGCAAATGTTTCCCTGTTGCCCTGTCACTGCTGTTCACAGGGGAGAGTATCAGGTATCCCGAATGTCCTTTTCGTGTGTGGTGTCTTTCTCTTTTTTTTTTCTCAAAAGCTTCATATCAGGTATAAAAGGAGAGATTAGAGACAGTCTGTGGACATCCTCCGGTGTCTTTCATCATCCCATATTAGGTAGTGGATAGTCAACCACTTTCTTTAGGTTTTTTTCTCCTTTTTGTTCTCACATTTCCTTTCCCTTTTTGTCTGTTTTTTCTTCTTTCTCTGACCAGACATGTTGTCATGTGGGTGCCCATTGAACAGCAGGTGCGGTGTGTGTGAATGACCCCCCTCCTCAGCCACTCGCCCATTTCCTCTGAGGTCAGTGACGCGGTAGAATGCATCGTGTGTGTGTCTGTTTTTTGGTGTGTGTCTGTGTGTTTTGGTGTGTGTGTGTATGTTTTGGCGTGTGTGTGTATGCTTTGGTGTGTGTGCATGCATGTAGTCGGGATTGTACAACGTGATGTCATTTGGCTTGGTATTTGGATAAGGGAGGGCAAGTTAGACATCTTAGTCTAGAGGTGATTCTGGATAATGATCTCTTTCTCTCACACACATGCACGCATGCATGCACACAAACATATGCATGCACGCATGCGCGCGCGCACACACACACACACACACACGTGCGCATAACAAAATTTGCTTGAAACTAGTTCCTCTTATGTAGATATCCAGATATTTTTTTCCTGAGTCCAAGAATGAGAGATACACAAAAAGTAAGGAAATTTGTGTTTGGTAGATTATTTCTTTGTTGCAACAATGCTTCTTGGCAATAAATCTTATACTGTTGGAAAGCCTGTTTATTTCCCTTTTAAATGGGGCCACATTTGTAAGGAACATGCATTTGTGGGATGAGCAGCAGAGCTGAGTATGTGGGTTGTGCCCATAAAAAATTTGCCAAATCTTCTCTGCCAATGCCAAACAGTTTATTTTGGTGTTGCTATTGACTCTTGTTTTGAGCTTCTGGTACCCCAGGTGCTGACAATCAGTTGCCTGATATAAGATTTAGTGCCAAGAAGCATTGTTACAACAAAGAAATAATCTACCAAACACAAATTTCCTTACTTTTTGTGCTAAGTTTAGTTAAAAATCAGTTGCTGACCATATTAAAGATGTGGGCTTATGTTGTCATGGAGCGCTGTGCTTTATATTATATACATAAACAGATAAATGAAAATACACATGTGAACTATATCACTCACTCAAGGAGAGGCTTGGATGAAGTCATTCAAACCACACGCCGGTGACTCTACGGTGTGTGATTGGCTGGTAGGCTACCGTATCTTATCCTCACTGTCGGAAAATCGCTGTCTTGAGTGTGAGCTCAGCTGAATACAAAAGTTATTTAATATATCAGTAAAAGTAGCGAGAGCAATGTAGCCCAATGTAACAGAGTAAAAGTACATATATTCTATCACAAATGTGTTCGAGTAAGAGTAAAAAGTATTTGCAAAACAACTACTCTTAGAAGTACAATTTATTAAAAAAATTCTCAAGTACATGTAACGGAGTAAATGTAACGCGTTACTACCCACCACTGTTGATGGTATACTGTCATCCCACCAGACCCTATGAATCTCCCTGTTGTGCATTGAGTTTTGCATCCCAGTGAGACTGAACCTCGTTTTGACATTGAAAACTTTTTGGGGGGTTAATATGAGATCTTCTCTGTATTTGAAGCACTGTTAATATTTCACTGGAATAATGGCCATTATATGCTTAAGTAAGTCACGATAAGTCAAGTACTTGGTGGAGTATTTCTGTATTGAATTCTTTCAGGGAAGTAACTTGGATATTTGATGATATATTTTAACAGTTTTCCTCCATTTCTAGCTGTGTGTGTGGATGGGGGGGGGGGGGTACTGCCGGTGAATAAATTCAGAAGGCCATGAATACAGACACCAACTTGGTCATAAATTTCCAGAAGCTATAGCCCTCAGTACAATGAGCGGCAGGGTGGCCTGGTGACTAGAATGACCTTCTCACAACTGATAAGCCAAAGGTCAGATTCATATAACAGCCAGTAGGTGCTGTTCAGCAGTCATGAACCTTGCTGAAGTGTCCTTGAGCCCAGCTGTTAACAGCAGGGTAACTCAAACCCTGCTGTGTTAGTGGAAATCCCTCGAGATAAAAGCTAAATCTGCTAAGTAACCGGTGAGAAGGCATCGCTTTACCTGAATACCATATCGCTTTTCTCCAAAATTTGGTGTCTCTGTTCATCCCATCTTGCATAAAATTTGCATAAAAATAGCTGTGTGAAAGCATGGTCCCTATCTCCATAAATCCAAGGGGTTGAATGATTTTGATTTCTTTAATCGGTAAAGGAAAATGGGATTTTGTTCTTCGTGGAAACTTTTATTTTGAATGACTGTATTCATTCGTGACTGTAATGCGACTCGTGACCTCCGCCCTAATTTTTTTGGGGTAAAAAAAAGGTGTCCCACCTGTTGGAAGGGAGATGACAAGCGTCGGGGGTACAACCAATCATAATTACCTGGTTCAAGTCTCTGGCAGCGAGCGGGGAAGCATGCAAACACAGAGATAGAGGATTTGTGTGGTTGTGGAAGGATGAGAAGTTTTTTTTTGTGTGTCTGTCCTATGAAGGGGTCATTGTATGACTGCTGAATAGTCCCAAGGCTGCAGCCACGCTCCATGCTGAATTGACATCTGTCAGCGGGTGACCTGAGAAATGATAAACTCGGACGAAGGCTCTGTGCAGAGGGATCAAGTGGAAGTGAATCAATGGGGTCTCAGTGATACTACTGAACACTTCAAAAATAGTTCAGGTTCGATATTAGGGCGTTTCTCTAATGCTCATTAAGATGTCAACTCCTCTGTTGCATATTCTGCTTGGTGCAGGACCAGAAATCTAAGGCTTGTATGTAGTGCGAACTGAAACAAAACCTTTTGTCATTTGGGTCCAGCAAAGCCTCGCGATATTTCAAGGAGCAGGATGCTGATTGAACATGGACATGACGCACACCGTTCTGCCTATGAAAGTGATACGGGAACACCAGGCAGCCGGCACACTTGCTCCCCTCAGACAGATCCTTTTCGGTGGATTCATAGGATGTATAGCTGTCATTCTTTGAAGCAACATAACTGGGTAGGCGTATATCCCTCTTTATTTGTTATTAACATTTCTTTGAAGTATTTCACATGAACTTCAGGTTACCTCGTTTGGCGTGGTCCATATCATTAGACTTTCCATGTGTTTAAGATGAGGTTGATGTGAAATATTACAAAACGATCAGTTTGACTGATTTACTTTGTTCCCGCTGCCACTATATTAGGCCATGTTCTCATCTGACAAACCTCATTTCTCCACTGCGCTGAAACAGAGCTGGAGCTGCCCGGTCATATCAATGCCAAATCGAATAGCAGTTTTATAAATGATATTTGCATCTCTTTTATTTATTTATTATTATTTGCTCGATAAAAATATATATGGTTGTTGCATAAGTCATCATAGAATAATTTTTCTTTAAGTAACATTTTGAGGATGCTTTCAAAATTATAGGAACCCTTAACATTGTGCAGAACTCTGTTTTAAATTAGCGCTAGTAGTTAAATTACTGATATTTCACTACATATAGTGTTTCACTATATGTGTATATATATATATATATATATATATATATATATATATATATATATATATATATATATATATATATATGTATATTTTTGACCCAACTGGGTAGCTGTAATACAGTACAACCCGATTGTAAATCTGTCTTCGGTCTACCACCAGAGCTATAACTTAACTGATACGCAAGATCTTCACACACCTCAAGCAAGTTTTTTACCCATCCTGCGGATATGTACATGTAATCAAATAACTGTTAAGTAACCAATATTCAACCACATGAATCAGGAATAAAGTTTGCATGTGTTTTTAAGCAAGATGGGAGCTGCAGCGCTGTCTGTTTGCTCTATATGTTTTACCATTTGCTTATCAGCCACATTCCTTTCCTGGTGTCAGAGCCAAGTGCCCTCTGCTTGCTTAATCACGGTGATAAGGAAGTGAGAGGGAAAGTGCCCTGCTGGGCACCAACTGACAGGTGATACACCGACGGCTGTATGCCCTAGTGATAATTACAGATCATCATGCATTTTTTTTTCTCACCAGAGATAGTTTCACCATTGTGTTTGTTTTATGGCTTTATAGTCTAACTAACAGGATATTGCATCAAGCCAGCAAGCTCTCCAGTGTTTTCACTTTAACCCTTGTTTTTTCTCTCCCTGTTTCACCTGCCAACTTTTTCTCTCTCTGAAGGACAAGCAATTCAGTCAGGGCGCAAAAAAAAAACAAAAAAAACCCAAAAAACATTTTTAGTGACTTTATGATGGCAACATCTGAATGTTTTTTTCTTTGCCGATGAATGGATCTGATCATATTTACTGACCATGCTTGGAGTGCAGTACATCTATCAAAATGTCAAGCACAAATGTCTGGTACCGTAAATGGAGACGGATCCAAACAGATGGAGGATGGAGTTGGAGGTGGGTGAGCAGCAACAAAGCAGAGCTGTAACACTGAGCAGCACAAAGTGGTGGTTTCTCCAGTTAAGTGTTAAATAGCTGGCCCTTCCTAGTTGGGGGGGGGGGATTTGTGTTTTGTGAATACACAGCTGAGATGGGCCAGATCACCTGTCAGTGAGGGTCCTTACTGAGCATGCTCTGTCCATTCATGTAGATGGTGTGAACTGCTTTACTCCTTCCTCAATTTCCTCTACTGCTGAAGGAAGGAAGGAGGGAGGGAGGGAGATCACGGTCCTCGACCTCCAATTAGATCCAGTCGAAGAAAGTGAAATTGAAATGAAAAGCCTGAATGAATGCAGGTAATGGCTTGTGAGTGTAGGTGTGTGTTTGCTCGTGTACAGACAAACATCTGACCTCGTGTCATAGGGCACCCCGTCACGATGCCTCCCGACATGGCTCCTTTTTGGGCCAAGCCTTTCTTTTCACCTCCTTGAACCTTTTAAACAAACAAAGCAGCTGTGAAAGAAAGCTCTGAAAGTCTGACTGGAAGATTGTGAAACACTCAGGTCTGTGGGAACTGGGCTAGACTGTGTTTTAAGAAAGAAGCTTAGCTGTGCTTACATTATGCCAAGGATCTGATATCTATCAAACCACATGATTTTTCAATAATTTCCCAGCAGTATTGCTTTAACAATATTGAGAGCTCTTTAATGGCTAGACCACACTTGGGATAAAGCCTACACTTGGTGTTCATCACAAGAACAGACGATCTTTGGGGTTAATTGTCAATCTCACTAAAATGCTCGTTGAACCTGGAAGCCTTTTTTAATACGGCAGTAACTCCTCACTGGACCATAGTTTCCATGTGTTTTTGTTTCATAATGCTTATGGCGATGCCAGTGGTCTGTGGATTTCCAAAATGTTGGTTGAAACCACTCCTGTTTTCCAGCCCATTGCTCCTGGAGAGTGAAGTTTGTGATGCTACCAATTCATCTTCTCTGAAAGGATTTGAACAGGTCAGACTTAACAGAAAACATACAAAAGAACCAGGTCGTGCAACAGGATGCATTGTTTTTGCTGTGACACATTAGTTGTTTCTTTGAAGTAATTTTTCACCGATTGCCGGCTTTATTGGTCTAATTGTGAATACAGTCCACAAACTGTGCCGTTCACTAGGTGAACGTTTTGTATAAACGGATGTTTAAAATCTTGCTGTCACAGAGACTGCATCGCTCTGTACTATAGAACATTTAAATGACCTTAATCTCGTCAGACTGACAGCTCATTAAAAGCCGTTATGGCTCATTAGGTATTGAAATTTGTATTAATTAGAAGTCCAGCTATCTATCCATCCATCCATCGGTCTGTCCTTCCATTGTCTATATCTGCTTAATCCATTTCAGGGTCATGGGGTAATTAGAAGTTCATTATGTAAATTAGTAACTTTAGTTTTCTCATTGCCATTCATCCAATCTCTCACCATCAAGAAGCCTTTTTTACTGTCATTAGTAGTTTTTTTTTAAGGTAATTGATTTTCAGTGATGACTAATTGGGGTACAAGTTCACTAATACAGTACCTTTGTGTCAGGAGAGGTTACAGCGACTGATGTAACTTAACACAGAATTGATCCACCCCCAGCCTCCTCATCAGGGAAGCCTTGTTCTCTGAGGAAAAGTACCCATGATCCTCTTGTCCTCTTGGTGTAGCCAGGCTGTGTTCTGACAAACACAATAACCAGCCTTGGGGCCACCCTGGGTCCACTGCCGTGTCTGTTATTCATCTATGGTCAGATGGCCGGCTGCGGTGGGTTACGTAATGGAAGGAGGCAGATACTGCAGCCTGGCAGGGCAGAGAGCTGCAGACAGGGGAGATGGGACATGCTGCTGCTGCTGTGTGCAGACTGGTGAACATACTCGGCTGATGAGTGGCTCTGGTGTCATCCAGGGCAAATTCAGGAAAGGAATCATTTTAAAAAAAACAAAGCCTAAATTCTCACATACCCAAATACAAAATTATTGTTTGCTAAACTCAACTTTTACATGTCATAGAACTTCTTAAAGAGAGTAGAAATAGAAAAATAATGCAAGTTTAAAGTAATGATAATTTTCTTTACATCATTATCCGAACCGCTTATCCTGCTCCCAGGGTGGCGGGGATGCTGGAGCCTATCCCAGCAGTCATTGGGCAGCAAGCGGGGAGACATCCTGGACAGGCCGCCAGGCCATCACACACACACACACACACACACACACACACACACACACACACACACACACACACACACACACACACACATTGATACCTAGGGGCAATTTAGTACGGCCAATTCACCTGACCTACAATGTCTTTGGACTGTGGGAGGAAACCGGAGCACCCGGAGGAAACCCACACAGACACGGGGAGAACATCCAAACTCCACACAGAGGATGACCTGGAATGATCCCCAAGGTTGCAGTACCCTGGGGCTCAAACCCAGAACCTTCTTGCTGTGAGGCGACTGCATTAACCACTGCGCCACCGTGCCGCTCAAATCTAAAGGGTTCTATGCGTTTATCATTGTATATTTGTTAGATGGTTAATTTAGTATGTTGTGGGAGATCTTCTCTTGTTTGCGTAGCAAAAAACTCAGTTTGCATGTTACAGTGATATGTTGACCAAAGGATATTTGCCTCAGTCTCTGTTGTCAGCGCAAAAAAAGAAAAAAGAAGAAGAAGCTGTTAACGGAATAGTCTTGATGGATACAAAGAAACATTTGTTGGATTGCCAGAGTTATCCGTACTCAAAGGGCATGCATGTGGACACTGGAGAAGCGAAGGGGAATTGACAGGTGTCACCCAAAGTATAACCCCCCCCACACACACACATACACACACACTAAAAGAGAAAATACTCGAGATCAATAATGATCTTGACAGCAACCACCTCTGCTTGCAGTTTGTGGCCCCCCCTCACTTTTTTAAGGACTGCTGAGTGATGGGTTGTGGCAGCCCATACAATATGCTAGGGGCAAGGAAACAATAGAGAAGTGTTTTCTTTTTTTTTTGGAAGAGGAATGTGCTTCCCTGCGATTGAGTCTGGGAGACTCAAAACCAGATCAACATCAACCTGTTCACAGAACAGGAAGAAGGACAATTGCCCCCCCCCCCCCCCACACACACACACACCACCACCACCACTTTGTTGCGTTAGTTCTGCAGGATGTTGTGGACAGTCTTCTCTCTCGCTCCCGCCGACATTCATCTTTTTTTCCATCCATGCCACGGCTGGCCAGCTTCCTGCACTGCAGTGCACTAGTGGATGTTGCATCACACCGTTGCGCTTAACAATGTAATCTGCTTGTCACTGGATTGTAAGGTGTTGGGATTTTCTTTTTTGTATTGTTAAAGGATTTGTTTCTTTGGGGTGTGTGTGTGTGTGTGTGTGTGTGTGTGTGTGTGTGTGTGTGTGTGTGTGTGTGTGTGAAGTCCAGTGTATTCCACATTAATCCATAATAATCAGCCAAAATATGAATTTCATCTGGGTCAGGGCATGCTGAGGACCGAAGGCAGTTTGCAATTAAACAAAAAAGAAAAAAAGATGGGCAACTAATGCTGAACAGATTCTGCTGATTTGTTAATTTCTGTTATAAAAAAGTGGAAAAAAATCCTTGTGGCAGTTCATTGGCATTAACATAGACACACTCACATGTAGACACAATACTTGCACCTCAGGCCTTCCTAGATTCCCGAATGTCGGAATTCCAACATCTTGTTTTCAACTGACAATAATTAGTTCATATTCCCAGATCCCACTCAAAACCTCTTGTCTAGGGAAACTTTCTGGATTCCAAGATGGCGTTGATCATGTGCAGAGGCCTGAGGGCTGTTTTTAGGACCTGTGCTGCAAGACCCAATGCAATTTCTGGTTAATAGTTGACCAGGGAGGACAACGAATGCTTAACTGTTGTACCTTTTATCGTGTAGAACGTTCCTATTATGCTCCGCTTGACCAGCTTGATCTTTGTGTGTGTATGGGTATGTATTTTATGTGTGTGCGTGTGTTATATAACTGTTCAACTCTGAGACACAGATAGTCGGATGGTTAGGAGAGATTCTGTTCCCACCTGGAAGAAGGGATGCTCTGGTCAAGGACTCTCATGCTTGCTAGTTAAAGGGATTAGGCCCTGCAGTGGGAAATATCACATTCTGAAGTCAAAACAGAATCAACATGGCTACATTGTATCTATTCTACATATGAAATGATAAAAGTATTTTGAACTGAGCAAGGATCAGTGTCCTCCAAATATGCATTTTCCACTAAAACGTCACAAAATTAGCCAGAGCTCCTATATTATCTATATCCCCCCCCCCCCAATTGTACTTGGCCAATTACCTCACTCTTCCAAGCCATCCCGGTTGCTGCTCCACCGCCTCTGTCGATCTGGGGAGGGCCGCAAACTGCCACATGCCTCCTCCGATACATGTGTAGTCGCCAGCCTCTTCTTTTCACCTGACAGAGGGGAGTTTCACCAGGGGGACGTAGCGCGTGGGAGGATCACGCTATTCCCCCTCAGCCCCCCACCCCAAACTGGTGCCCCAACCGACCAGAGGAGGCGCTAGTGCAGTGACCACAACACATACCCACAGACACGGCCAACTGTCTGTAGAGACGCCCAACCAAGCTGGAGGTAACACGGGGATTTGAACCAGCGATCCCCATGTTGGTAGGCAATGGAATAGACCGCCACGCTACCCGAATGCTCAGAGGTCCGATATTCAAAAGTAATATAAGTCAAACGTGGACATCTTTGGTTACTTTTTTTGCATCTATGTAAGGTAGCAAGGTTACAGTTGTTTTGTCAGTGCCGCACTGACACTGCCTGAGTGTGTGAGACATACTGACACTGAGGAAAGTACACTTTTTGCCAAAACACAGATATTGAAAATGAGTGTGGTAAGGATTAGGCCCTCTACTGGAAGGACATAGAGAGGCATTTTGGTACATTATAATAAGCATATTATAAACCTAGGCTTTTTAAACTGGTAAAAGTTCACAAGATATTCTCAAAATTGAAAGCTAAACACTCAAACACTTCTTCTGGATCCACTCGCACACAGTTCAGTCAGCTATAGTGTTCGTGAGCCCCTTTTCCATTGCCGCTCCATGGTGTAGCATATCGTCCCGTTACTAACAAACCAGGCCCACAGTTTCAGTCTAGCCAAAGTATTTAGCCCAAATCAGGCCTGGAATGCAGGACCTGTTGGACTGTGACAGCTTGTCTTGGTCACCTGGAGATTTCAGACACTGGTTTGCACACTGCTCAGCAGCACACACAGACTAACATACACAAGCGCGCGCACACACACACACACACACACCACAGTTCATTTCCATCTCTCTGTGTCCTTTTCATCATCTGTCTTGTTCACAGACACCCTCAAATGACTGGAAACACAGACCGCAGCTCTATGCACACTCTTGTCTCCATCTTGGTCCACCTCTGTGTCACTCACACAAAGACAAGTGCACACTCTCTGCCCATCTGTCTTTCTCATTCTCTCTCTCTCTCTCTCTCTCTCTCTCTCTACCTCTTCATGCCTCTCACATTAAACCTGCATACACACACACAAAGAGACGGGCACTGTAGTTGTCATGAACTTTTTTGCCATTTTCCCACCTCGGCGCCCTTTGCTGTGTTGACCACAACACTCGACCCCTTAACTAAGCCTCTCAAAACGGGCTTCTTCTGCATAATGTTAATGATCAGACACTATAGGGAATGGCTTGTCTTGTACTGAAAAAGTCTGTAAGTCGTGTCCAGTTGATAGTCGAGAATGTGCTTGTTTTCATCCCTCCTTCCCTCTGTCTGAGAGCACGCACACACACACACCCCAGTAGGATGGTTTGGTTGAGGACAGTTTGTGAGTCACGTCACAACGTGATCATGAATGTGCATCGCTGATATGAGTAGAAGATGGAAAAGATTACATATTTGTTGACAAGCATATGAAACTTTGTTACTTCCGTAACCCCAGTTCTCTGAGTAGCATGAGTAAGATGTCTCACTATGGGATACGCCCCCTCGCATATTCACAGAAGCACTTGTACTGCTACGCCAGCCCTGATTGGCTGGCAGTCATGACGTCCGCGTTAGGGCCCTGCGCCTTATATATGACTGACGCAGCATCATTCACCATTCAAAACAAGCACACCTCTTCTTGCTTCATCCCAGCAGCAAGCAGGGCGGTCTGGTGAGACGTCTCACTCATACTACTCAGAGAACCGAGGTTACAGAAAGAACCTTCTCTTTCATAGCATTTGGTTCAATGTCTCACTATGGGATATGGAGACTCCCATATTGCCAGACAAGCTTATCTCAATGACTGACCACCAGCCCCCCCCCCCCCCAAGAAGTGTGTGGATGAGGCAGGTCCACTGAGGAACCCATGCTCAGGACAGCATGAGCAAGGCTTGAAGATGTAATATCTAACTTATAAAACATTGCAAATGTGAGGGGCGATGACCAGCTAGCTGCCGCACAGATATCCTGGATAGAGACCTCCCTAAACAGGGCCTAAGAGGTCGCAAGACCCCTAGTAGTGTGCGCCCACAACTCGGCTGAACCTGAGCTGGAGTAAGCTAGTGTGATAGCATCCACTATCCAGTGAGAAAGTCTTTGTTTGGTGATGGGGCTTGCCTCTGTGGGGCTTAGCACAGGACACAAACAACTGATCCCCTTTCCTGAAGGCCCTTGTTCTCGCCACGTAAGTGTGTAAACCGCGAACTGGGCACAACATATGCAGGGCTCCGCTGCTGCTGCTCAGAGCTGTGAGGAGGTGGCTGAAAAGCCGTCAGGTCCACTGGCAAGCATAGATTGACCACTTAGATGTCTTTGAATGTTCTCATTCATCCAGGTCATGGTTATCCAAAGGAGTTGAATCAAGTGCAACTGGACTTGGTATATATCCGTGAAGACGTTTCGCCTCTCATCCAAGAGGCTTCCTCAGTTATTGCCTATCTGACTAGACCAAGCTAGTCTGACTGGCTGGTGATGAGACTCAGAATTTATCCTCTAGGAGTCGTTGTCAGAGCTATTGATATACGTGGCTCTTTGTGATCCGATGTTTACCAACTCCCGTCGCTAACAGAGCCATAGATATGAATGGCTCTTTTGTGTACCAATGTTATGGCTGCGCCCGTCATTATCAGCACTATTGATATGCGTGGCTCTCCTGTGCTCTGATGTCCAGCCGCATCCGTTGCAATCGGAGCTATTGATTTGCATGTGTTTAGCAGCGACGGTCGTTGGGGATGTTAGTTTTGACTTCATTATTCAGTGGTCATGAGAGTCGTTGGAGCCGTTAGTGACCCACTGTTGTTCTTGGAGGCTAGGCTTCTTGAGTCTCCTGGGTAGAGATGAAAGGACGGCATTGTAAGTGGGAGATAGGTGGTGTCGCAGACCTCCTCTGTTGAGGGATGGTTTTTCCAGTTTTGCGTAGATGGCTTCCTTCACCCCTCTTTAAAACCATCTATCTTCTCTGTCCAAAATGTGTACGTTGCTGTCCTCAAAGGAGTGTGTCTTCTCCTTTAGGTGTAGATAGACTGCTGAGTCTTGTCCTGAGGAGTTTGGCCTTCTGTGTTGGGCCATCTGTTTGTGTAGTGGTTGTTTGGTTTCTCCTATGTATAGGTCAGTGCAATCCTCATTGCATTGTACGGCATACACCAGATTGCTTTTCCGGGTGTGTGGTACACGGTCTTTGGGATGAACCTGTCTTTGTCGGAGTGTGTTGCTGGGTTTGAAGTATACCGTGATGCGGCGTTTTTTGAAAATTCTCCTGAGTGCCTCGGAGACCCCAGAAACATATGGGATGACTGTGCTATTCCTTCTGTTCCTTTTCTCCTCATCGCTCACCTGGTTGGTCTTTTTGGAATGTGTTGCAGTTTTCACAAAGGTCCAACTGGGGTAGCCGCAGGTTTTTAAAGCTCCCCTCAGGTGTTTGTGTTCTTCTCGTCGGGCCTGAGTGCTGCTGGGCACTTTGTCAGCTCTGTGTTGCAAAGTTCTGATGAGGCTCAGTTTGTGTTCCAGCGGGTGGTGTGAGTCGAAAAGTAGATATTGGTCTGTGTGTGTATGTTTCCTATAAACCCCAATGTGGAGGCTCCTGTCTTCGCCAATGTGGATGTCACAGTCCAAGAAGGGCAAACTGTTGTTCTTTACGTCTTCCCTTGTGAACTTAATGTTCTTGTCCACTGAGTTGATGTGTTTGGTAAATGCTTGCACCTCTTGTGTTTGGATTTTGACCCATGTGTTGTCCACATATCTGAACCAGTGACTCGGAGGTGTTCCTCTGAAGGAGTTCAGGGCCCTGTGTTCTACCTCTTCCATATAGAAGTTGGCCACAATGGGCGATACTGGTGAGCCCATTGCACAGCCGTGTTTCTGTCTGTAAAACTGGCCCCTGAATTGGAAATATGTAGTGTTCAGGCAAAGGTCCAGTAGTTGGCAAATCTGGTCTGGGTTGAGGTTGGTCCTATTGTGGAGAGTGTCATCCCGTAGCAAACGTTGCCTCACAGTTTCCAAAGCCTCCATGGTTGGGATGCAGGTGAACAATGAGGTCACGTTGTGAGATATCATGGTTTCATCCGGTTCCAGTTTTACGCCTTGGAGCTTGTCCACGAAGTCAATGGAGTTTTGGATATGGTGAGGTGTTTCGCCCACCAAAGGGGTCAAGATGTTGGCTATATGTTTGGCAATGTTGTACGTGACCGAGTTTATGCTGCTGACGATGGGTCTGAGGGGGGTTCTATCTTTATGGATCTTAGGGAGTCCATATATGCGTAGAATGGAAGGATGGAAGGATAGTGATGTTTTCGTCCTTGCTCAGGGCTGTCACGGCTTTCCTTTCCTCCATGGTTAGGTTGGAAGGAGGGAGTTTCGCATTGGACAGAGCTGCTGATACCTGCTGATACCTTTAACCTAAGCTGTTCTGCCTGGATAAGGAAAAACAAGCTAACGGAAACCGAGGCGGAACAGCTTAGGTTAAAGGTATCAGCAGCTCTGTCTGTAAAACTGGCCCCTGAATTGGAAATATTTAGTGTTCAGGCAAAGGTCCAGTAGTTGGCAAATCTGGTCTGGGCTGAGGTTGGTCCTATTGTGGAGAGTGTCATCCCGTAGCAAACGTTGCCTCACAGTTTATACACACACACACACACACACACACACACACACACACACACACACACACACACACACACACACACACACACACACACACACACACACACTATGCCCTGAAGAAGGCCCGAGCTGCTACGCGTGGGCATTTTTAGGTCCTTTTTGGATATGTCCAAGTTCCAATAAAGACATTGTAATTACACGGAGTGCCTTGGTCAGAGAGATTTGTTCTCCTTTTCTCATCTGAAACTACTAACCTTGGACCAAAGAGCACCCAACAAAAATATATTACTTAACTACAGAGAGGACTGAGCACGCCACTGACTCCAAACACATACAAACTGAGCGTCATCAGAACTTTGCAACACAGAGCTGACAATGTGCCCAGTAGCACTCAGGCCCAACGAGAAGAAGACAAACACCTGAGGGGAGCTTTAAAAACCTGCGGCTACCCCAGTTGGACCTTTGTGAAAACTAAAGCATGTTCCAAAAAGACCAAACAGGTGAGCGATGAGGAGAAAAGGAACAGAAGGAATAGCACAGTCATCCCATATGTTTCTGGGGTCTCCGAGAAACTCAGGAGAATTTTCAAAAAACACCGCATCCCGGTATACTTCAAACCCAGCAACACACTCTGACACAAAGACGGGTTCATCCCAAAGACCATGTACCACACACCCGGAAAAGCAATTTGGTGTATATGCCGTACAATACAATGAGGATTGCACTGACCCATACATAGGAGAAACCAAACAGCCACTACACAAACGGATGGCCCAACACAGAAGGCCAAACTCCTCAGGACAAGACTCAGCAGTCTATCTACACCTAAAGGAGAAGACACACTCCTTTGAGGACAGCAACGTACACATTTTGGACAGAGAAGATAGATGGTTTGAAAGAGGGGTGAAGGAAGCCATCTATGCGAAACTGGAAAAACCATCCCTCAACAGAGGAGGAGGTCTGCGACACCACCTATCTCCCACTTACAATGCCGTCCTTTCATCCCTACCCAGGAGACTCAAGAAGCCTGGCCTCCAAGAACAACAGTGGGTCACTAACGGCTCCAACGACTCTCATGACCACTGAATAATGAAGTGAAACTAACACCCCCAACGACCATCGCTGCTAAACAAATGCAAATCAATAGCTCCGATGGCAATGGGCGTGGCTGGACATCGGAGCACAGGAGAGCCACTCATATCTATGGCTCTGTTAGCGACGGTAGTTGGTAAACATCGGATCACAAAGAGCCACGCATGTCAACAGCTCTGACAACGACTCCTAGAGGATAAATTCTGAGTCTCATCACCAGCCAGTCCGACTAGCTTGGTCTAGTCAGAAAGGCACGAACTGAGGAAGCCTCTTGGATGAGAGGCAAAACGTCTTCACGGATATATACCAAGTCTAGTTGCACTTGATTCAACTCCTTTGGAGAACCATAACCTGGATGAATGAGAACGTTCACAGACACGATCAGTGGCTGCTGTCACAAACTTGAAGATGCTTGGGTAGAAAATAATTTTTATCAGAGACTGAGAGGGTTGTGCTGGGTTTGCATAGCTGGCCTGCTTACTGGCCTATGCTTATAAAATAAAGATCCACTTGCTTGCTTGCTCCCTTGTTTCCTCTTCAATTAGCTTGATATCAGATGCTGTCAAGTTGATACTAACAGTTTTGCATGCTTGCAGTAGACTATGATAATCCATGTCAAGATACTGTTTGTCAAATAAGTCAGGAATTGTTTGTATATGCCTCGTTTTTGGAACAAAGGACTTAGAGAAGGGGTGTACAACACTCAATATAACTGGTTTATTTTTGCACATACGAAGTTTCTCAAATAAATAATTTATCTCTGGCATTTGAAAAAGTTAGTCAGTTTACTCTTTTCTGATTCAGCAACACCTTGATGTTCCTTTAAGCCTGGTGTACATTTAACTGTTTGAGTATCTTTCAGTTTGCTGGCTGATCGAACATTTATTTCTCTAACTTCTGCATATGACACATCCTTAATGTCGGGAGGCAAAATTCCTGAACATTTAGTTTGTGTACAGGCCAACTTTCCCTTTATCCTGTTATATGTTTCGACATAAAATAGGATACTTGCCACATGTGAGCAATGTTCGCCAAGACCAGCCATACATCGACAATGTGCACTCAGCACTGTTCCATCAGTTGTTGCAATCATCCAAACAGCAATATGAGGATCATTTACTTTTTGTGAATGACGGACCTTTCCCAAAACAACAAAGTGACCCCCGCCTATCTCCCCCATCATACTGCTGACAAAGCCAGACACCATTTGGTTATAAGCTTGAAGGCTACAGAAGACCTTGAACTGATTACGGGTATAAAACTGGTTTCTAGAACCAAAAAAGTGACAAGATCTATCGATTCTATTGATGGTAGTCTATCTGGATCAAAGTTCTCTCACTTATTAAGAAAAGATCGAGTCCAACAATTGAGATTTTGTTCTTGTATCGCTGGAGAACAAGGTCTTGTAGCGGCTTTGTATATTCAGAAAGAGGAAGATCCTTAATCTCTTCTTCTTCATCCATCCTCTGGCAAGCTGTTTGAAGAATACGTTCTTTAAATCTGTTTATTGCGATTCAATCTATGCAGCATCTTGCGAAATAATTGATATTATGCTGTAAGCTATGATATGTGGAACACCAACATGGCAGTGGCCTCGATTTTGAGATTAAGTTTGACATCAGTGATGTCACATGCATATGGTCCATAAACGGAGGGATGGATCGTACTAAGGTCAGCAAATCTGCCACCCCCCCTTTTTTTTTGTGAGGATGGCAAAACTTTTAACCACCTGACTGTGGTAGCTTTTCTGTCCATACCTGTGCAATGGTTTCTACTCATCTCAGTAGATACAAATCTGTGTATTTTCCGACAATTTAAGCTAATATATTATTTTTAACATAATGTTAACATTATGGGAGTGCAGGAATGAGGAGATGGAGAGGTCGAGTCAATTCCGTTTACTCACCACACAAAACGACACCGATACGGCACAATCTCTCGTGGCAACCAGCTAACCGCTAGGCTGCTGCAAACATGGCTCCACCCCGGAAACTCTAAGCAGTGCCTACGTCAGCACTCTGAATGTCTGCCTTAAAGGAGCAGCAGCCCCTGGTGAATCTACCCTCAATTGTTTATCACCACAACATAATATTTTTTGTCCCCCTGGTTTTGTTTTGTTCCTTAACTTAGAGCTCGACAGTTTTACATTGTTTTTGTTTTTTTTATATTGTGAGCTTCATCTTTTGAGGTTTTATAATGCTAACTATTGCCCTGCTATGTGTTTTTGTGCCCAAACTTTACCTTCTATGAGCGAGAATATTCTCACAGATGTTTAACAATCAATTTTGTTAGTTGGAATATATTAGTGTATTAATTATCAGTTTTATATTTTATTATCCTCACTGTTTTATTAGTGATATAATTGTTTGCTAGTAATAAGGAGAATTGCCGTCTGCTTTCCTGGCAATGATGATTATTAGTGTTGATGGTGATGGTGGTGGGTATGATGTTGATGGTAACCATGATGACAGCAATCATGATGACAATAAAATAGTGCTGCAAAGAGGGAACACGGACCTGAGAAAAGACAAGCCATTTGGAGGATGCTGTCCCAGCCACTGTACTGCCGCTAGGTTCATTCATTCATTCATTTCCATTGTTTCTACCGATCCATCCATTCATTCATTTTCAGTAGTTCTTGGGGTGGGTTAAGGTCTGGAGTCTATCCCAGAAGACATAAGTTAGAAGGGAGGGAGACACCCTGGACAGGTTGCTAGTCTATCACAGAACCCTCAAACACAAACAAGATCACTCCTATACACTGTGAACATTTTAGTGTCTCCATGTAAGCTAACATGCATGTCTATGGACTGTTGGAAGAAAACCAGAAGCTCGCCTGCAGAAGGGCTTGGATTGAACCCAGGACCCTCTTACTGTGAGGTGACAGGGCTAACTGCTAAGCCACCGTGCCGTCCACAGGCAACATGGTAGATTATTCATATGGAGTTAACAGAGCATAAACCCCACAGCACATTATGGTAGGTTGTTTACAACTGAGCTGATTAAAGATGCGCTATTGAGCCTCCTGCTCCAGTTCTCTAAGGACATTGCCAATCCATTTAAGGCCTCAGTCAGAGACCCACAGGTCCGTCAACTCATTTTCAGCTTTGTCAGCAGACTCTCTCTCTCTCTCTCTCTCTCTCTCTCTCTCTCTCTCTCTCTCTCTCTCTCTCTCTCTCTCTCTCTCTCTCTCTCTCTCTCTCTCTCTCTCTCTCTCTCTCTCTCTCTCTGTCTAGTTTACTCTCTCTCGTTCTCATTCCTGCTGGTGGTCCAGTCTCGTGGCAGTAGCATGGAGGTCATGCTGGTACACACACACACTTATGAAAGTCTTGGACACACACGTGAACACACACACACACACGAAATCAGGAGGATTTCATCCCTTCTTCCCCAGAGATCGACCCTACACCACTTTGCGCTAACACACACACACACATCACCCCCCACCCTCTCTCTCTGCCTCATTCTCTCTTCATTGGTATTTGAATCCAATCTTCTTACAGAAATTTGGAATTCCTGCTGGATATTAGCCTTGAATTTTTTTTTCTTCAACCATGACTTTACATTCTTGCACTTCTTAATATAAGTCTTTTGTTAACCCCACCTCCATCGTGATAGGGTACGCCTGAGGTCAGTTGTTGCTAGGCAGGAAATGGCCTTAAGTTTTGCGAAGCACAGCTCCATTCTTTGTTTGTCTTTATCTAAATGTCCGACACCTGCTATGCAGCTAACCTGTAATGGCTTGTGAATGGACTGGACTGTAATGGGGATAGGCCTGTATGAGTAATTGGTGATAACGCCCTTCACTAAGGATTCATATTGTCTGTATGTGACAGTTGGGTAGGGAGCGTCTACAAGTTGGCAGCTAGGAGCATCTGAAAGAACTAACTATAGACACACTCTTGTTTGTGTTAATGATACTTTCTATCAGCCGGTCACACTCTGCCTCCACCCCACCTTCCCCCCCTCCCTCCAATCTCCCGCTCACTCGCTTAGACACACACACACACACACACACACACACACACACACACACACACACAATAGCTCGCTCTGTCACAGACACATACACACACACCGTATCTGTCTGCCTATCACACATGCTCCCACTGTGCGCACACACACACACACACACACACACACACACACACACACACACACACACACAAACACATATGAGAGGAGCCCTCTCTCTCTGTCTCTCTTTTCTAATCAGAGTTGGGCTACTTCAGCTGTCAGGTAGGGACAGAGGCCGGTCACAAAAGGTGAAAGGCGCAGCAGCAGGGATTAAACCAAATGCAAAGTGTGAACGCAGCTCAAGGCTCACACACGGTCTGCCTCAGTGTCAACACTGCCGTAACCCCTGTAATGGAGCACTTGTACTGCCAGCGTCGATAGAAAACCCTCAGAGGAGGAAACAAAAGGCTTTGTTTGACACTGGATGCTCCCACAGGAGTTCAGAAAGCCGACGGAGCAAACCGAGAGCGAGTCTGACCCATGTAACACTCAGATCTGGGTCAGAAAAGTATTTGCAAATACTTGTCACAGTTTGCTGTGCACTACAGTGCCAGACCCGCTTGTAAGTGTGATCTACCACATGCAACAATAGGGTTTCCAGAAAGTCGAGGACATCTTGGAGAAGTGTTTCAATGTCCGTTTATTACATTACACTGCAACAAAACAAAAAATAAACACAGAAAAGGCAAATGCCAAATACCACCATGCAAATAAAAACTAATCCTACAATACTGTTTTGACACAGATTTGAGAGAAAGAAGTATGAAATAGGGATGACTATGCGATTAAAAACCAGGTTTTGAAAAAATGATCACCAAAGATAATAGCCTTTATGTCAACAGTGGCTTTCATCTGTTGTAACTACCAGAAGGTTGTGTAATCTGTGCTTCAGGTTTCGACTGGCCTTCTTAACAGCCCTTGAAATTTCATCACATAAATGTTGGTGGTCTCATCGCAGCTTCGGTGCCAGGGGACTGTGCAGAATTATGATCTGTGTGTGAAGCCCTGATGGACACTGTATAGGTGTATAGAGAGAGAGAGATGTAGAGAGAGGAGTAGAACATTGAAGGGGGGGTGTCTCGGTGCTTTTGAGTCACCCACCCACCCTTCTACCGCCACCCAACCCCCCCCCCTCCCATCCCCACCCACCCCCACCTTGGCCGGTCTCCATGTGCAGAGCCCAGGGTCTTGGGAATGAATGGCGCCCGGGCTCTGCTCTGTCTTTGAAGCCAGCCAGGAATGCAAGGCCCTCTTCTCTCTCTCTCTCTCTCGCTCTCTCTCTCTCTCATGCTCTCTCTCTCTTTCTCTCTCTCGTGCTCTCGCTGTCTCTCTGTCTTCTCTCATGCACGTGCTTTTTTCTTTTTCCCTTTCGCTCGTTTTTTTTTTGTTTTTTGCTTTTTAATCAGCTCTTCTCGCCCTCTCTCTCTCTCTCTCTCTCTCTCTCTCTCTCTCTCTCTCTCTCTCTCTCTCTCTCTCTCTCTCTCTGTTGTTCAGGCTGTCCCGCAGTGCTAGCAGCTATCCGCGGCGGTGAAATATTCCCTCCGCTGAGCTCATTGTGTATCGGAGAGCCGGACGTCACTGACTGACCAATCGCTGGGTCTTGCTGAGCAGCCTGGGGTCCCGGGCAGAGGGGGGAGGGGTGTAGAGAAGGGACTCATCAGAAGTCTCCTCTTTAATCTCTTGCTTCTCCCGGTTACTTGGTTTGGCCCCTCCGTAGTCTTTTTTTTTTTTGTAAGAAAGGGGTAGAAAACTTTTTGAATGAGTAAAGATGTGTATGCGGTGAATCCATCCTTCCTTCTTGCTGAACGCAGGGAAACTTTTCTCTGATGGAAGTCAGGAAGTCCTTGTGTCATTAAGTGGTGTCTGAAGATTAGGTGAGTTTGTCATGTTTGTTTTCTTATTTCTCTTGTTTAGTAGTAGTAGTAGTAGTAGTAGTCACAGTTGTATTTTTGATAGTAGTGGATGGTAAAAGTTGGGATGGTTTCATTCAAACCTGTGTGCTATCAGCCTGCGACGGTTTCTTCCCAGTCTGCTTGGCTGTGTGAGACTGTTGATCCGTTCGTCCAGCTTATTCAGTTTTCCTGCTTGTCATTGTTCAGTTCTCTTGTTGTGGTGTGCGTGTGAGGGTATTTGTCTGGTCTGGTCTCCCTCTCCCCTCTTTCTCCCTCTCTCTCGTCTCTGTACATTTTGTCATTTGCTGTCCCCTCCATCACTTCCACTTCAGTGCTCCCCTGTTAGGGCAATAGGCCCCTCTCTGTTCACAGAGGGAAGGAGGCTGGAGCCCACACAAACACAAATACTCTAACGCACGCGCGCGCACACACACACACACACACACACACCAGATCAGTAGGCCCCTCAGCAGCACGTGGGATCCCCCTGTTTAATGTGCTACTTAGAAAGGCTCTTAGGAGATGGGGTGTGTGTGTGTGTGTGTGTGTGTGTGTGTGTGTGTGTGTGTGTGTGTGTGTGTGTGTGTAAAAAGGACACTTTCATACACAAAAGATAAACTGAGATTAAAATTCATCTTTAATATCTTTTTTTTCTGCTGTCTGAATACAGTTGGCAATGCCGGGATGAAACGTTGCCTATGGCAGTATGCTATCCATACAGCATTTTTATATTCGTGATGAATCGCTGATCATCACGTGCCAGATAGGTTGTCAACCTCAGCGTATTTGTTGATTTACTAACTTTCGCTGTGTAAAGTGGTTGGATTTGGTGATGTAGCAAAAAAATAAAACAAAACAAAACTGTGCTTTGGGGTTTTTTTTTTCTTCTGTGTAGCAGCAAACAGACCTGTGGTATTGTTAGTGCAGAGCAGCACAGGTTGTGGAGGAGGGCAAAAAGCTGGTTGACTCGTCTGTCATCGGCTACAGTGACCTTCCTGTATGCATGAGAGGCATGCAGCCTCTACCTGATGGCAGAATCACAGGCAAAACACCGAGACTGATAGCATGTGTTTAGAAAGAGGCCTGCATTCACCATATTATGAGAAGTCTTGATGCACGCTCAATAATCCAGGTAAGAAAATCACATTATGAGAATCGGCACCTGTCGTTTGCCTCGCAGGACTCAACTTCGCGTTTTGATCTTCAGCTATGACGGTACGGTTGACAGTATTTACTAGAAAGACATGCATTTCCGTTCTTGAAAATCTTCCAACAATTTCTTTTTGTCCTATATGAAATGCTCCGTTCGCTCATTGTTAATGATATGTACTTTTAAGGTGCAAGTTCTAATGCAGAGGAGTTTGGGCAAGACTACAGCTACTGTAAAGCAAATACTGAAGCATCACGAGAAAGTTACTTAATAATTCTTAATCACCGTTTTAGTTTACTCTTTTTGTCAGGGAAATGAAGATTCAGATGAGTTAATTTAATTTTTGAAAATATTAACTAGGGCTATGGAATTCAGACTCTGCACATATTTTTTAAATATTTTATTCTGGTTTGGCAGGAAGGTGGCGTTTTGCATACCACATTGGTTAATTACCGTGTGGTATGTCTGCCTTTCCAGTCTTACGTTTTGCATTAGCATTTTAGACATTTAGCTGACCCTAGATGTAACAACTGATGCTTTGTCCTTCAGCATGACAGTGTCTGATAGAGAACTGTTACGTAGACACACTGTCAGAGCTCGGATGAAGAGGCAAAACTCAGGAAAGGTCTCAACTCACCCAGCCGTGGTACCGTTCTAATCCATTCATCATCCGTCACATGACTAATCCACCAATATGTCAGCCGGGTCGACATGGAATTCCAGACATTTTTTCAATGTTCGGTGCAACGTGCGTTAGAAACCTCAAGGCCCCTAATTAGAGGTCTTGGTGGTGCATACTGGCAGCAGACTCCATCCACGGGTGGTAGACTGTTCTGCTCCACAAAGCCAAACAGCAGAAACCCTGTCAGTTTTCTAGACTAAGAGAAACGGACTAGAACTTCTCCAGGCAAAAATATTGTTTCTTATGAAAAGCATCACTTGAGTTGGTAGTAAATCATAAATTTTATCCTTTAAGATAAACAAAAAGGAGTAACCGGAGTTGGCTTGAGGAGGGGAATGTCCTGAGACTCCTCATCCTCTTCATCAAATGTCTGTTTTGACATATTTACTCTATGGCGAATGCAATTTTAAAGAAATTTAATCATGCCAGTTTAAACCAAACAAAATGCTTGAATTCTTTTTACCAGTCTGTTTACAATGAAATATACAGGAAGGAATTGTGAGTGGCGTTCTATAAAGAATATTTCTGAGATGACCTTGTGACCCAGGGGATCGCAATCTGATTGCCTAGCAGAAATTCCAAAGGAATAAAGAATGAGCAGAATGGCAAAATGAGATTTGAGGCTTAATGAATACAGTTACAGGATTTCCCCTGGTGCTGCCATGTACCAGAAATCTAGGGTGGTTTTCAGTGTACAAAGTTGGTCTGAATATAAGACAGGTTTTTTTTTTTCTCCCCTGAAAATACATCTGGAAAAAAAGGTCATTTTATATTCTGGTCAACAGCGTGTGTGTGTGTGCGTGTGTGCGTGTGTGCGTGCGTGCGTGCGTGCGTGCGTGCGTGCGCGCGCGCAGTGTTTGTTTTTCTGACTTGATTTCTTTCTGACATAGTTGCAAAAATGTGCAAAACATTTTTTTTAAACGTCATGGTATCCAGAGAATTTCTCTTTGTAGTAAACACTGTAGACGATCCCTGAAGATGCTTTGTTTTGATGTTGCTGCAACTGCAGCTGCCCCAGTGGACATGCTTTGTTGACAGTCTAATGCAAATAAATTTTATTTGCTCTCAACATGGCTATGAAGTAGTGGGCTTGTGAGAACAAAAACACACATATATTCACAAGTATAGCCCATTTACCCATTAGTTTTTATTTTTAATTAGTGACGTTTCATGTGATAATTAAACTTCCAGTTGATGAGATCTTACCATACACAGTTCCAAGCTTTTGTAGATGTAACTGTAGTATGAGTCTAGGATCACAGTTCCTGCCATGATAAAACCCATGACAATCTGTCTCTGTTCTGTTTGTGCTTCCTTCCTCAGGAGCTACTGTACTGAGAAGAGCATTTGAGAAGGCTTTAAATCTCTAAACAGAAGTAAAGACAATGACCTCTACGGCCTCAATGTTGACAGATATTGACACCTTGGTGCAAATGTACTGGTGATAATTTTACCCATTGCACCTAACCAGTGTGTATACACACACACACACACACACACACACACACACACACACACACACACACACACACACACACACACACACACACACACACACACACACACACACACAAACAACCCCTCACTTTATGCCATGCAAACCAGTCCCCCATGTATTCCTACAACTTCCACTTTGAGAGAATGAGCAACTTGGACCTGCATCCTCTGAGCCTGCCCGTTAGCCGGCTATCTCCAGCCAAATCCAACAGCAGCCTAGTCGACCAACTCACCCACCACCAACACAGTAAAGGAGACTCAGCCTACAGCTCCTTCTCTGGTGGCTCCACTGCCCCAGACTATCCCTCTTCTTTCCTCCCAGAGGACCTACAGTCTAGCTCCCTCCACCATTACACTGATCTCAAGTATGTGAGAGCAATTTACCACCCCAACCAGGTGCTCCAATCAGACGCCAAGACCATGGATCAGCTGTATCGCTCTGTGGAAGCCATCTCAAAGCAGTACCAACATAACAACAACGTCAATCACCACAGCCGTAATGGCAGCAATAGTTGTCTTCTTACAGACAACAAAGCCTTCTGTGACCAGGAAGTGCCTCCGGTGGTTCCATCCCCTGTTCCTCTGCCACTTCTCCATCATCCTCCTCCACCTCCTGCTCGCCTGGATAGTTTCATCACCACGAGGAACCTGGAGAACAGTTGGGTTCACCAACACCAGGGTGCTGAACCCCACACCCAGCAACAGCAGCCTGGGCCCCACTCTCAGCTGCATCAACAGTCACAGCTTCAAAATGCCCAAGTGTCCAAGAGTGGCACTCCAGACGCTGGCAGCTCTGGTCTTAGATCTGATTCAGTCTATGGAGGTCGGTGGGGCCTGCAACAACAGCTGCAACCACCTAGTCACCCCCAGCTCCAGTCAGCCATCTGCGAGCAGCAACAGAAGTCTGTAAACATCTTAAATCAATCACCCCCTCGAAGCGCCAGTCACAGTGAGTACCAGAAGCACAGACAGCCTTCCGAGGTTATTGAAGGCGATGAGAATCACAGTGGCAATAGCCAATTTGAAGGCCAGCGCAAACGGGCGCACTCAGCCCACGAGTGCCTTGATTTGAAATACAGTCGGGCAGCAAGCCCTTGGAATGTTGCTCACAACTTTATCAACAGCAGCATCCAGCATAAAGGCCAGTTCTATTTTGTCACGGGTGTTTGCAAGCCAGTTGAATCTAGTGTGAGGTTGTACTCCGTGTCTCCATGCGCATCTGAGGCTGGCAGCGAGAGCTCCACTATAGTGGAGACCCCCAGGGTCAAAAAGAAGGACAGGGAGAAAGAAAGGTGCCACAGCACATTGGATAATTTGTTTAGGCCTCACAGCCGCAGTGACTCAATCTCAAGTGAAGGAGAAGTTTTCACCTCCCTGACCAAGGAGCAGGACATGATTTCTAGGAGCCTGGATGAGGAGAACTGCAGAGTGTTGTCTCACAGAGCATCTGCCTTCCAACCACAGTCCTCCAACAGTTTCGATACCTTAGAGGAAATCCACATGACTGAGAGTCAAGAGAATAGCCGACACATGCCCAACCATCCTATCTTTTACTGCGGCCCTGAGGAGAGCTGCCTCCCACTGTCAACATTGCAGACAAAGGAGGTATCCTCAGGGATCAGCAATGAACATCGTAGTGTACACAGGAAAGATGAGCAGGGGAAGAAAGGGAAACGTCAGCCACTTGGGGATGTAGCCAGTGAGAGGATTAATAAGGAAACAACCCCACTGCTGTACCACCTCACCGGAGCCAGCAGGGCACTGAAGCCCAAAACAGACATAGATTTCACAATGAAAGGCAAAGAAACAAATGGCAACAAAAGTGGCAACAAAGAAATCTCTGTTAGCTGCAATGAGAAATCTTCCCAAGGTGAAATGGCCACAACAGAGAAAGGAGAGCTCATCAACAACTCTTGTAACAACTTGGATGATTCTTTTAAGAAGTACTACAAGGAGAAGCTGAAGGATGCCCAATCTAAAGTCTTGAGGGAGACATCTTTTAAAAGAAGGGACCTGCAGTTGTCATGGCCACACAGGATCAGGCTGGCGCCAGAACTGAGACCGACAGTCATGCTCTCTTTCTCCTCATCACAGGACTCTGAGACTTCAACGGACACACTCACCCCCTCTGTTGCCTCCGAAGAGACGGGGAGAGGAAGCATGAGGGAGCAGGTTCAGGGGAATGAGAAAGAGGGGGAAAGAGAGAGCGAGAAGGAGAATGGGAGGCATGTGAACATGGCTCAGCCTCAGGTGGCACGTATCGGAGGCAGAAAGCGACTGACTCCGGCACAGAAGAAGATGTGCTACTCCGAACCGGAGAAGCTCAACCAGCTTGGTGATGCCCAAAATCACCATGCCTGTTGTTCCCTCAGTGATGAAGCTGAAAACTTATTTCAGGCAGACTCCAAGAGAGAGGAACCTGTTCAGCAAGGAGAACAAGGGTTGGTTGCAGCAAGAAGGAAGATGTTTGAGACCAGAGGCCGGGCCTTATCAGCCTCCAACCTCTCCAAGACCAACCTAAAGCACCTCCAGCACAAGGCCTTGGTAGAGTATATGGAGCGTAAGACGGGGCAGAAAATAGCCGAGCCCCAGAAGCAAGGGACTGAGTTACCCCTGCCCCCTAGACAAAGGCACTCCGTTGGGGAGAAGCCCTTTGACTGGGGTTCGAAGCCTCTGTCTGGAGCTAATGTGGGTCAAGGCCCCAAAAAGAAACTCCACAGGCCCCACTCTGCAGGCCGCATCCTGGACTCCTCCACCAGCTCCATCAGGTAGGTGGGATGGAACGAGAGAAATGGTTACATTTTATATCTTTAATGATGATGGTGGAGTCACATTGTTGAAGATGAGTCTTCTTTTATGCCCAGGTATGCCCAGTTCATCTCAGCCCAGACTAGTTTGGCCCATTGCGGTAGCCAACCTCGTCAAACCAGCTGGAAGGAGACCCAGTTTCCATCTCAGGGGAGGTCTGCCTCAGTGGAGAGTCTATTGGATCCGGCAGAAACTCCTTGTTTATTCAGGAATAGATCAACATCCACACCACATGCATTACAGGTAAAACTGTTTAAAAATATTCTCTTTTCTTATTTGTCCAGTTTTGTCTTATTGTGTCTGCATATGTAGATGCGCAGCGAATGGGTTCACAAATTGACGATAAAGTGTTGTGACCTTTTTTAATCTCATTTTATTCAATGAAACTTTCCCACCAATCATTAATGGTATTGTCCCAGAAGGCAGCAGATCTGGAACAAAAATTTTTGTTTGTTTATTTTGCTTGGAGCACCCGATGTATACCCTTGTATATCTTGTATCAGGTTGATTCAGATAGCATCAGATAAGTTCTCAGAAAGTGAGAACTTGCATCCTGCTTGCAATTGAATATTTTTACATGTCGCTTTGTATATTATGCTTTAAGATTTAATATACATCACATCTATAAAATGGTAAGATTCATGTATTATTGATAGAACTGATTAAAAACAAATAACTACCATCTCTTCATTTTTCTTTGTGGTCTGTAGACACACTACCATGAGAAGGATCCATCACCAGTCAACACTATGGAAACCTGCAGGTATGTGTTAGCTCAGCAGACAATGGATGTTTTTTGGTTCTGGGTCAGTGGGGCATTAGTTCAGCCATGTCTGATGCAGCACAGACTATAAATCTCAGCCTCATTCATTGTGGCACTAAAAGTCAACGCCCACCTTGTCTAGCTAGTTGACGTTCCGTATCCCAGATTTATGCATGCACAGCAAAAGAAGAATTAATGACTGAAGCACTATTTTGTGAGCTGACCTGTTTCTCAAGACAATGCTTTACTTGATTCCAGTTTTGTTTAAGAACTGCTCACTTTTAAAAGAATTACATTTGTCTAGAGCCCCTCTATAAGGCGCTAGCAACAGCTTTCAGAAACATTTCATGTTGGCATATAAAAACAACACCGTGGCTTAGTGGTTAGCACTGATAACTATTGTACAAGGGTGCTGGGTTTTATCTCAGCCTTTCTGTGGTATGTTGCATCTTCCACCATGTCCATGTGGATTTCCTCTGGGTACTCAGGATTCTTCCCTCATTCATAAGACAATAGGATAACTGCCCACTGGTATGGATAGTGTGTGAGTGATCATATGGTGATGTGCTGGCAACCTGTGCATGGTGTCTCACTCTCCTGAGCAAGGCTCCAGCCACCTGCACACTTGAATAGAATTAAGTGAGTAGCTAATGACTTAAAAGAAATCAAGGGTTCAAGCCTATGGGGTTGATTGCTGTATCTCATAAGCTTTAAGACACAAAATTAAAACTTTATTCTCTATTGTAGTTCATATCAAATGCAGTGCTTAGTTATACAATAAGTAAAGGTTTCCCATTTTTTGCAGTCTCCAGAAGAAATCAGATGGGGAGTCCATTGCAAGAACTGCCCCCGAGGGCCAGCGGCATATCCGTGTGGTGGCTCAGAGAGGGAAGTCCATGGAAGAGCTCGGAGCGTCTAAGTTAACAAAATCCTCAGCCCTGAGTAAGAGCTCTGAGCAGCTGGACCAGCTAAAGTGCCAATCAAATAAAGGGGGAATGGTAACACTGAGACAGGATAAGGAGAAAAGGCGCATCTCATTCATCAATAAGGGGCATGGAGAGGCTGAAGAGGTTCAGGAGAGGGAGAAAAATGTCCAAATGGCATCAGATAAGGCAGAACAGAGATTAGAGGATGGCCTGGGGAAGGCTCAGGCACAGGGACGGATCCAAAACCTAACCCGGAGAAAGTTCCTGCCTAAGCAGGCCTCTGAACCACCGCTGGGCAGTGAGGTGGTGGCTGGGCCTCCTGTAAGCGCTGGAGCCAAGAGCTCAAGTAGATCCACATCTCCAGCCTCCAGCTCCTCTTCTCAGGCCAGGGTTCACTCAAGGTCTCCTGGATCCCAGAGCTCTGTTGCAGAGGTGGTTGGGTTCTGCAGATTATCCAGTGAGGCCTCTGACCCTCCGTCCCCTAGGGGTCGAGCATCAAAGGAGGAAGAGAGCAAATCCACTTCCTCCACTCCACCCTCATCCAACTCGACCAAACCTCCCAATGAGAATAGGCTCAGCCCCAGGTAAGATTAAATACCAAAAACCAAACATGACTTATTTTGCCTTAAAGTAACTCAGCTACGTCAATGTCCCGCACTTAACTCCCCAACATGATTAAGTTTGTTGACCAGGTAAGGAGGCAATTAGTTTAGTCCTTGCCATGACAGTTCAAGCTCATACATCAAAAAGCTCTTACATCAAACCAGAATCAATTAGATTTGGAAAAAATGAATTACCTGTAGCTTTAGATAAATATCTGTACTTCTGTATTACCATTGTTGTTGTTGTGGTGGTGGTAAATAATAACTTTTAAAAACCCTCTTGGGTTGTGCCAAATAGTTGGAGGTAAATTGCCATTTAGACATGTGAAGCAAATGGTCACTGCTCTGAGGTGCCACATGGCACCCAAGTAGCACTTAAACAAACCATGCTAAGTGTTTGATCTGATTCATATCCCTGACTTATTTAATCCCTGACAGAGTCCAGATGTCCTCTGCTGGGATGACACCAGAACAAGAGCTGTCAGTGGATGAGCCCAGTGGCGATGTCCTATGTCCTGATTCTCAACAGGAAGTCTCTTTGAGCTGCGGTGTGACCACAGATCCCTCGCTGTGGATATTCCCTCCAGAACAAGGAATCAAGGTTCAAGCTCATAGCTCATCGATAACTGACAATACATTGGTGGATGATTGCGTAAGCCCTGCATCTCCTGTGTGGAAAAGCGAATCCTCTATATCTTCCCCCAGCCCTGCCAATGACACAGATACTAATGACCAGAGTGTGGAAAGGGAGCAGGCACCAGAAACGATTGATGATAAGTCAGGACAACAACAGAGAATGGAGGAAATAGGAGCCACTGAACGGGATACAACTAACCTCGGAAAGCCCAATGAGATGTCTCAGTGGGAAGAGCTCGTGGAAGCCGTTGTTAAGGAGGACCACTCACTAGCCAGGGTGCTCTACCCGCTGACCAATCGCAAGACGGCATTGATGCTGATGGAGCAGCTGCTGTCGGAGGACACGCTGCTGATGGAGGAACACTATAAGCAGAAACAGGAACAGAGAGGAGCTTCTGACATGTGAGTGTTCGTATGTTGCACATTGTCACACCTCCCTATCAAAACCCAACTCTGATTAGCATGAACAATGTTGTAACATCCTTAACTGATGACCAAAATGATGAAAGGAATACTTTGAATACAAGAAGAGTTCAGACATAATATATATTTAAGTGAAAAATTGGGATGTGCCATGTGAAGCTGCAACAACCAATGAATATGGACGTAATTGAGAAGCATTTTTTTCTCTGGTAGATGGATAGATAAATATGTTTTAGTGCAGGCTAGTGGAAATTTGTCTTCACAGGCCTGACTTTCAGATAAGGTTAATAGAGGGGGGAACAGCAATGAAATTGTTTCTCCAGGATTTCTACACAGGTTACTCATGGCCTTAGAGCAGAACTCCACCATGGTGGAAATACATTGTGTGATGTCACACAAGCAAACACTGCTGGACGTTTGCTTATTATGACCTTCAGCAAAGTTCCTGCCAACATAAGTGCTCTCAGCCATTTTGATGTGTTGTATATCAAGAGCGTGCTAATGCATCTCAGTGTTTCATAATCAGTCACTGTAAATAACTGTCTGCGTTATGCTCAGATGATATTGCATTTGGAAATGCAAGGTTAGCCTATGAGTGGGTTTTTTACCCCTTAAAAAAAACGCACCTTTTTTTTTATTCCAAGCAAAGGATATCTGCTGCAAGCTGGCCTCTGATCTACCATGGCTATGAATCCACTACACTTTTGTAATTTAGTGGAAGATAAGAGTAACATTGAGCTTATTCTGTTCCTTAGGTAACTGCTGCTTGGTTTCATTGAATACACTTTAATTAAATTGTTTGGACCCTTTGTTTTTTTTGGGGGGGGGGTAGGTCATTAGACCTACCCAACTCCTACTTGGCTACACCCATGAAATGTGTAGCACAACGTGAATCAGAATCTCTTGTATTTGCAAAACAAGTTTTTACTTTAATGGGTATTTCCCTGACAAGGGTTCAATTATCATTTCTCCGTAGTACAAGTCTTGGATAATATCAATAAAAACTATATATTAAGTGTAGACATGACATTTGTATAGCAATAGAAAATGTAACTTGATGTAGCAGTGAAAGTTGAGTATGGTTTCAGTGTGTCAGTGAAGATTGCATTGGTGGTGAGTTGAGTTGCTATATGAAAGACAGGTTGTCCTAAATTAAGGTGTCTGTTTGTCTGCAGAGTGGAGACGGTGGAGCATGCTGAAGCCTCTCTCAGCCCATCCTCCTCTGATAACCAGGTACCTCAGTGTCCAACGCCACAGAACCAGGCAGATATCACTGAGAAAAAGGTGATTATTATTACTTTTTGCAACCTACTCAGTGCACACTTTATAGCCATAGCACCTTTTTTTTTGGAACATTAATGTATACATTTCAAACATGGTTGGCCCCAGCATGAGTCAAACACTCCACTCTCCCAGTAACAATGACTCCATTCAAAATGTTTTGACAAGTAAAAAAAATGTAATAGGTATTTTGGCAGTTAAAAGTGCTTTTACATTGGTACTCTCTACCTTTTCTTATCGGCTACTTATAACAAATGTAGTCACACACATCAGATGGAAATACTCATGTTTCCACTGATTTTTTTAAAAATTTATTATTATAAAGCATTGTTTAAGAAAGGTGAAAGCACTGGTGCAATTGACAATAGAGAAGAGTCCAGGTAGGAGAGAGTATAGCTAATGGCTTAGCCACATCCTCTCACCCATAGTGTCTTTTTACTCATATTGGAAACAAACCAGTAACTGTCGGCCAAAGACAGTTGATTCAGTTCATCTGGACGCGTTTATTGACAGAAACGTTTCATCGCTCATCTAAGTGCCCTCTTCAGTCTCAACTGACTGCAGGTATCCCCACCCTTATAAACAATACAGTGGCATAACGACCGAAACCAACAATCAGTTTGATATGTACATAGCTATAAACTAGTTTCAATTATTACCAAAACCAACAATTGGTTTCGTATGCAAGTAGGCGTGACCACTAACAAGAGTTTCAATGGCAATGTGTGCTATTCACAGAGGATTTGGGAATAGTTGCAATCACAGCATTGTAAAATGGCAACGGATGTACTCTTAGCCCCCCCCCCCCCAGTTCAGGGATGGCCATTCCCTCTTCACATGAAGATTGCAAACATCCGTTGCCATTTTACAATGCTGTGATTGCAACTATTCCCTTTGATTTTCTTACCTGGATTATTGAGCATGCATAAAGACATTAACTGTCGGTGATTTCATGACAATACCATCTGGATGCTACTTGGCATCCACTGGAGTCACGTCAGACCAAAAAAGCAATTTAATTCTTATCAGATAATTTACCTCTTACTCTTATCTGTGTCTCCTTACTTGTCTGACGTTTGGCACGGCAAGCTACCTCCCCTTAACCCGTAACTGTCCTCCAAATACATCCTCACACTTTCATAATTTCACTTGTAGAACCATATCATGAATAAATATGGGCGGCATCATTGCCCAGTGGTTAGCGCTGTCACCTCACAGTAAGAAGGTCCTGGGTTCAAACCCCGGGGTTGTCCAACCTTGGGGGTTACCCCAGGTCGTCCTCTGTGTGGAGTTTGCATGTTCTCCCCATGTTTGTGGTGGGTTTTCTCCAGGTGCTCCGCTTTCTCCCACCATCAAAAAAAAAAAAAGACACGCATGTTAGGGTGAATACTCCTGTCTGTGCTGTTGACTGAGGCATGACAAGACAAACTGGAGTTGGTCCCAGGGTGCTACATGGCGGCTGCCCACTGCTCCTAGCTACACTGCTAGGATGGGTTAAATGCAGAGCATTATTTCACCACGGGGATTAATAAAGTATCTCAAAATCAAAATATGAATCCAGCACTCACTCACTCACCCACTCAGCTATAACATATACAGTATGTGCATGCATGGACTCTTCAGGGAGTTGAAAAATGTGACCATTCTAGGCATTCACCTTTCCATTTTACAGCCCATTCACAAAGAATATTAACATATAAAAGATCCCCCAGCACAAAATCATGACAAGCACACCGTTTTAATCTCACTTGCTTTCTCTCCCCTGAATATCTGGACACCTGCAGTCAGTTGAGCTTGAAGAAGTCACTCAGATGAGTGATGAAACGTTTCTCTTTCAATAAACGTTGTGTCCTGATGAACTGATTCAACTTGCTTTGATTTTCTTACCTGGATTATTGAGCATGCAAAGAAACGTTCTCTCCCCCCTTCCTGAAACCCACAGCGGTCATTAATGGCCCGTATCGAGGAACGTCTGCGTGTGGTGGAGGAGACGCGTGGGGCCCTCCAGATGGAGATCGAGGAGAACGTGGCACAGGGGGGAGCGGTGGAGGTTCTGGTGCGGGAACACTGTCTGCCTGTGGAGCTGGAGCGCTACACCCTCTTCATAGGAGACCTGGAGCGGGTGGTCAGCCTGCTGCTGTGCCTCTCCGCCAGGCTGGCCAGAGTGCAGAATGCCCTGAGCACCGTGGACCAGCACACGGATACTGAGGAGAAGGTAAGCCAGCACACTGAGGGTCAGTGTAGACAGTTTTTATTTTTATTTGTTTGGTTGGTCACCTGAAAAAAAGGAAAAGTGTATTGAAATAGAATATATATTTCTTTTTATCATGAATCCAGTAAAAGCTAGAAAAACAAACATTTTGAGTGTGAGATTAATGGTAAAAATATGCTATGTAACTTCAAAGCCCCAGTATCTGTGTTTTGCTATCCAAACACCAGCTCACACTAAATTGCTTTATTTTCTTGTTTCATTCACCAGTTCATGCATTATCTCCTCCCAACAGCTAGGAGCTATGGCCTAGCGTGCTATCCATCCATCTGTCTGTGTATAATGTGTGTGTGTGTGTGTGTGTGTGTGTGTGTGTATATATAAAATATACACTGATGAGCCAAAACATTATGACCACCTGCCTTATATGTTGTTGGTCCTCTATGTGCTGCCAAAACAGCACCGACCCACCAAGGCATGGTCTCTACAAGACCCCTGAAGGTGTCCTGTGGTATCTGGCACCAACACATTAGCAGCAGATCCTTCAAGTCCTATAAGTTGCGAGGTGAGGCCACCGTGGATCGAACTTGTTGGTCCAGCGCTGGACCAGATTTAGATTGAGAGTCAGATTGAAATCTGGAGAATTTGGAGACCAGGGCAACACCTTGAGCACTTCATCATGTTCCTCAAACCATTCCCGAACAATGTGTGGCAGGGTACATTATCCTGCTGCAAGATGCTACTGCCATCAGGGAATACCATTGCCATGAAGGGGTGTACTTGGTCTACAACGATGTTTAGGCAGGTGGCACATGTCAAATTGAAGTCTACATGAATGGCCAGACCCAGGATTTCTCCAGCAGAGCATCACACTCCCTCCACTGGCTTGTTGTGTTCCCACAGTGCATCCTGGTGCCATCACTTCTCCAGGTAAACGGCGCACACATACAGGTCATCCACGTGATCTAAAAGAAAACGGGGCTCATTGGATAAGGCAACCTTCTTCCACTACTCCAAGGTCCAGCTGTGATGCTCACGTGCCCGTTGTATGCGCTTTCGACGGTGGACGGGGTCATCATGGGCACTCTGACTGGTTGGCTACGCAGCCCCATATGATGCACTGTGTGTTGTGATACATTCTTCCCATAACAGTCATTAAAATGTGCTGTGACTGGTGCCACAGTAGACCTTCTGTCATTTCGGACCAGACGGGATTGCCTTCATTGCCCACACACATCGATGAGCCTTAGGTGCCCAACACCCTGTCGCTGGTTTGTGGTTTGTCCCTCCTCGGACCGCTCTCAGTAGGTACTCACCACTGCTGACTGGGGGCACCCCACAAGCTGTGCCATTTCAGAGATGCTCTGACCCAGTCGTCTGGCCACAGTAATTTGGCCCTTGTCAAAGTCGCGCAGGTCTTGACTCCTGCCCGTTTCTCCTGCATCCAACATGTTGACTACAAAAACTGACTGTTCGCTCACCATCTAATCTACCTAGACCATGACATGTTCCCTTGTTTGGGGATGATCAGCGGTATTCAGTTCACCTGTGAGTGGTCATAATATTTTGGCTCATTAGTGTATCATATATACATTTATGTATGTGTGTGTGTGTGTGTGTGTGTGTGTGTATATATATATATATATATATACACGTACACGAGGGGGAGATCCCAGAGTCCTTTACACATGTGCTCAGCAGTAAATGAGTTAAAGTATGAAATGATCTCACGAGGCAAAGCTGCACCTTTTGAGGGTACACGTCTTATGATTCACTGCAATTAATCCAGAGCTCCTGGCAAAATGTGAACCATCAATGTTGGAGCTGCTTGGCTGCTCTCATGTCCCCAGCTACAGTCTCATTCTGTTTACTTTAGGAAAGCAAACATGCCATTTGGGAAAAGTTGAAGGGCAACCTTTATCAAGGTTTCTCACTTTGTGGAATCTAAAAAATGCCAGAGTTTATCTGTACTTTATTGCTTTTCTTTTTCTTATCTTTCTTTATCCTAACAGCCATTAAATCATTAGGCTTATCAGTGGGATTATTTGGGACATAATAATGCAGTTTTATGTGAAGAGGAATTATGCCTCTAAACTTGCTAAGCCCTTTTTTGTGAAGTTCTTTTTGTTTGTTTGTTCTGTATCTCTAGATCAGTGGTCCTTAACCCTGGGCAACAGACACCCATGTGTATGGAGGTTTTCTTACCAACCCAAAACACCACCAGCCTATTTCACTGACTAGTACACCTTCAACCAGGCAGGGGAGGACTAGTTAAACAACTCACCTGTTGTGGTGTTGGGTTGGAATGAAAACCTGCGTGGCACATAATAGACTATTACTGCTTTAGATTGCTGGGTGATGAATTAAAGATTTCATACCGTCCATTTAAAAGTTGTTTTGATTTAGCTTAGTATATGCTAGTCGTTGTCTCTTCTTCATTTAAGTAACGTCTCATTTTTAAGCCACGCACTTTGCATCGTAGATCGCCACAAGGAAAGGTCGTGTAATGTTATCTCATTGCAATGCTTTCCACAGGTCTTGCTTTCCTCCTCTTGCTTTCCCAATGTGTCCCAGCATTTTCAGCATCAATTTATGTTTGCATAGAAGTCTCAGGTTGGACATTGAACCAGCTCGTCACTGGTTTGTCCATCGCTGAATGACTTGTTCAGTGTGTTGCACATTGAAGCGTTGTTTGAGGCTCATTTGCTTTCCTGCTGTTATCAGCAACACTTGTATTTACACTGACTCACCGAAACTCCTGCTTTTTTCCCGATGACATTTGCATCTACACTGCCCTCTGTTGATGAAATATGATACTGCACCTTTTTTCCTCTGCTGAGAAATGGAAACCCAACTGTGTTAGAGGTTTCAGTGGCTTGCAATAAAGATGGAACGAAACAGTTGTGGGATATTAACTGTAATGTAGTTTTCGGCATCTGCAAGATGGCAGTAATAGATAATTGGGGGAAAAAAATCAGAGCTTGCATTTTGATGTAAAAAATATCCGCTTATGAATAAATTGGCACACATACAGCAGTATTTTCAAGCATACCTTTTGAAATTAAGACATTTGGCTGAAGCTTTTGCACAAAGCAACTTACAATGATTGCAAGTGCACAGCAAGCTTGTTGCTATAAAGCCCTCTGAGGCAAATGTGTAATTTGTGATAATGGGCTATACAAATAAAATTGACTTGACTTGACTCATAAATCCCAGTGGGAGATATGACACATTTTCCTGTATACCAAGCACGACAGTAGCAGATGGGTTACCCCTGAGTAGCTATATAACTGCTAGTTATATAACTACTGCTTTGTAGTTATGTGGCGGTGTGAGATATCTCTGCAGGTCGTAAAAGGGTTGAGAATGCCATCTGGATATGAAGCTCCTATTGCAGAACATGATGTGACACATCCACTGCTCTTTTCATCCCTCTTGCTAGATTTATGACTAACTGGACCTTTTTCAACAAAGGGAGATGATATATCTCTTCTGCTCTCTCTCTCTCTCTCCCCCCCCCCTCTCCACACTCAGCAATCACTGGACAACCGCCACCGCCTGCTGTGCAAACAGCGGGAGGATGCCAAAGACCTGAAGGACAACCTGGACCGCAGAGAGAACCTGGTTTCCACCTTCCTGTCACGTCAGCTGACGGCGGAGCAGCTGCAGGACTATCGGCGCTTCGTCCAGACGAAGGCCTCGCTGCTCATCAGGCAGAAGGACCTGGAGGAGAGACAGAGGCTGGGAGAGGAGCAGCTGGAGGCTCTGCACAGCAGCCTCCCGCCGTGATGGAGAGGGGAGATTGAAACGGAAAAAAAAGCCCCAAACTTTCCTCACTTTCACCCAGCCCACCCTCCCGTGGAAAGTCGCTTCCTGAAGCTACCCCCACATCTTTCTTTTTCGTTCTCTTTTTTACCCGTTGGACTTAGCTCACACGTCCCCAACACCCCCGCCTCTTTCTCCCAGCAACCCCCCCCCCACCCTTGTAGAGACACGGCACGCAGTGAGGGAGGATTTTGGACCATCTGTGTCCACGCTGATATCGGAGATGCTTTGTAAAACAACCTGTGCACAGTCCTTGCACTCAGGAGTCGGCCTCCGCCTGGAAAACTTGGGGGCAATGTTTGTGAATCCCCCCCCCCTTCAGATCCATCTCTCTCGCTGGTACTCTGGCTAAACTCGGCCATGATTTATTTTTGTTTTTGTTTTTTTTAATCCCAAAAGTTTGGATAGGAGTGCTGGGTCACCCTATCGTGATGTGTCACTCTGCTATCTTCTCTTCCTGTTTATTGCGGTACTCAAATTGAGACGTGAGAATTTCTCTTTTTCCAGTTAAATGCGTTTTTGTACCCCCGACGTTTTGGAGCCCCATGGCTCACCCGAGGCCCTCTGACCCTCATCCTCATTTCTACCCACTGGTTCTTTGTCCTTATAGACTGTTATGCTCCTTTGAACCCCTTTTCTGTGTGTGTGTTTTTTTTTTTTGTTGCCCGGGTCTCTGTGGATGCGTACTTGGAGAGGTGTCTTTGTCCTTCGGTGGGCTCCAATGTAGGACCATACTATATTTCGGTGTGCCTTCATATTGCTGTTGCAGTGGGATGTGTTTTTAGTTTGGGCTGCTGTGCAGAAATCGTGTATTGTCCTGCTTGCGACTGAGTAGGTGTCCCTAATTTTTAACAAGAGCACGTGTCTGCTAATGTGGAAACCCATCCAAAGCTTTAAGATTGTATCCGGGTCTGGAAGTCCGTAAAGGGGATGAGCGTGGACGTAGACGCTGTACTGTATGATAAAATGTGCTTTAGGTATTGAAGATGTAATCTTTCTTTCAATGTTTTCCTTCTCATTTTTAAATATTGTAGTCACTGTACATCTAAAAACCAAAAAAAAGGCGAATGGATAAAAAGCACTTTGAGATGAAACACACACAAAAAAATGCACATTTCTTCAAATCGAATTTGTTTTCAAAACATTATTTCAATTTTGAAGTCAAAGCCTTATGTCATCCAGTTATTCAGTGTCTCTCTATTACCGTTTTTCATCTTATTTTGTTCCTGTTTTTGAAAATAAAGTTGAAAGGAAGGGTTTTCAAAGGGTACATGAGCACAATAGCACATTCAGCTACATTAAGGAGCGTGTACTTCTATTATTTCAAGCTCATTTCATTCCTCCAGTCTCAGTGTGGATGATGTCATGCTGACGTTGTCCCTGTAGCTCCACATGGAAGACGTTAAAATCATTATAAGAGACCGATATCACTGACCAGTCTGTCCCAATATCCTGTTCTCATGTTGGTTTCTTTTATTTTTTTTTTACAAACAAATAAGACACGCGATACTTGAAATACTTCAGTCTAAAATAAAGAGTCCAAAACTCTCATTGTCTTTAACAATATATATATATATATATATATATATATATATATATATATATATATATATATATACTTTAACCCTCAATCTCCATGAAGTAGGCCCATTGTAGACAATCGTTTCCTAAAACCTACAAGTCCATTTTAATATTCCCTCTTAAAAACATCTCCTGTATGCCGCCCTTTGTTTGTTTTAATGGTCCCAGATGTGACAAATGTGTCTTTGCTTATTCGTCAGCAGCATCACCGTGCGTCGCTGATGCTGTTTACATTTGCCAGTCATATTAATCTAAAAAAAGATTTTGTCCATTTTTTTTATTGACCATCTGATGAAGTCGAAACAAGAGATGGGAGCTTTGCTCTTCATCAGACTGTAGCAGGCGTGTGTGTGTGTGTGTGTGTGTGTGTGTGTGTGTGTGTGTGTGTGTGTGTGTGTGTGTGTGTGTGTGTGTGTGTGTGTGTGTGTGTGTGTGTGTGTGTGCGTGTGCGTGCGTGCGTGCGTGCGTGCGTGCGTGCGTGCGTGCGTGCGTGCGTGCGTGCTCATTTTTGAGAATGTGAATGAAGAATGAATGTGTTAATTGTACACCTGGGAATTGGTTACTTGACAAGGACAGAAATTTGCTGCGTTAGTTTTCCGTTAACAAAAAAAACAAAAACAAAACCTATCAAGTCAACAAAATTATGAAGAAAACGTTATTAGTCTTCATGAAATTACCCGGCCCAACAGAAACTCCTCCCCACCCTGCTCACTGATTGTTGGCTGTGTACAGACATATTTATGTAATGGTGTGACATAATAGCGACAAAACACGTTCTGCCGTCCGCACAAACACTATAAAAATCCACACAGGCCTAAAATGAACCCCTTCACAAAATGTTAAAGGACTGGAACGAAGCCCAAAACCATCCCCTGGGAACTGGGGGTTAAAAAAAAAGAAAAAAAGGCCTCCTACCCTGAAAAATATTTAATGTTTTCATGCTAATGGGTTTTATTACCACTGCCACCGCCCCTTAAACCTTTCTGTGGAGTTTTACGACTCTGACCGTTTCCGTTTGCTAAACAAGCTAATGTTTGTTTTGGCCTTTGTACAGAATCAGGGTGGGTGTGTGTGTGGGGGGGGGCGAGAGAAAGAGAGAGAGAGAGAGATGTGAAAGGAAACCTGACAATGGAGCACCACATTCTTGCTTTGCTCCATGTCGGTGCTTACACTGTAAACAAGCATCTTGCATCTCCCCAAGTTCTCCTCATTTCCATCATCGTCTGGTCCAACCATTGTTTTGTGAAGGCTGCTGGGACAGGACCGGTTTTTAGTTTTTTGAAGTAGGACCTTTTTGTTAAGCTGGGATGTGGCTTTCAGATGGTGATGGAGAGCCACACTGGATATAAACCAAGACTGTCCGGAAGCTAATAAGAGCAGATGCGTATTCATTTCAGTGGGTCCCGTAAGTTGGTGGTATCGACATTTCTCAATAATTCAGCTTATCTGCTATATGTTTCATGATGGGTTTCTGTACACTGGGTATTCTGCTCCCAAGTCTGAGATGAAACTTTTTTTTTTTGACAGTTGTGAATTCTATGATATTTGTAATTTTGTGAATAAATTAAGCTTTCTCCTCCTCCCAGTGTTATCTATTTATTTATTTGACTGAATGAATTTTCTTCAACAGGTACAATGAATGCATGTTGATTTGTTTTGGTGCCACTGTTGCTTAGACACAAACCTCCCACAAAGTGTCACAGCATGACCAACACACGGACAACAGGACCTCACTTACAGCTCACAGAAAAAGACAACATATATATATACACTACCGTTCAAAAGTTTGGGATCACCCAAACAATTTTGTGTTTTCCATGAAAAGTCACACTTATTCACCACCATATGTTGTGAAATGAATAGAAAATAGAGTCAAGACATTGACAAGGTTAGAAATAATGATTTGTATTTGAAATAAGATTTTTTTTACATCAAACTTTGCTTTCGTCAAAGAATCCTCCATTTGCAGCAATTACAGCATTGCAGACCTTTGGCATTCTAGCTGTTAATTTGTTGAGGTAATCTGGAGAAATTGCACCCCACGCTTCCAGAAGCAGCTCCCACAAGTTGGATTGGTTGGATGGGCACTTCTTTGAGCAGATTGAGTTTCTGGAGCATCACATTTGTGGGGTCAATTAAACGCTCAAAATGGCCAGAAAAAGAGAACTTTCATCTGAAACTCGACAGTCTATTCTTGTTCTTAGAAATGAAGGCTATTCCATGCGAGAAATTGCTAAGAAATTGAAGATTTCCTACACCGGTGTGTACTACTCCCTTCAGAGGACAGCACAAGCAGGCTCTAACAGGTACTATTTAATGAAGATGCCAGCTGGGGACCTGTGAGGCGTCTGTTTCTCAAACTAGAGACTCTAATGTACTTATCTTCTTGCTCAGTTGTGCAACGCGGCCTCCCACTTCTTTTTCTACTCTGGTTAGAGCCTGTTTGTGCTGTCCTCTGAAGGGAGTAGTACACACCGGTGTAGGAAATCTTCAATTTCTTAGCAATTTCTCGCATGGAATAGCCTTCATTTCTAAGAACAAGAATAGACTGTCGAGTTTCAGATGAAAGTTCTCTTTTTCTGGCCATTTTGAGCGTTTAATTGACCCCACAAATGTGATGCTCCAGAAACTCAATCTGCTCAAAGAAGTGCCCATCCAACCAATCCAACTTGTGGGAGCTGCTTCTGGAAGCATGGGGTGCAATTTCTCCAGATTACCTCAACAAATTAACAGCTAGAATGCCAAAGGTCTGCAATAGTGTAATTGCTGCAAATGGAGGATTCTTTGACGAAAGCAAAGTTTGATGTAAAAAAAATCTTATTTCAAATACAAATCATTATTTCTAACCTTGTCCAAGTCTTGACTCTATTTTCTATTCATTTCACAACATATGGTGGTGAATAAGTGTGACTTTTCATGGAAAACACAAAATTGTTTGGGTGATCCCAAACTTTTGAACGGTAGTGTATATATATACACAAATAGACACTAGTCGCTAATCAGATTCCTTCTTTATTCGACAACGTTAAAGCTAACCTGGCTATATGAGTAGAGTAAGTGGCCTTCTACCAGAGCCTTGTGCCATGCAACAATCCATTATCCAAACCATTTATCCTTACTCGGGGTTGCAGGATGCTGGAGCCTATCCCAGCAGTCACTGGGCAGCAGGCGGGGAGATACCCTGGACAGGACGCCAGTCCATCACAGGGCCGACACATTCACACCAAGGGACAATTTTAGTACGGCTGATTCACCTGACCTATGTGTTTTTGGACTGTGGGAGGAAACTGGAGCACCTGTAGGAAACCCACGCAGACATGGGGAGAACATGCAAACTCCACCCAGAGGATGACCCAGGATGACCCTCAAGGTTGGACTATCCCGGGGCTTGAAACCAGGACCCTCTTGCTGTGAGGTGACCGCGCTAACCACTGTGCCACCATGCCGCCCATCCTATGCAACCAACAGTGCTGCAAAGATTTTTTTTTTATCATCATTATTAAAAAAGATTACACCAACAGTGGCCTCCTGTGATCAAAATCTGGCCTCCTTAGTCTGTCTGTTGGCGCTCTGCAGACTGAAAATGTGTTGAGAGTGGCGTCTTGTTATGAAGCTCCTATTTATTGCGGATCACAATGTGGCTCATCCTCAGCTCTTCTCATCCCTCTTGCTGAATTTATAAATATGAACTGGACCTTTTTCAACAATGGTGAGCTCTGCCCCCTGCAGGTGCACCACTGTTTGTTACGATGCTTGGAGTACAATACAAGCTGTGGTGTCCTTCACTTGCACTACAGTCACAATGATATGACAGAGACAGAATAGCAACAGGGTAAGGGATAATTTATCTGTGTGTGTGTATAAGAAATGAGTTGGGTATCACAAATATATCTTCCCTCGGAGTTGCGTGTTTGTCTGTTTGTGGGCTTAGAAACAAACAGAGAGGAGCACCACTTGTCCTTTTGAGTATGTGGAGTGAAGTTGTCCTCCTCTGACCCCAACGTCTACACATTCTTCATCCTAACAATAATGTAAACCAGCACTAATACGGCTGCCTTCGACCTCTTTACCCAGGTTTCACACGCTGCCCTCTGAGAACCCACATCCTTCCTACAGTTTATAGAATGGGCTTATATGGAGGCCTGTCCACTCCTTATATGGGAAATATAACAGCTAAATGGGAAAAGCAATGGGAGTGAGGCTTCATCCCTGGAGTTTTAAGGAATGTGCCGGAGAGAGGCTGGAGCATGTGTGATGTGTCAGACCGTTTGTCACTTTGATATGAAGGACGCAGGAGGAACACTACTCTGTCTATTGCCCGAGGATGGGAGGATCGTTTTTGTCAACTTTTTTTTTTCCTTGATAGAGGTCACGTCAAACACCACTATAAATAATGTGACACTTTTGGTCCAGGAGAGAGAGCCCTTTCTTATTTATGATTTTTAAATCACTGCATCTGTCACGATTAGCTTCTGCACTGCATCAGCCCGTCCCACTAACACGTCTGTTGGTCTCCGGTTCGGTCTTAAAAGTGAAGCATTTTGACAAAATGCTTCACTTTGCATTTGGCTTCAAAAACGAAACCAAAAGATTTTTGTTTTTTGTTTTTTGTTTTTTGTTTTTGCTTTATATCCCGAAACAAGCACCATATGGCAGACTACCCCAATGATATTATTAATGAATCTCTGTTTAAAAATGCTTTTAAAAGGTTCAGTGAACTGGAAACACAAAATTGTCCCTTCCAGCTGTCACCTCGTTAGATCTTATTTAAAGTTGATCGAAGATTGAATCACTTGTTAAGGTGAATCACTGTGTGACTAGTAGTGACTGTATCTTTTTCATGCCTCTCCGACTTTGTTAGCTCAGTCTGTCGGTGGAACATTGCCCAGTTTGTATGTGAACAACAGCAAATGCCCATTATGAAGCACCGAGTGTCTGATGGGAGGTAAAAAGAAAGACAGACTGGATTTCATGCTGGCCTGCAGAACGTGGATGGAGGCCAGGCGCACCAAAGAGCACTTTACAGTACTTTACAAATTGAATCTCCTCTAATTTGAGTCCCAATAAATGCAGTAGAGAGCATGTACCAATAAAAAAAAAAACAAAAAAAAACGTTGGTATTTCCATTATGGGTACTCTGAACAAATAAGATCGTTGTCAACTTGCATACAGAGTAATTGCATGGCAATAAGAATTAGCACCACCATGAAGGGACTGCCACCATTGGTGCTTTGGCTGCAGGCAGCCCAGCTCTCTGACAAAAAACACAAAGCAGTCTTTACATCCCAACAGGCCCATTCTGCTGCCATGTGGGATTTTCATGTTGAATAATGAGAAACAGTACTACTGGTGACCACTCGTGCATGTGACAGACTTCTCAACAATGATGCAATGCTATGTGAAATGCTTATAGAGCTTATACATAGCTCTTGCTTATAGAGACTTAAACAGGGCAGACCGCATAAGGCAAGTCAAAGTCACTATGGGTCTTGGGTTAGGTGTGTGTGTGTGTGTGTGTGTGTGTGTGTGTGTGTGTGTGTGTGTGTGTGTGTGTGTGTGTGTGTGTGTGTGTGTGTGTGTGTGTGTGTGTGTGTGTGTGTGTGTGTGTGTGTGTTTTGAAAGTCATTTGCTCCCCTGCTACACCAAGAATGACAATATCTCAACAATATCTATTTTCACCATACTATCAATCCATTTTATTTTTCTCAAAATGTCTAAATCCTTGTGACCCTGAATTGGATAAAGGGGGACTAGACAATGGGTGACTAGATGGAGTAGATTGTATTATATAACATACCTCCTCTACTTAATGTGATATCACTATGCAATGAATTTATATTATGGTATATATTCAGATCAGCTGTAAAACCATGTAAACTATGTTTTACAAGTAAACATTGAATTGTGAGATTGAAATTAGGTATGATTTCCGTCCGATGCAACCGTCCCTGCATCTCGTCAGGCTTTCTTCAGTCCCTGCCTGCTCACTGCAGCAGCAGCAGAAGGGAACATTTGCTTCTTTAGGCCTGGCGGTCTTTGGGGTGTGAGAACAGACTGATTGCAAAGACAATCTTTGCTGCTGGGGGGATGACATCATGAGAAACGAGTGTAAGGAGGAGAGAGGACCCAAGGCAGGGACACACAGCAGGAAGGAGAGAGAGAGAGAGAGAGAGAGAGAGAGAGAGAGAGAGAGAGAGAGAGAGAGAGAGAGAGAGAGAGAGAGAGAGAGAGAGAGAGAGAGAGAGAGCGCAAGTCAAGTGGGGGAAAGAGGGGGCAGGGGGAGAGAGGAGTAAAGCCCTACAAACCTACTGGAAGCATTTCATTTCAAAAAGCTGTCATCTTTTTTCTTCTTCTGTGTTTTCAATGCCGTCGTCTCACAGAAACGATATGCCTGAACAAGAAAGCTGGAAATACTTGAGAGTCTTGTTTCGATTTGTCACTTAGTTGCGTTGTCGCCTCCTGACTGGATCCTTGCTTGTGTTGTGTTAACTCTCAGTTGTGCGTCTCTTTGGATAAAAACGTCTGCTAAATGAAATTGTTACATTTGGTGCCCAGTTCTGTCAGATCTGCTTGGTGGGGAGTACGACCAAGGACACACACACACACACACACACACACACACACACACACACACACACACACACACACACACACACACACCTTCATGAAGATGAATTCCGGCTAGCTGTTTTTCCTCCTCTTCATTGGCTGGGGTTAGCGATGACATCAACGTGCATTTACATCTGGTTACACATAGGTGTGAGTGTGAACACACAAACACACACATTCCAACGTCAGCCAGTCATTCGGCTGTATTGCTGTCGCTCAGCTGTCTCAACAAGCCTCTCAGCCACAACTCCTCTGTGAGCCACATATCCGAGATGTTCTGGCTTGCACTGGCCGGTTACGAGTCGAAAAGCACCTGCAGAGGCCTTGCACAGGGCCTGTGAACGAAACACCCGGTTTCTTTTGGAGAACCACCTTGTTGTTTTTCAATCAAATGTTGCATTTTTACTCCAAGAAACCTAACACGAGCCTCACAGAAGCACTTTACAGCGCTGAATAATTAATAACCGAAGTGTTGTAATGAAAAGGCAAGTCAACGAAACGCTCCCCGGAGGAAAAAACATTCCTAGGTTATTTTTTCCTTTATTCTTATCCACCCCCCGCCCCATTAGTTTTCCAGCTAAACTAAAAATCTCACCTTTGAGTCAAAAGATCCTCACTGTTCAGATTATTTTTGTGGGCTGATGGAAATCTAACATTTCTAAACACCATAAAAATTTTTAACTCACCTCTCACAACCTGAAATACATGTTGGCCTACCTTCTCAGCTGGCATGGTCATGTACATTTTGGCTTGACAATTACAATCAATCTCAGTAGTATTACCGGTGATTCAGTCATACAGAGATGGATGCAGATGGGCATTTCACAAAATGGCCACTTTATTATGTTATGTAGTTGGTGTTATCTGTGACGTGTGTTTATATTGAGCTCCCTGAATACCAAGGGAGGTGGTGATCCAGCAGGTGGACTATAGAGGGATTGGTCCCAGAACATGTCATCACATCCATCCATTATCCAAACCGCTTATCCTACTCAGGGTCGCGGGGATGCTGGAGCCTATCCCAGTAGTCACTGGGCAGCAGGCGAGGAGACACCCTGGACAGGCTGCCAGGCCATCACAGGGCCAACACACACGCACACACACACCTAGTGACAATTTAGTACGGCCGATTCACCTGACCTACATGTCTTTGGACTGTGGAAGGAAACCGGAGCACCCGGAGGAAACCCACGCAGACACGGGGAGAACATGCAAACTCCACATAGAGGATGACCCAGGGCGACCCCCAAGGTTAGACTACCCCAGGGCTCGAACCCAGGACCTTCTTGCTGTGAGGCGACCGCACTAACCAATGTGCCACCATGCCGCTCTGTCAGAACACATTGTAGACTACTGTGGTGTTATACTGTCTACCGAGCAAATCCCTACATATTCAGACACGAAACAAAAGTCGACATGCTATAAGCACCATGCTCCTACCACCACGCTTATTAAGTTCTGATCTCCCATTCTACGTGTTTGGGATGGAGGCAAACAGAAAAAAAACTCAGATATTGTCTTTTTTTTCTGAAATAGAACATAAAATATTACTTTTTTTATTCAAAATTTTATAAAAAATGTTCTTATTTCTATTTCTTATGTTATCTTTATTTCTATTTGTTTCTGTTTCTATTTTCTTATCTTGTATCTTGTTAGTTTTTAGTTATTAGGGTGTGAGTGTCTGCAATAGAACCCAATTTCCCCTCGGGGATGAATAAAGTATTCTGATTACGTTTGCTTGCCACTAGTAGAGCTATGGGACTTGTGCAGATGGTCCAGACCTGAGAGGTGCTGTGTCCTGTTGCTCCAGTAAGACCCGTGGTGGATCTAAAGTATGGTGAAATGAAATATTGCCATTTGCTGCTACAATTCTTCCAATTAATTATGAATCAAAACATCATATCTGCTCATGACAGACAATTCAAATGGCACAACAGGATTGGCAATGAATGAATGCTAAGTACAAAAAAGCTCTATTTGTTGCTAAAAGGTTTTTAATCAAGTACGTGGTGCATGTCATTTTGCAGTCAACAATATAACGGACTGACTGAAATTGAGCAGTGGCTAAATAAACAAACTGCACTTGAGAATCCGAAAAAACCCCTCATCTTAGCAGATTACATCATAGTTATCGCAGCAAAATTTTGCACGTAAAAATTAAATTGTGTCACTGCTAAAATCAGAACGAAGGCGGTAATCATTGATTGATGCAGCACCACAAGAGTCCCCATAACATGTCATTTAACTTGATTCGACTTCCCCTCATTAAGGTTCAATCCAGAGGAAGATCAAGTGCATTTAAATAAAATCCCTAATTCATCGTCTAGGGGACATTTAGATAAAAATGAAAAAAAATCATGGCCAAGAGTTATTACAACAATATATTTCCGGTCATGGAAACGAGACAACGGAAAGGAGTTGCGGCATCACGTGAAAACATCTGACACAACTTTGTGTCTGGACCCGTTCTCCTCCGTCTCCTCTCTTGCCTCTTCACCCAGGGAGTAAAACCCAGGCCTCTGCTTGTGCTTCTTCTTGTACCCTGTCGCGTGGGGCTGGAAGAGACGACTTATTGTATGCAAGCCCTTGGAGAGGTCTGGGAACAAATCCAGCTCCTCCTTTTCCTGCGGCGCGCTCTCCAGAACCTGCTGGACTTGGGGTTCACCGAGGAGCTCTTTGACTCTCGCCGAAGTCCCCTTGTGGAGGTAGTGGTAGGCCTTCTTCCCGCAGTTGTCCCTTATGTTTACGTCTGCCCTGTACTCATCCACCAGCATCCCAAGGACAAACTCCTGGCCATGCAATGCGGCGATGTGTAACGGAGTGTAGCCCCCGTGTGTTTTGGCGTTTATGTCAATGTCAACGCCTCCTTTTGTGGATATCTCGATGATCTTTGCCAGCATTTTGCTATTCCCGCACTTGGCTGCCCAGTGGAGAGCGGTGAACCCTGACATGAAGTCCCTCTTCTCAGCCAGCTGGTTATCCTTCAGCAGCAGGCCGTAAACTTGGCTCCAGTGGCCCGCTGCTGACGTGACCAGCCACTGGTGCTCAGACGGCTCCAAGGGAACCAGGGAGGTGAACTTAGTTTCCTTGTGCTCCTCAGGCGCCTTGGTGGTCTTCGCCGACCTCCCCAGCCGAGGCGAGCCAGCGCTCACGCACTCCACCAAAGGCGCTCTCCGGTTTCCGAAGGAACCGTAGACGTAAAGGTCCGGCTCTGGCTTCTTAGCGGGGTTGTCAAAGCCACCCTTCAGCTTGTGGATCTCAATCCTGGTGGTGCTTGGTGGCATCCTCAAAGGCAAGGCGTAGGGCTTGTTGTGTTGGGTGGTGGTGTGAGCTTTGCTTACGTAGGCTGCATCTCCCAGGGCATTATCTTCACGTGTGTTCGAACTATGCACAATGCCAAAAGTCATCGCTCGTTTGAGTTTGAGATCCCCGAGGTTGCTGCTCTGCAATGAGTCTGCTAGTAAAAACTGAAATTGGGCAGCAGCGCGTGGTTCAATATTCCCCCTGCATTTACCTTCAGTGACACCTGATGTGTCCGGTGTTTGGACATGATCAGAGGGTCCTGCGTCCTCACTTCTCACGGTGTGGTGCTGTTGCGCGTTGTGGTTTCCCCCAAGCAAATAGTGATACTTTTTCTTGAGGACAACGTATTTGACTTGGTCGATTTCCTTCACAACCGCCACGTTGTTGATGAAGCGCTTGAAGAGCTCCCGGTTGAGTTTCTTCTCCGCAGGATCAGCGCAGCTCAGGAAACCTTTGAACTTACCCAGGATGTCGCAATTCTTCACTTTCCCTCCCTCTGTCGTTAGTAAGGACAGGATCGCCTCTTGTGTCATCTCCATTGTTGTTGTTTTTTAGGTCGTTAATGAAATCAAAGTTTCAACACAACAATCGCCGATGGGTCCTGGCATGTATCAGAGGTCCTTCGGTGGTCTTGTGATCCACGTCCGTGCCGTTTAATCCGCGCCCTGTGTGTTCGGCAAGTCTACCTGAAGTCTTCTGTTCCCTCCTACCTGTAATTTCCGGGGAAAACGTAATACACGTCGAGGCGATTTGAATAATATATGCAGACGTCTTCTTAAGGCTAAAGTGAGAGTTTTGCCTTTGCTACTCTCGAGTCAACAATGCTGGACCATCGCAGAGTGATTTCACGGGAAGCCGGTCAAATTAAACACAGGGCCGTTTCCATAGTCTCATTAGGCTACACTAGTGTCACACATAAATAACTAGACTGGCAAAAATTGAACTGTCATTTCTCATTTAACTATTATTTATAATGAGTTTACTTTTATACGGAGCACATGTTAGTGTTAATGATGATTGTGATGATGCACAGAAACGGGGGTATCCGGATCGCTGCAACTTTAAAAAAAAACCAACACCAAATTAATTAATTAATTAATACAAATCCATCGCATGCATCGTTAGAGCATTTAGTTCATTTTAAACAAACCGTGTTGTCTTTAAGTCCTGGACAGCCACTCAAACTGTATGGGCTGTCGGCTTTAACAAAACATCTCATCAGGGATGATTTATCAGACTATCTGCCGCCCACCGACGTGTCAACGCCCCCTTATTGCATGTGGCGTCGATATGGCGTTTTCCGAGAGACAGAAATAGAACAAAACAAATTAAACAGGACAACAAACAGCGGCTCTGATGAAACTACAAGTCCCGAGAGCGCCTACGGCCAAGAGCGTACCGACGGACTTTACTGATGCGTCTTTTGGTTGATTATTGATATGATTTATGAAGTTATCATCCGGCGGAGTGGCGCTGATAAGAAAACCTCTTACAACGCATGACAGTCATTTCCCTGCTTCTCGCTCTGGACGGACGCTCACTCCTGTCCTGGCTTGCAATACGTGCGTGACATTCCTAAACTGAATGGGAGTTTCCAGGAAGTGGCCATATTGGAAAGTATGGGAGGGGGGCGGGGGAGTCTCCATAGACATTCTATCGAAAACCACATGACCGGTGATTCAAACAGAAACAACTTGAGCCAGACGTGCGATGCATACGGGAAAGTCAATTTTCGAGCTCTGGTGACAGAAAATAACAGTCACGCCTGTCAGGTTTAGGGTGAGAGTTCGGAAGCGCTTCAGTGTTAGGGTTAAGTTTAGGTGGTTAGAGAAGCTGTCATTCAACCAGCCAGCTGCCTCGTCTAGTCACGTGGTTTCCGAAAGAATGTGTATGGCGAGTCTCCCACGAAGCCTGCCTGTCGAGTCTCCCCCTTCTCTGTCTCTCGCTCTCCCTCCTCTGTCAGCATAGTTTTGTAGTAGGCTCCGGAGAGAGAGTGAGACCAGGGCTGCTCCCTTTCGCCCCTGCTCCGCATACAGCACCAGACATTCCGCGCTATGGCCACCACGGACGTTGACATATTCTCAGTGAGTACACACCGCGGCATTTGTTTGCTTAATGGGCGTATGGGTAGCTATAATGCAATCCTAGCTAGAGAGGACTTGGTGTATTATTTTTCATTTTTTTTTGCAAAAGTGTGGGAGGTTGTGCGGGTAAGCCTCCTCCGCCTTGGTATCCTAATGGTCTGAACCGAGATGGTGGAAGTTAATATGTGTGATCAGTAACATATATGATGGTTGGGTTTCATTTTAGGACGACGCTTAAGACTGTTCTTCATGTACATCCGATTTCTGCTATTAGTAACTGATTGTTTTGCGTGGCGAGGTGTAGCCCTGTTCGCGTGAATGCTGTTTTTTTTTTTATCCATGTGCGATGGAAACGCTGTCGGACAAATGATTAGTTAAGAGATCCGAAGGACGCATATGTTCAAACTGCGATTCGCCTCATTTGATAGTGTGGTGTGACGGTTTGGTTGTCACTTCCTGTCAAGGTGTGTGAAATTCAACTTGCAGTTTATCTTCACACATAAGGCAACGTGTACTGTTAAAAAGTGCCATTTCTCGGAATAAACGAATCAGTCGACCAGGCAGGTAGATTGTTAAACAGGGTGAGGATAAATGCTGGCACTAGCCTACAATTCAAGTTTGGCTCTTCTGCTTTTGAAGGAAAGCAGGACGTAGACGTTTTAAACGGTTCACACCTTTGCAGATCAGGGTCAGATTTGGATTTCCTGGCCAAGGATGTTTACACGTACAATAAAATTACCTCGGTTTGGCTCACATGGATCACCACTAGCCAGACTATTTGCAACAACAAAAACAGAAAAAAATGGAAATGGAGGTTAAACAATAAGGATGATAATTTTTGTTAGGGAATAAACATGCTAATATGTGTGTCCAGGTGGCAGAGTATTGGACTGAACGTTGGCTATTTCACTGTAGCACATGCACACTTTGCCATGTGTACAGAATTAGGGAAATGGCTGTGTTGCCATTAAAAAGCTGTAGGGAAAAGTACTAATGTATAGAACATAATGATAAACATAATGTGAATTAGATTATAATAATAGGATTCACTGTTAGTCCTGTTAATGGATGTACGTATATGTTGTAGTGTTGTTATTACATTAATGCGTGTCTTCAATTAGAGGAGATCCTTTGGGAATGGTTACCCAAGACGAGACATTAGCTGTGGTTACATGCACACTTTTTTCATTCTGATTGAGATCATCCTGACTGAAGATTTCGGGTCAACTGTTTACATAGGATGTGATCTAATACTGTCTGGTGTTTACATGCACTGATACATTTAATCGGTGCATTTTGTTATTTTGGTGTTTAGCCTTGTAATAGGTGGTCTTCAAAGTTTCCCGGTGGTTTTTAACTCGGTCGATGGTTTGGTGGATCCCGGCTTCGTTCAGCTTTGCGGACACTTGTTTGAACAACTCGTTGTTTCGAGCCTTTTGACCATCGAGGCATTCAACAATCCTTAAATCTTTTAAGGTCTCCAATAAAATAGTTGTGTCAGCCACATACCAGTTTTGTTTTGCTACTGCCATGTTTCTGTCCCTCCCGGGAACTCACCCACACCACCTAATGTTACCCCCACATGGGGCAAACATGCACAGAAAGAATATATTTATTCCAACCAGACAGAAATGATCAGATTAAGTGTTTACATGGTTATTAGGCGCGAATATTTTCCTATTGAACGTCACCCATCTCAACCTGATTGAAAATTCCGTCCGATCGGACCAGTCTTTTCCGATTATTAGTGGAATATGAGGATCCATGTTAACACAACTACTGATAATAACAACACAAAGTAGGTCCTGTCTAATGGATGAAGTGCTGTTTATGGAAATGTAATAAATGGAGTTTACAGGAGGTAGAATAATATAGAATTGACAAGTATGTTAACAAAGACCATGTGTGAGAGCAGTACTGAAGTGCTGATCTAAACGTACTTTGAGGGATTTAAAGGTGGGGGTGGAAGGGTTGTGGGTGAGTGATTAACTTTTAGTCAGATCCTCGAATTGATCCACGAGTTGTTGAATTTGACGGTGAGCAGCTCGGGGTTGCAGGGCTAAAGAGATTAAGAGCACAGTCTTGGCCACTACTGCCACTTCACTGCCCCAACACACATTTGAGGAGATCCAAATGGGAGTGCAGGAGAAGATATTGCAAACCAGCCTCTTTGTTAAAATAGGAAGGTGTCCAAATGAGGGGTGCAGAGGATATTGCAGGTTGGCAAGTTCTTCAGTGCTTCTTTAAGAATACAAAATAAGAAAATTGATTGGTAAGGAGAATGCCCAGAATGCAGTGAGACAGGCCTGTGGAAAGATTGTATTAGCAGTGGAGTCATCAGTGCCTGCAATACTGTCTGACTACTTAGTCTAACTTACAGATCTAGCGATAAGTAAGGTCATGATAAATAAACCAATCTGATCCCTCGGCAGCTTGCTTTGAGGCCGCCCAGTTAATCAGTTAATTATTTGTAGTTATCGATAGGGATGTGTGGTTGGCTGGGTTGTTAACCCACATCAATTTGATTCCATCACAAGTGCAGTTAGATTTGCTTGGGGATGTGTTTTTGGGCTACAGCGAGTGCAGAGCTGCATGAGTTGATCAATACAGCCAAGTGTAGGACAACTTCCATTGTTTTCACTCATTGATCATATTGTGTGTGTGTGTGTGTGTGTGTGTGTGTGTGTGTGTGTGTGTGTGTGTGTGTGTGTGTGTGTGTGTGTGTGTGTGTGTGTGTGTGTGTGAGGGAGCGAGACAGTGAGAGACAGATCTGTTTATTGCCAAAGTTATGTAATGAAATGCCCAGTGGCATCTTTAACATGTACAATGCTTACTGACCTCAAACAGGCTTGCCTGTCTTGTGAGGCCTGAATGCATAGTGCATACAATCTAATTAGAGACATAAACAGGCTAACGAGAGAGAGGCTGTACAAGAACTTTTGTGGAATGCGTTTCACACTCAAACACAGACTTTTTTTGCATATGGGGAACTTGAGATTAAGTTCAACGTAACTGATTTACGTACTTGTGTGCTATCTGCTTGATTGAAGAGATAAACTAATTCAGTGTCTGTTCATTGAAATCTTCCTTGGTTATAGCTCAAACACCTGCCCTTGCTAATCATCCTCTGCCTGTCTGTTTAATTGAACTTTACTGGTGAGGTCTACTTGAGGGTGCTGTCCATTGACTGCTCAGTCGTCCATCTTGACGACTATATGAGGAACAGGCCACCCTGTCATATCCAATATTGTGGAGGATTGATGAGGGCCAAGCCAAGATCTCTGTGGTGATAAGTCAATACCCATCTATATCATAAGCCGCCTTTTAGCCGCCTTTTACAGAAGTGCAATTTTAAAACAAAATGTGGTATAACAATGAAAGATGCAGTTTTCAAAGTGCTATGTTTTTTTTTTTTTTTTACTTTCTGAGAAATCCACTCTCAGCTCACGTCATCACCGAATCAAGTTGAGCGTGTTTTTTGCTTCATAGGTTACAATAGTTCAGAAAATACCAGAGAAATCAGCCTCAAAACTCCTCTGCCACGTTGGTGTTACTTGGTGCTGGTTGGTGCTAGTCGGTGCAATGTGACATAGGCTGAATTGAACCCTTTTTGCTATGGTGTTAAATGATGTATTAGAAGCATTATTTAATGAAATAGTCTCAAGTTTTTGTATAGGAGAGCCCAAATTGTTTGGCTTATCTCTTTAGTTCACACAGGAGGTAATAACATCCAGTGTAGCAAAGATGTCCCAGTGGTTAAACAGAGAGCATCCTGTAACCAGCAGCTCCCTAGTTTAAATGGAATCAGAATCATGTTAATTGGCCATGTGAGTTTGCACATACATGGAATTTGACTCCGGTTTCGTGGCTCTCTCAGTGTACTTAACATAGAATAACACTACAACACAACAATCTTCAGATAAATACCCAAGGACTGACTTATACAAGCGAAATAAGAGGTGATAAAGTGCAATGGTGCAGCGAATATATCAGAGATGCTGAAATAAATGTTGGCAGGTTACTTACGTACATGCCTGAGCTTTAAATCCATAATGGCTCATATGTCAATCCAAATCTGTCTTGTTCACATGTTTGATCATTGTAAATCGCACTGGATCAGAGCTTCTGCCTAATCCTAAAATGCCTCTTCCCGTTTTTAACGAATGATTCACGTGCCAGTCTTTTCCAGATATAGTACGGCCTGTCTCTTTGCAGCTGCAAGTTTGATTAGGTTGAAATGAGGAAGCCATGGAGATTTAGCGGATCCTTGTTTTCTATTAGGTATTCACAGCTATTCACGCTGATGTTCTTGAAACGAAAAGTCAACTTTATAGAGTGTCTTTCCCCCCTTTCTCTCCAATTGTATCTGGCCAATTAATTACCCCACTCTTCTGAGCCGTCCCGGTTGCTGCTCCACCCCCTCTGCCATTCTGGGGAGGGCAGCAGACTACCACATGCTTCCTCCGATACATGTGGAGTCGCCAGCTGCTTCTTTTCACCTGACAGTGAGGAGTTTCACCAGGGGGACGTAGCATGTGGGAGGATCATGCTATTCCCCCCAGTTCCCCCTCCCCCTGAACAGGCACTCTGACTGACCGACCGACCAGAGGAGGCGCTAGTGCATTGATCAGGACACATACCCACATCCAGCTTCCCACCCGCAGATACGGCCAATTGTGTCTCTAGGGACGCCCGACCAAGCCGGAGGTAATACGGGGATTTGAACCGACAATCCTCATGTTGGTAGGCAACGGAATAGACTGCCACACCACCTGGACGCCCCTATAGAGAGTATCTCTACCTGCTCAATAATGTAATGTAGCTTTATAGAGAATTTTAACACGAAAGAAAATTGCTCCAAGGTGGATTAGCCAGGATTATTCACACATACACAAATAAAATGCATATTAATGTACCGCATGAGACAGATCTGAGACCTTAATCAGTGGACCTAAGGACCCTAGAAGTATGCTATCGGTGTATAATATTACAGATGTAATGGGTGCAAGACCGTGCACAGCTTTATGAACAAACAGTAAGACTTTAAATTCAATTATGTAGCCAATGGGGAACTATTGCAAAAAATGGAAAACTGAATTGGTGTGGTCATTCTGTTTTGAGCTGGCCAAGAGCCGAGCTGCAGCACTTTGGACAAGTCTGAGAGAGACAAAAAGCCCATGTTTCATTATGAATATACAGTGAGATAATATTGGTCGAGGTAGGATGAAATAAAAGCTTGAAACATCTTGGTGAACTACTGGAAATCTCTCCAATTACTTGCACACCTTTTTTTTTGTGGCTTATGTAATAGTAAACTGCCATGTAAGCAGTGAGGACTTCATTTGCAAAGGCCACAAACTTTGTAACTTTGTATACCTGTGAATCAGATCCAAGAACTTTTGGACTCCTTTGTTTAAACCCTATTCATTTCAGTGGGTGTGTACATGCTTCGAGTGCATTTGAAACAACACCCAGCATTCAGTGTGCTGGTTCAAAAAGCCATACTTTAAAAAAAAACAAAAAAACAGGGTGTCCGGGTACCATAGTGGTCTATTCTGTTGCCTACCAACATGGGGATCGCTGGTTTGAATCCCTGTGTTATCTCCAGCTTGGTCAGGCATCCTTACAGACACAGTTGGCCATATCTGCGGGTGGGAAGCCGGATGTGGGTATGTGTCCTGGTTGCTGCAACACAATGAATGGTCGGTCAGAGCGCCTATTTAGGGGGAGGGGGTACAGGGGTAATAGCGTGATCCTCTCACATGCTATGTTCTCCTGGTGAAACTCTTCACTGCCAAGTGAAAAGAAGTGGCTAGTGATTTCACATGTATCGGAGGAGGCATGTGGTAGTCTGCAGCCCTCCCCGGAGCACCAGAGGGGGTGGAGCAGCGACCGGGATGGCTGGGAAGAGTGGGGTAATTGGCTGGATACAATTAGGGCAAAAAAAGGGGAAAATTCCAAAAACAAAACAAACCCAAAGCATAACATCCCTTTTTTAAGTGGAGTATTTCTGTGTGGCTTATGTACTGGCTCCTTTGGTGTTGATGGTAAGAGTTGCCAGTGCTAGCACCCTCTGTGTTGCAAAATACGATGGTTAAACCTGCAAAATACAATGGTTAAACCTATAAGTGTTGGAGCATCTTATGGCAAGGGTCTGCCGTATAGAACTGCTCATTAGCCTCAACAACCTTTGAATTTTCTGTAAACTCGTCACTACCTGCCTTCTTCTTCCCCATTTGGGTGCTATGATGAAGACTTAAAAAGTCATGTGCCATAATTTTTCCTGCAAAATAAACTCTACCTGACCGAATCATTAAAATAAGCAACTACAAAAGTATTCTCAAGTTGAATATTCTTGGTTAAGCTATTGTCTGAAATTCGTCAGTGATCGAAAGCATCAATTTAATCATCGCTGCCTTGGCATAGTGCTCTAAAATTAATTTGCGCCATTTTCTTACTTTCCATCTTGCGTTTAAATTTGACACGATGAGGTAATGGTGTATTTTGCATCTAAAGATAAGTATGTCCGCGTTTCTCCCATGAAATTGTTCCTGTCTCTTTTCTTTTGTTTTTTGTCTTTTTGCAAGAGTGAGCCCTAATGTTTGCACATGACGTGCGTGCGTGGGTCTGTGTATGTTCCTGTTTTTTTAGTTTTTTTTTTAACTTGTTTAAGTGTGTGAGAGAGAGAGAGAGAGAGAGAGAGAGGGATGAGAACATTGTCAAGATAATAAACAGGGACAGGCTGGTTTTCATCTGTCTCCCCATGGATGACTGATGGCGCATGCATGACCAAATCGTAGCCGTCTGCATTTTTGCCGCCCAGCGCAGAGCCTTCGCACTGTCGCCTTCAGCGCAAAGCAACAGCAGCAACCCGCTGATTAAAGAAACAGACGAGGGCAAAGTATGGAGGCCGAGCCAGAGCTATGCAACGGCACTATCTGTACTTTTTCATGGATTGTAACACAAACGACACTGATGTGATGTTCCTTATGGATGTTTTTTTCCTAGCTGAAATTGTCATGGTCTGGTGTTGCTGCAAAATTATGTATTCTTTTCTCTAAATTTGTGAATTCTTAATATCATCTCCATTGGGAAGGTACGCTCCGGAGAAGTTAGGTCCAAATTCCAATTTGAATGTGAATCCCCCCCTCCCCCCTCTTTTTCTGCCCAATTTTATCCGGCCAATTACCCCACTCTTCCCAGCCATCCCGGTCGCTGCTCCACCCCCTCTGCCGATCCGGGGAGGGCTGCAGACCACTACATGTCTCCTCCGATACATGTGGAGTCACAAGCCGCTTCTTTTCTCCTGGCAGTGAGGAGTTTCGCCAGGGGGACGTAGCCCGTGGGAGGATCACGCTATTCCCCCCAGTTCCCCCTCCGCCCCAAACAGGCGTCCCGACCGACCAGAGGAGGCGCTAGTGCAGCGACCAGGACACATACCCACATCCGTTTTCCCACCTGCAGACATGGCCAGTTGTGGTCTGTAGGGATGCCCAACCAAGCCGGAGGTAACATGGGGTTCAGGCCTACCAACACGGGATCCCTGTGTTGGTAGGCAATAAAATAGACCGCTACACTACCCAGACACCCCAATGTGAATTTAAACCTGATCAAGCACACACCTGCAGATTTTTGTAAATATCTGAAACCTTTTCAAAGCATGTCGGTGTATTCTCCCCCAGCATGAGGATCAGCAACAGCATCTCAGGTTGTTACTGCACATCTGATAGACTCTGCCTCTATTCAGTTAGGCAGACAAAAGATATAAAGAGAGAGAGAGAGAGCGAGTAGCAGTTTTCCAGGGCCGGTTATGTCTCTCTCCTTAGATATGTTGTCTTTCTGAGCACTGGGTGGATGGATGGTTGAAAGTCCACGGTTTTACCTCTTGGTTTATGCCTGGTTGCATTCACATTACATATTTAAACTCTTGGGGTCCAGCCTTTCCTTGTTAGTCATACTCTATGGCAAAAAAAAGCAGGCCAAGTCTGCAACCAGGCTAATTGTAATTTTTTTGTGTCTGCATTTGTAACTGCTGTTGGCTTACACCTTGTCATTAGACACATTTTATGATGTAAGGGAAGGTTGAGTAGTTAAAGGGGAGGTGTGGTCTCAGCCATAACGACGACTGAAATGAGAATACTGCTCAGTCCAGCATGTACTTGACCAAAACCAAGAAAAACGAACTTATCATCCCAGTTTTAACCTCCCTTTACTTGATACCCTTGAGCTATAGAACCAGTTATGAGGATTTCAATAATTACTTTGAAAGCAAAGCGGGTTCTACAATAGGAGCCGACATCTGAATACTGTGCTGTCTCGATAGCAGCTGAACTGGTTGGTCAGCATTGGCGGGAGCACTATTACTGCATCTGCACAGATTACAGAGCTGTATATACTTAGTATGACTGTGCGGGTGAGATACAAGTGACTATGGTATAGAGGAGACTGGTGTTGACGTGAGCTAGACTCCAACACATGACATTGGGAGTATGTGGAATGTGCTTCAGTGCTTGCCAGGCCACCAGGACGCCCTCTGTTCAGACATTTCCTGTTGGCCCAGTGATACGCTAGCCCGGGAACTGCTTTGTTTCCTTCACGCAGGATAATTAACTAGAAGCCATACTTTTACGCTGGCGTATTGCTCTTCTCTATACTAGCATGGAAGGATGGAAACATGGATGCCCGTTTGCTTGATCAGTTAGCATTAGCTGTGTCATTTCAGCATGCCTGGTTCAACTGTGTATAGTAGCTGTGTCTATTGTGTGTATTAGCTGACAAGCATGTCTATATGTTCATATGCAAACCAGCGTGCATCACACACACACACACACACACACACACACACACACACACACACACACACACACACACACACACACACACACACACACACACACACACACACACACACACACACACACATTTGTTTTTCCATTGTGAGGACCCTCACTGACTACATTCATTCCCAAGCCCATAACCATAATCTTAGTCATCAGGACTAACCGTCAAATAGCCCCTTGGAGAAAAAAAGTTAGGACCAGCCAAAATGTCCTCATTTTGCAAAAATGTCCTCACTCTTATTGTTAAAAACTTATTTGTCCACACACACACACACACACACACACACACACACACACACACACACACACACACACACACACACACACACACACACACACACCACCCATGTTGGGCAGTTGGATTTGGACTGAGGGAGTTTGTGTCAACGTCTGCAGTTCTGTCTGATCCTTAAAGATAACACAGTCAGGCAGGTTTGGCCTGTATGCCCTTTTGTGGCCCTCAGTCACTGGCCTGCCAGCCTGCTTGATCTTTTCTCTCTGTCACACACACACACACACACACACACACACACACACACACACACACACACCACTGAGGCAATGAGCCTGTTACTGTTCAGCATCTCAGCATAGTCATCTCTACGTTTCTGTAATTCCTCAGGTCTGTTCAGCACACTTCAGTTCAGTCACACTCTACTGTTCATTTCAATTTGGGAGGTCAACCCAAAATCAGCTGTGGGCCCGAATGTTCAGTTTTTGGATTAAAATGATATGCCCAACGCTACAGGCGCTGTACAAGCAGGGTGCTCAAAAGAGATTTCCCTCTCTTGGGCACTTAAAAATGTATCAATTAAAGAAAAAAAAGAAGGTATGTGAGTAAATGAGAGTAGTTTACATAACAGACAGTCAAACAACCCTTCTGGTAAACTTTACTTGGACACAAGTATGCTCTTTCAGTGTTTGTAAAATTGGAGCAGTTGGAGAATCAGGTATCAAGACATGGGCTAATGCCCAAGTGTGCTAGTTTGAAATCCTTGAAAACTTGAAACATCTGGATAGTTAATGTAAAGGAACCAAACTTGTTTTTTCTGAGTAAGTAAGTTATTACTGGAAAACTGAGTACATACTTTGCAAACCTCCCCTGTTTGCTAAGGATGTTAAAAAAGTGATGACATCAAACTGCAAGGAACAATCTGAGAGGGACCACCACTTTTCTTCAACTCTATTTTTTCATATTTTTGATATTACTTTTATTGATTTAATTAATCTCGTAAAGAATTGATAATTGTTGCTGTGTTCTCCTTCCCAGCTTTGTAAAACCCAACACAGATGTCCTACTGAAACCTAAACCCACAGGCAAGGTAGTAAGAGAGCGAGGTGGCTGTAGTTATTATTTTTTTTGTGTGGATTTTCCCCCCCCTTTTTCTCTTCAGTTGTATCCGGCCAATTACCTCACTCTTCTGAGCCGTCCCGGTCGCTGCTCCACCCTCTCTGCCGATCTGGGGAGGGCTGCAGACTACCACATGCCTCCTCCGATACATGTAGAGTTGCCAGCCACTTCTTTTCACCAGACCGTGAGGAGTTTCACCAGGTGGATGTAGCGCATGGGAGGATCATGCTATTCCCCCCAGTTCCACCTCCCCACTGAGCAGGCTCCCCAGCCAACCAGAGAAAGCGCTAGTGCAGCGACCAGGACACATACCCACATCTGACTTCCCACCCGCAGACAGCCAATTATGTCTGTAGGGATGCCCGGACAAGCCAAAGGTAACACGGGGATTCAAACAGGCGATCCCCATGTTGGTAGGCAACGGAATAGACAGCCATGCCACCTGGATGCCCGTTGATACTACATTTATTTAAATCTAGGTTGGCTGGATGACCCACCCATTGGTGACTTCATCCTTGAACCAGAGGGCGGGTTGTTAGATCATGTGTGCATCCAGACCTGTTCATACACCCATTAAAACAACATCCTATACCAATACATACTCCCAGAGTGCTCTACTTGGTATGCAAGCTGAAAAACACATTTTCCCGTAATACATCAAGTCAGAACATCATTATAAGGAAGTGGCAGTAGTAACATTTGGAGCGTCAAACTTAAAAGAATTTAACATTTCAGTCAGCTTTGGTTTGCCTATTATTTGTTAATGACATTAATTAGGTTTAAATATAATTAAAAATTTTCAGATAGGCCTATGTCAGTGTCACATTTTATGCCAATGTGACATGTAATATCACATTAACTTTTGTAAAATTTGAATTAAACTTCAAACATTAGAACGATTTCACAGTTTGTATTTTTCCTCTTCTAGTACAGATGTTGGTGTAACAACGACCATTCAGCCCAGTATTGCCTAGTGCAGCTCCTGTCAGATTACCTCAGTCAAGATGCTTGACACTAAGTCCTGCTTTGAACAACTCATCTCTGTCTCTGCCTCGCTCTCTCTGTCTCTATCTCTGTCTCTCTCCTGCTCCCACTCTAAGCTCACTTCACTGTGCTTTATTGGCTTGAATGTTACATAAACAATATTGATGTAGCAACAAAATTCGACTCGAATTAATCAAATAGAAGTTAACAATTGTTGTGTTCTGTTTGAAAGAATATGCACACTTAAACAAAAAGAAAAGTAAAATATTTAGCAGTTTAATAGCAAAATAAGTCATCTACTGCAGTCTGTGATGGGGGAGTAATCTCTCAAATTCAACATTTGATGATGTATCAAAGAACATAAATCTCTCTCTCAGTCTTCTCATGTCCTATCGTCAGCTCTGTTGGGTTTTTAATGAATCTACCGTAGTGTGTTTGCCTTGGCTATGCCTGCACATTTCCCTTAGTTTGAGTTTGGTTCCATTCAGATCAGCTCTGCCGGCTCTCAAGCTGCCTGCATCCAGTGACATCAGCCCCAAAGTATGCAGCCTCTCACTGGGAATGGCTGTGCAAGAAATGCTAGGGTGTCCACATTAACGTCAAGGTGCTGTCTGCCTCACATTAGTCCCCCCGTCTTTAATTTTCACTTTCTCTAGGTAAAGGTGGGTTAGGTTAGAAAAATCATAAGTGAAAGCTCTTTATAAGCCTATAATTTGGCTGTCCACCTGGAGTTTGTAGAACATTTGGTTGAAAAAGTCATCTTTTTTTTGTCCCCCTTTTTCTCCCCAATTGTATCTGGCCAATTACCCCACTTTTCTGAGCCGTCCTGGTCACTGCTCCACCCCCTGTGCCGATCCGGGGAGGGCTGCAGACTACCACATGCCTCCTCTAAAAACATGTGGAGTCACCAGTCGCTTCTTTTCACCTGACAGTGAGGAGTTTCGCCAGGGGGACGTAGTGTGAGGGAGGATCACGCCTCATTTCCCCTTCCCCCCGAACAGGCGCCCTGACTGACCAGAGGAGGCGCTAGACACATACCCGCATCCGTTTTCCCACCCCCAGACACGGTCAATTGTGTCTGTAGGGACGCCCGATCAAGCCGGAGGCAGCATGGGGATTCGAACCGGCGATCCCTGTGTTGATAGGCAATGGAATAGACTGCCACGCTACCCGGACGCCCGAAAAGTTCATCTTAACACACTTAGGACTTTTTTGTAAGGTAACCAGCCACTAAATGTGGTCTGATTTTAAATGCCCCCATCATTTGAACTAGAATGTGCCCACAGAATTTGCCAGCGGGGAGATTCTAATGAAGGACCATTTACCCCATAAAGCTGTAACTACACATGGTCTCCCTTTTAATTGTTGCGACAGTGGTTGACGGTCGTCGGTCGGTGGTTTATGCTTGCGTGTTTATGTAGTGCAGGTTGTGCCACTGAAATTTGTACGGACATTATCATGATGAAGTGCTAATTCTATGCTCTTCTGCATGCTGCACTACTCAACTCGACTCAGCTCGACTTTATTTATATAGCACCTCTCATACAAACATGCAGCCCAAAGTGCTTCACATAGCAAGATTGAAAGAACACAACGCCCCCCCCCCCAAAAAAAACAACAACTAGTTTTCGACATGATTGTACTATCTTTTTTGTGTTGGTTGAAGTTTAGAAGAAGCAGTCTTCTGCTGAATGGCTTACACTAGTCTTGCCAGGGCACTTCAAAATGATGCTGAAGGAGTATAGGGGAAACTCGTCAATGTCTGTTATTAATTGTGCTGAAACAGTTATTGTGATTGCTCTTAACCTACTTTTTTCAGAGTGTATTTACATCTAAAACCCAAAATAAATATTTATTTGAAACTTAGAGAGCATCTTTTTTTGCCATCAAAATAATGGTCATGTGTTGTTTTGTTCTGGAGCTTTAGATTTCACACTTTTTTATTTTCCAAAGTTATTGTTATATAAATCTTGTTTTTCATATTGCTAACCAGTCTCCTCCCCTGATCTCTAGCATACTAGTGTGTCTCTCCCTGTGTGAAGATCTCTCCAGCTCTCATATTTGTGAGGGATTAGTCTATAAGCTCATGGTCCCTGCAGGCCCTGATGACTTAACTCGTACTCTTAGGCTGATGGGTTTAACATCTGCAGAACGTATGGAGAGGCTTTGATGTTGATTTGCATAAAAAGGCAATGTCTTCAGCAGCCCATATGCCAGCCATCTCTTTTGGATTCTGTGCCTTTTCCTTAATGTGTCATCTTCTCCTATCATTTCAGTTTTACATCATAAATGTTAGTTCATTGATAAGTCCAATAAATGAACCCCCCCCCCCCTTTCAGAATGAAGAGAAGCGTAACCTGAGTCTGGGCGGCCATGTTGGGTTTGACAGCTTGCCTGATCAGCTAGTCAGTAAATCGGTCACACAGGGTTTCTGCTTCAACATCCTCTGCGTGGGTGAGTATTGCACCACAACAAAGTGTGTATGTGTGCGTGCATGCATGCATGTGTGTGTGTTGGAGGGTTGGTCTAGTGAAACACATAGAAAATTATTGCTCAGTTGCACAGCTCTGTGTCCAACAGTCTAGTCAATATTAATTCCTCAGAACAATGTGGTTAACTGAAGCAAAATGGCAGCCTTGTCCTTTTTTCTTTGACATTGAAGCAATTCATCAATATGATTTACCCAGTTGTGTTGCTGCAATAAAAAAACACGTGTCTAAAAAGTTGAGAAATAACCCTCCTGTGACTTAATGCTAGTTACATCTCTATCTTTCTCTCCCCACCACAAACCACAGGGGAGACGGGTATTGGCAAGTCAACGTTAATGAACACGCTCTTCAACACCATGTTTGAGAATGAGGAAGCTAGCCACTACCAGAATGGCGTCTACCTGCGGCCGAGAACCTACGACCTCCAAGAAAGCAACGTCCACCTCAAACTGACCATCGTGGACACGGTCGGCTTCGGTGACCAGATCAACAAAGAGGACAGGTGAGGACAGTACAACGATGATGACAATGGTTTTAATCCTGTTCACACAAATGAAGCTCTTGGCACAGGTTCAATCAGGAAGTCCTTCCTTCCCTTGTTTACTTTTCCCTCCTTTCACCCGTAGTTACCTGCTCTCCATTTAAGCTGAAATCTGGGATTTTTCTCCATAAATAGTTATTTTATCTATCTGGACCATGGAGTCAGGTTAAATAATAGTAACTGGCATAGTAACTTACATAATAGTATCACCACATACTAGGGATGCACCTATATCACTTTTTCACTGCTGATACCGATTCTGAGTACAAATCTTTACCGTTACAGAGTTTGGACCCGATTCAGTACTTTTGCTGAACGGTGCAGACTTAGACCTTTACTTTGGGTCAATGAGGAAAATAATTCAGATGAATTAAATGTTTATTCTACCATTAAAGACATGCAGGCATCCATGTGCCAAAAATGCAGTAAATCAAGCAATTTTGCCTATATTTCACTCATTATTTTAGATATTTAATTTTAGTCTTGGGTCAAATCTCCGACATTGATACTCCGTTTTAGCCTCGTGTCGGCACAAAACTGATACCAGCACCAGTGTCATGCCTCCCTGATTTCATTATATCTTGGAAAACACCGGTCTTAGACTTATCTTTTAGGTAGTTTTCTCACCCAATTTGTGCCATTTGTGATACTGGTACATTGTTAGCTTTTTTTTTTAGTTGGTTTGCTTTTCTTTCACACGGTTGTAAGCCGAAATTTTTTTTGTAAACTAGAGTCATGTGCTTGCTACTATCTTTGGTTGTTGATCAGGAATTTTAGTGGATAAAGGAAGAAAACTCATACCAGGAACCCTCTTACAAATGAGAATCATGGTTCTTGCTTCAGCTGAATTGCTCAATATATATAAATATATATTATTTACCTACATATTATATATTTAATATATTATATATAATATATATAATTACCTGTGATGGACTGACGGCCTGTCAAGGGTGTCTCCCCGCCTGCCGCCCAATGACTGCTGGGATAGGCTCCAGTATCCCCACAACCCTGAGCACACAACTTTTTTGTTTTAATTAATAACGAGATCCTGTTAGCTAAAATTTCACGCAAAATGAGGTGCGAAATGTTTGAGGGAGTATTATTTGAAAACTAGTTTTGGTTTGATGTTAAACTTTACCGGCTCAATGAACCTCGGTTGAATTCTTAAACATAGTATGTTTGCATATGTAAGCAGATGTCTGGACAGGGAGGATTAGGTAGGACGTTGGAAAAGAGGAAATGCAGTAGTGCTGAGTTTGAACTTCTGTGGGACAGAGGGCTGTGTGCGTGACCTGGCTAGCTAGTGAGCAGCTCTCACATGCCCTCTGGAAGCTGCCCCTCAGTGGGAGCAGGGGCAATCAGGCTATAAAACCCCTCGTGTTGAGGGATAGACTGTTCTACTGAGCGTGGATGCCTCGTGAACTGGCCTCACAAGGTCAAAACTGCTGCATTCCTCAGAGAAGATTGCAGAGAGACATTAGGGAAGGCTGGAAATCGGTAAACATGGTGTCTGCTAAGAGGCTTCAGAAAAAATTGTTCCACTTATGTGAGCTCTGAGTCCAAAGGATGACTGTAGCAGTGCTCCGCCACTTGTGCTGTAGATTTAACAAAATCTGCTGGTGGTATATACAGACCTTGTATTTAGACTCACAGGAGAAATGCTAGTCTGAGGACTTTGCTAAGTAAAGTAAAGTGCTGGTTTGGCTATCAGTGAGGGTTTTCTAAATCTGAGGCTAAAACGTAGAAGGGGGATTTTGTAAAACGAAAAAAAACCCCACTGCACATTTAAGATTAACCAGCGTTTACTTAGAAATGTGTCTTTCCTTTATTAACATTTCTCTATTCGTGTATCCAGCATTCACGTTTGTTTTCAGTGGTGTGATGTTGGATCATTGGGCCCTGATGACAGAAAGATGTGAGGAATCAGCAGGATATCAGTTGATATTAGTTAATATCGGTTATATTATCGGCGCGGTGGTCCAGTGGTTAGCACTGTTGCCTCACAGCAAGAAGGTCCTGGGCGTGAACCCCAGGCCGACCCAGGTCCTTTCTGTGTGGAGTTTGCATGTTCTCTCCTTGTCTGCGTGGGTTTCTTCCAGGTGCGCCGATTTCCTCCCACCATCAAAAAGACATGCATGTTAGGGTTAATACTCCTGCCTGTGTCCCTGAGCAACGCAATGGAAAGAAGAACTGGAGTTGGTCCCCGGGCACTGCAGCTGCCCGCTGCTGCTGTATAATAGGATGGGTTAAATGCAGAGAACAACTTTCATTGTAAGAATACAATTTGTTGTAAGAATACAATGTCAAAATGAGGTGGCTTTCTTTCATTTGTAAGGTTGTACGTGTGCAATACTCCATCCTTGCCCAATTGTCTAGTGTGAACTCATTTACCAACGAGTAACAAAACATCTGTCCAATCAGCTATTTAAGTGTGTGATTTGCATTTTCAAAATGTGTTAGTGTAGGGCATCTGGGTAGTGTAGCAGTCTATTCTGTTGCCTACTAACACGGGGATCACCGGTTCGAGTCCCCGTGTTACCTCTGGCTTGGTCGGGCGTCCCTACAGACACAATTGGCCGTGTCTGCAGGTGGGAAGTTGGATGTGGGTATATATCCTGGTCGCTGCACTAGCACCTCCTCTGGTCGGTCGTGGGGCGCCTGTTTGGAGGGGGGAACTGGGGGGAATAGCGTGATCCTCCCACATGCTGCATCCCCCTGCTGAAACTCCTCCCTGTCAGGTGAAAAGAAGCGGCTGGCGACTCCACATGTATCGGGAGGAGGGATGTGGTGGTCTGCAGCCCTCCCCGGATTGGCAGAGGGGGTGGAGCAGCGACCGGGACGGCTCGGAAGAGTGGGGTAATTGGCTGGATACAATTGGGAAGAGAAAGGCGGGGGGGGGTGTGTTATAATGTGCACTGTGTTGAGGTGACATACTTGTTGGTGGTAAATGTTGGTTTGTGTCAGAAACTGCCATTGGGGTGCAGGTCACATACACATGTTGTATGTATTGTATTGTACACATATTGAGGAATCTCCTATCTCCTCTGTGTAGCTTACCGCAAACGCTGGTTGATAACCCTTTTTAAAAGGTTACATCTGTCAGATGCATTCAGTCAGGGGGAATTTTTTTAATGTTTCTTTTTCTTTGGTTATGAAAAGAGCCCAAAGGGAGCCATTACGGAAAAAAAAAAGTTGTGTTCCTGGATGCCTTTATTTGTCAGCAACACCCATCACTAATCGTAAACCACTATTAGTCTGGATCTTAGGTAGCTGTTTGCCTTGACCTCGGTCTAGGTCTCCAAGCGCTGAACATGAATTTTGCACTGTAACAAAACACTGTTTCTCTGTTATCCTGGCTTAGGATCAAACACAGCTGTCGGTTGCAACACTCTCTCTGTCATTTCCTTTCTCACAAGTCTCTATTTCCTGTTTCATTAATAACTAATACATTAACAAAAAGACATATTTATGCTGCTACCTGCTGACATTTGTCCTTACTGTGATTGTTGCTCTCTGCTCTCCGTCCGCAGCTACAAGCCAATCGTTGACTACATCGATACTCAGTTTGAGAACTATCTCCAGGAGGAGTTGAAAATCAAGCGCTCCCTGTTTAACTACCATGACACCAGGATCCACATCTGCCTCTATTTCATAGCTCCCACAGGGCACTCGCTCAAATCCCTGGATCTGGTAACCATGAAAAAACTGGACAGCAAGGTACACATGCACACAGGCACGCACCTGTACTTAGACACACTCACAGGAATGCACACATGTAAAGTACAGTAACACACACATACACACACACACACACAAGAATGCACACATACATACGCGTGCAAGCACGCACAAGTACAGACACACACAGTTTCACATATATGTATTTACATATTCACATGTATACACATGCAAATAAGAATACAAACACGTGCAAACACACTCAATCCCACAAACTCACACACACATTTTCTCATATCGTAATATCTCCCTGGGCAATACACTCCCTGTCGTAGTGCATTGTCGAGGAATGATTATGAATGCCACTGAAATTCTAGCTCTCTTTCACTCCGACTGGTGTGCGTTTCATCCGAGACACCGAGATCCCTAGCCTCTCCTTCTTTTTTTTTTCAGGGTGTGGACCTCTTTTAGTGTCCCCAAAGAATACAACTGCTAAAAGAATGTCAGAATTTGCCAGGTTACATTTCAATTTCAGGATTTCAAGATGTGCTCATGTAACATCCCTATACCCTAAATCCAACTGGCTGGTTTCCCAGATGATGGTTATTTATCTACTTACAAAAAAAAAACAAAAAAAAAAAACAAACAAACTGCAAAGTTGTAAAACTGGAACATGGCCATGCACAAACCCACATCTGTATTTGTATGTGGAAACTTGATAATCTTTGTGAGGAGTGCTTAAAATTCAATCACAGGGATCTGAATCTAAGAAATATGGTCTGAGCCTGGAATGTAGTCTAATAAAACGTACTGATACTCAAGTTATATGGGGACCAGCCAGAAATGGGACCCATGACCTTTTCTAGGTCTTCATCCATTGAGTAACATAAGATAAATATGCGGAACTTTATGAAGGCCCAAGAGAAAGTTAGGTTATTGCAGCTGCAAAGAACCGAGTACACATATCAGTATGCTAGATGAAAATATTTAGGGCTAAAGACATAAAATCCAGGTCACATCAGTCAATTAGTAAAGCACACTTAAAAAAGCTTGGCACAGACCAAGTGCAGTATAATGGTAAAACAGAATAAAGACAACACACAAGTAAAAACAGAAGAAAAAAAAACAATTACAGAAATAAGTGCAAGACAAAGAGTAAGGTGATGAGCTCAACAGTAAATCAGTTTTACAGAATGACATTTTGGGATGTCCATTGAAAGTTTTACAGTTTTTTGTTTTGTTTTTTTTTTTGTCCTACAAAGCTTTAAAAATGTACAGTCCAGTGTGTGAATGTTTCGAAACAGATTCAGATGTGGTTAGCTGAGTATGGGGCACTGGATCAATTTTGTAATATACATGAATGAGATGACTGTTGTCATTGGAGACACGTTCACTGACTTGGCCTCAATTATACAGCCTGGTGTATAGAAACTCATCACAACTTTGCCCTGAAGGTAACGGGGGGGGGGGGGTGTGTGCGTGAGATGGGGTGATGGAAAAGAGAATGGGACAGAGGGTGAGCAAGTGAAATAGATCCGTGCGTCATTTGTTTCTGTGCAGATGTTTTGGAATTTGCAAGGTTTTTCAAGTGTGAAAGCTCGTAACTGCATCCGGATGGCCCGGTATCTAGATAAGTCTGGTTGAAAATTTGTTTCCTTTGCAACAATAACGAAATAAAACGATTCCTTAAATTACCAGCTGACAATAACAGCATGGTGAGTATGGCTGCAGAGTCTTGAACCAATGAGGTGATAAGCATATTGCTTGATATTTGTGGGGAGAAAAATAATCAAAACCTGAAGGGGCGTGTGGAAAAACAAGCATATTTATAAAAAGATTGCTTAAATGCTCACTGCAGTGCAAATAATTAAACCACCGGACCAGTGAATGGTCTGGTGTTTTTTTTTGTTTTTTTGTTTTTGTGGATCTCCCCCCCCTTTTTCTCCCTAGTTGTATCCGGCCAATTACCCCACTCTTCCGAGCCGTCCCGGTCGCTGCTCCACCCCCTCTGCCGATCCGGGGAGGGCTGCAGACCACCACATGCCTCCTCCCGATACATGTGGAGTCGCCAGCCGCTTCTTTTCACCTGACAGTGAGGAGTTTCACCAGGGGGACGTAGCGCGTGGGCAGATCACGCTATTCCCCCCAGTTCCCCCTCCGCCCCAAACAGGCGCCCTGACCGACCAGAGGAGGCGCTAGTGCAGTGACCAGGACCCATTTGCACATCCGGCTTCCCACCAGCACACACGGCCAATTTTGTCTGTAAGAACGCTCGACCAAGCCGGAGGTAACATGGGGATTCGATCCGGCGATCCCCATGTTGGTAGGCAACGGAATAGATTGCTACGCCGCCCGGACGTCCCAGTATGGTCTGGTGTTTTGATATAAGCCCTAACTGGTGACTATATGAACATAACTTCATCTTCTCACCTGTGAAATCTGGTGTCTTTCCTCCCAGTCTTCGGTCCCAATGTGTTGCATAGACATCGAAGTTATCTGACACATCCTGATGTTTTTGAGACAGTCTCTCTTGCTCAAGACACTGTTCACTATGCAATCCCACCAAATGGGATCACTCCTTCACTCACAATGCTCTATCTAGTACGTGGGCGATGATGACTAATGGAAAAAAAATTGAACAAGAAAAGTAACCTCCTCCTCGACCTTGCCTTTTGAAAAAGCGCCTGGGATCGGTACCGTCTTGCATCCATGCTTTTAAAACTGATCTAATAAATGTTCACAAGTTCAGACGTTCTTTCTGGTTGTTGTTAAGTTGTATCAATTCAAGTGATTACAAAGTGACAATCACTCAACAGAATTATGGACTTCAAGCAACTGGCTTATAATGTGAAAGCTCGGAGGAACGACCCACATGGATGTGGATCACCGATCTGTAATTAACTCTCTGTGATTTAGACCAACGCAGATGCAGTCCATCCGAAACAAAGTGGACGAGTGTGAAAGGCCTTATAAATGCTGTAGAACACTCATCGCTGGAATGGTCACGCCATCATCATTGGTGATGAAGCCACAGCAACACACTTGGAGAGACGAGTGAGAAGTGATTAGAATCTTAATTGTCTAAAATCCCAAGTTGAATATTTGGCACGTTTCTGAGTAAAAGACGGATAAATTTGACAGGGAGAGCAGAGTAAAGATAGCGGAGAAAGTGGAAGAGAGGAGTAGGATCGATTAATTGGTAAAAGCTAAAGTCTCATTTGTGTGTTCTGTCTTTGGTGATTTGAATGTATCAACATTCAAATCACCAAAGGGAATGGCTTCACCAAAAGAAGATCAACGTTTTAGAATGGCCCAGCCAGAGCGCAGACCTGAATCCATGTCAACATGCAGGGCCAGTAGAGAGACTGACATGCCCTTTCTGAACACATTCTTTAACATTGGGAGTTTGAATCATAACCGAAAATAGGCGTGGTTTTATGAATTCAAAGCTTTTGGCTACTGTCTTCCTGGGTGTTTGCGTGGGTGGGACTCGGTACCGCTCGTCACTTGCTGTAGAAAAAAATGGTGGTAGGCCTATGGCACGGCAGTGCAATACAACTTGGCGAATACTATGTTCGATGATACAAATAACTGATAGATGATAGATATTTAGATAAATAGATTAGATAGACAGATAGATAAATAGATAGATAGATAGCAATATGTCATAGCAAGATCGATAAAGTCTCAGCAAAATAGCACAAACTCGAGCCAAGTAGCTAGCTATTCCCCCCAGTTCCCCTTCCCCCCTGAACAGGCGCCCCGACCGACCAGAGGAAACGTTAGTGCAGTGCCAGGACATATACTCACATCCGGCTTCCCACCCGCAGACACAACCAATTGTCTGTAGGGACGCTTGATCAAGCTGGAGGTAACATGGGGATTCGAACCAGCAATCCCCATGTTGGTAGGCAGCAGAATAGACTGCCACGCCACCCGGATGCCCCCTTCACTTTCACGTTAAAGGTGAAAGAAGTTCTGACATTATCTTGGTGTCATTTTTTTTCATCACAAAAACCTGACATTTTAACAGGGGGGTGTAGACATTTTATGTCCACTGTACCAACAGGTTTATTGTCTAACCACATAAGCAGTCTGTCATGTCAACAACCATCATGATGCACCTGTTTTTCTAGACCTTCTCTTCCACTTAGCTGCTGAAAGAGCTGCTTCAGGAGGGGCGGGTCGTCAGCTTCAGCCCTGCTTATGTCTGTATATGCAATGATGACACATCCTCAGCAAAGCAGATGGCCACGTTATGCACAAAACCTGGTGCCTTGCCTCAGATAGCCATCAAAGCGTGGCTGCCTAGCTTTGCCAGCTGATTCCTAATACCATCCCACGCTATGGTCGAACCTCTGCCAAGGGCCGCTGCACTGCAGCCAACTGCCTCCATTGTCACATGACACGTGAATCTCCCCAAAGTACCTCCCTTTAAACCGCTTGTCTGTTTCTGTCTGCAGGTATCAAACAACCTGTTTTTAAGACACTGGATTTTTTTTTGTCTCATAAGATTGATATATGAGATTTATTCATTTACTTTCGTGGTCCCAAGGGTCTTAATTAAGAATTTGTCACATCATAAATGGTCATGCAAATTTGCAAAAAACCCTTTTTTTTTTTTGAGCTGGCACCTGACCCAAAGTATATATGACCTGACCTTTGCCAGCTGTCTTCTGAAACCAGCACATTGTTATTTGGCCAACATTTCATTCATTTGTACATAATGACTGCAGCTCCCCTTTACTAAATATGTTTATCCCTACGAATGAACCAAAGCATAGCAATAATGATACACTAGAGCCATGCGTATTAACCAGAACCAACTCTCCATCCCGAGCGTGAACTATAAGACATGCAACCTGTCTCTCCTATGGTATACCGTCTCATTTTCTCTTGTTGACCACTTTTCTGACTCTGATAAGCACATTTTTGGTTTGAGGTAAAAAAAAAAAAAAAGACCGACATTTTACAGCCAGTTTAAAAACAAGAGGCCGACATTTTACGGCCAGATTTGTAAAATCATAGTTGGATCTGCTAAAAGGCCTTTTTATCCAAAATCATTTCTCAGAGTTCTCATTCGCTCTTTTTTGTTTTTCCTTTTCCCGGTTGGGTGTTTGTGTTACACTTTAAAGTTAACCTTATCTTGCTGGTGAAACTGTTGTTTGAAAGCAGGCCAGCTTTGAATGAGCAGAGAGAAGTTGTGACACTGCTTTGTTTTGTAGACTTAGCAGGATAATCTATTTAGTAATGTGATTTGAATGTCGGCTGTGATTGATAATGTTGATGTATGCATGAATGTGACAGATGTATGCATGGATACATCTGCCACATGCATGCACTAAAACATGCATTTTTGATGGGAACAAAAATGCATTCATTTGAAAGCGTTAATCCTCGTTATTAACTCTTAAGGGACTATGAACCTATGTGACCGTATTCTTCTCCCATGTGAGTTATGGGAAAAGAAGGCACATCGAAGAACTTGGGGTCAGATATCCTAAAAATGATAGAGGCTGTGCCCACATACTGTCCTGCTGTGGCTGGTTGTGAATGTGTTTAATGCTTAGGGTAAAATTTCAAGTGCATATTTCAGCTCTTAAATCTCTGATAAATGGGCCTGTGAGTCGCACGCAAAGCGATAGACTTACCTTTGGTACTGAAGCAAGTTTATTTCCAGCGGGAGCACCAGGGTGTGTGGATTCAGCTATATCTGGGAGTTGGCCAAAGATAAGTGAACTGAGCCGTCATGTATCTGCCAGTGAGTGCTAGTCCTGTCACAGGAAACACAGGCCAGTCGAACCGAAACCGACTGACATTTACCTTCAAGCACTCAGGTTTTGTTGTCAGGGCAAGACAGTTTTCTGCTGCACAATCCTCCTCCCTCTTTTAAATGCCATGAAAAGCTTTCTAGATGCTGAAAAAGGCCCAGTGAGTTCCAGAACTGGAGCTTGAAATAATAATGATAATAAAAAAATCCAGAAGTTACTGTGTTCTGTGGCAATAGATGGTTGAAGGCAAGAAGAGGGATTGAATCGGGTAGCCATGCCTGCGTGGTTAAATCCTGAAAAGGGGCTGGGAGTCATTACCGGAGGTCTATCTCGTGATGATGATGGATCCAGTTAGGGAAAATACTGTAAATACAGCTAAATAATGTTTTTTTTTAATTGTTTTCCCCCTTTTTCTCCAATTGTATCCGGCCAATTATCCCACTCTTCTGAGCTGTCCCGGTCGCTGCTCCACCCCCTCTGCCAGTCCGGGGAGGGCTGCAGACTACCACATGTCTCCTCCGATACATGTGGAGTCGCCAATGGCTTCTTTTCACCTGACATTGAGGAGTTTCACCAGGGGGACGTAGTGCATGGGAAGACCACGCTATTCCAACCAGTCCCCTCCCCCCCGAACAGGCCCCCTGATCGACCAGAGGAGGCGCTAGTGCAGCGACCGGGACACATACCCACATCCAGCTTCTCATCCGTAGACACGGCCAAGTGTCTGTAGGGACACCCGATCAAGCCGGAGGTATAACAGGGATTGTAACCAACGATCCCTGTGTTGGTAGACAACAGAATAGACTACTACGCTACCCGGACGCCCCTCAGTTAAATAATGTTTAGCAGTTAAGGTTTTGTGATACCTTCGCCCCTTTTCTGTCAAAATTTAAAAGAAAAGTCATCAGTCACTTTTTAGCTGTAGGTGTTTCCTTTTTTCAAATAGTAATCTTATCATTCAAGAGAATAATTTGGCTAATGATGCAGTAGAATATGATGAACCTGTAAAAGGGCTCCAAACAAGCTTGACTCCTCCACAGAGACACAGTGTGACATGGATGTCTGGGTCTGTGGCGAAATCTACTTGATTTGTGCAACACAGTTATACAAAGTTGGAGACAGCAGTTACACACAGGCTAACTCTGCTCATTTCCTCTACATCTGCTGCTGATTGGCGGCCGAGCTGAGTTTATTTTTCATAATTGCTGTTTGTTTTCATGTATCTGCTTGGAATCTGACTGATGCGATTTTTTGTTACAAATGGCGGCATATCGTACCACCTCAAACATTATCATTGTCATCTTTTTAGTCTTGTTTATGTATTTAATTTGGTCTTTTAATTTGCTTTAGTTTAATTTCATTTAAGCTGCTTTATCTTTTATGGCACAGCCTCAAAGAAATGCATCTCTAATTCCTTGGCATGTTGGCCCCAGATGCAAACTCCTGATCATGTTGAGATCATTTATTATTTTCCTCTCCAATCATCACCAGAGAGGTGAGGATGTCAGAGCAAACCAAAACCGTAGCATAGCATAACATGTGCTTTTTAGTGGACACTTTTACACAAAGGGTCCTGCAGTACCCATGAGTCCAGAAAGGTATAGTGTTGGTGGTTCATCAGTCCTCTAACCTTGGTGTTATAAATGCCATGGTCTGCACAGCGAATTAAGCAGTTTTACTCTAAAGGCAAAATACTGCATTTTTATCAAACTACTTTTATGCAAATTTTGAAATTGAGAATAAGCAAAGCTCAATGGAAATGCCTTATGTAGCAAAACACTTTATTTTCAATGGAAAAGCTGATGTGTAGAAAGTTTTTTTTTTTTTTTTTACTTTTCAATGTCTCCAGTGGCAAATCATTCTTGCTAACCCTTGACAGTTTTCCTCTTGAATGTTTTTGATGATGTACTCCTGCAACAGGGAGATCGTCCGTTTGAGAGTTTGAAACCAATTTATGGAAACACGACTGATTCACATTTGAATTTGAACTTTCCAAACGTTCGGCCGGATTCGATTAACATGGGCGTTCGTGTAACGTCGTGGTCTCGTCCGTTGCCTAACAACAGAGGAATCGCTGGTTCGAATCCCTGTGTTACCTCCGGCTTAGTTGGTGTCCCTACAGACACAATTGGCCGTTTCTGCGGGTGGGAAGCTGGATGTGGGTATAAAAAAAAAGATTTGGTTAACATTTGGATGGAAATCAAAGAAAGTTGAATCAGTTCATCTGGAGACAAGGTTTATTGACAGAAACATTTCACCACTCATCTAAGTGACCTGTCTGACTTCAGGTACTATCCCCACTCTTATAAACAATACAGTTGCATAACGACCGAAACCAATGATCAGTTTCATATGCAAATATGGGTGTGACCATTAATTAGAGTTTCAGTGGCCATGTGTACTATTCACAGAGGATTTGGGAATGGTTGCAATCACAGCATGTTAAGATGGCGACAGATGTACTCTTACCCCCCCCCCCCCCCGATTCAGGGATGGTTGTTTCCTCTTCACATAGATGGCCTCTTTGACTCCCCGTTCAAACCAGCGGGCCTCCCCCTCTCAAGGATGTGCGCATGCTCATCCTTGAAA